>NC_140942.1:64319371-64326871 GCF_014529385.1 Adiantum capillus-veneris | reverse complement strand
GGAGTTGAAGGAACGGGAGCGACGTTCCAAGAACATTGTTATTCGTGGAATTCCCGAAGAGAAGTTAGAGACACCTCCTTCTCTTGCCATTGTTATTGAAGATTTCTTCAAAACCCACTTTGGCATGTCCGGAGTTATGAGTTATGGTCTATGGAGCACATAGAGTGGGGAAGCAAGGAGCTCCTCGCTCGGGAGAACGGCCAATTGTATGCACCATGCCGGATGAGACCAAGCGAAAGATTATCCTTGATAATAGTTGGATCTATTTGAGGGATACAAAATGTTTTGTATGTGAAGATCGCACTATTAAGCAACAAAATATGCGTCGCAAGGCATATGAGGAAAAGAATAATAAAAACAAGGAGATCTCTCATGAAGAAAATGTGCCCAAGGAGGAGGCAAGTCTCTCAAGCAAATAGGGATGCGTGACCTATGAGACCGAGTTACAATTGAAAATATGCTTTTGGAATTGTAATGGATACCCATGGAATGCGGGGTTGGCATTGATGAACTAACAAGCAAAGCCGATGTTGTACTTCTTGTTGAAACTTGGGAGCATGATACACAAAGGATTAACGGCTTGGAGGATTACAATGTACATTCATTGATGTGGTCAAAGAATCTCAAGCAACGAAGAGGACAAGGAGGGTTAGCATGTATGGTTAAGAAAGGATTGGAAGATTTTGTATCAATTGTGAAAGATGACAAGTACAAACGTTATGTATGGCTGAAAATTATGACACCAAAAAGAGCACCCATTTTTGTAGCCGGTTGCTACATTCCTCATCATGATTCTCCCTTTTATGCTTGCATGGATAGAGACATTGCTTATTTCAAAGGTGAAGGTGATGTTATTGTATTTGGGGATATGAATGCTCGTACAAAAACATTGCAACATGATACTCAACAATTTGATATGCCATACATTTCAAGGGAGTTGGAGGAAGTTCACTTGTATGATCGTACTTCAATGGATGAGAAAGAGCCGGATCACTATGGAAAGTTACTTTTACACATGTGTAATAGCATCGGTATGCTCATTGCCAATGGTGTATCTTTGTGGAGTGGAACCAATGGATTTACATGTAGAAGACATAATGGGGATAGTGTGATTGACTATATGCTACTCTCTGAAGCCATCATGTATCGCATAAAGAGTTTTATGTTTGGTCAATGGACCCCGGAGTCCGACCATCGCACCTTATGTATTGACCTTTCATGTGGAGAAGCAACTAAGCATGATAATCTCAGCCAAAGGAAAGAGAAGTTATCACTATGTATGGATTTCAAACGGGCACCGATGTACATTGGAATGGTTGAGCAAAAATTATGGATGACAAAGCTTCAATGTGATGCACCATTCGAAACTAAATGGGAAGCTTTCAAGAAAGCTATTTGTTCTTGTGCGGAAGAATGCTTTGCCATAAAGCATCTCCATGGTATCAACAAAGATAGATCACGCAAAAGGTGGTTTGATAAAGAATGTCAAGATGCTCGAAAGTCCTTGATAAAGCTTGATGCAACTATGGACAAAGACAACTATCAAAGTCATTTGCATATATACAAGGCATTGATTCAAAAGAAGAGAAGAAGATGGGAAGTAAAGCAACAAGAATTTCAAGTCCAAGAAAAGGCACATGCATGTGGAAGATTTTGGAGAAACTTGAAAGGCAAGCGGGTTGAGAATTTTGGTAACTTGAGTCTAGTGGATATGTACACACATTGTAGGCAATTATATGAGCAAGAAAATACTGAAAAAATGCCATTTTATGGTTCACTCCCATGTATGCCGTCTTTTTTTACTATTGAGGATGTATGTAGTGGGCTTGAAAAGTTGACCACTCGCAAAGCGGGAGATCTTCAAGGTATCAAGCCAGAGATGATCAAATGGACGGGAGATTTTACCCATGAGTGGATGTGTGATATGTTCAACCTTGCACTTCAACATGGTATGCCTTATGATTGGAGTACTAATTGGGTTAAGCCTTTGCATAAAGGAGGGGATGTCAAGAATGTAAGCAACTACCGGACTATAATGATTGGGTCTCTTATGGCAAAGTTGTTTGGGTGCATAATGGAGATGAAATTGAGTGATTGGGCTGAAGAGAATGACAAGCGTGCAAAGGGACAAGCGGGTTTTCGTCGATGCCATAGCACCATTGATCATCTTGTGACTCTTCGTGTTCTCATGGAGGAAAGTCGGTTGAAAGGCAAGCGATTGTATTGTTGTTTTGTGGACTTTAAGAAAGCCTTTGATATGATTCCACGTAACAATTTGTGGAGAAGGATGGAAGAACACCAAGTGCCAAGTGAGTTTATGCTTGCGGTTTCTCGAATCTATGAGAAGGTGATTTGTCAATTGCGCATGGGAAGAGAAATTTCAGAAATTTTTGTAAGCACTATTGGGGTTAAACAAGGATGTCCATTGTCACCAACTCTCTTTGGTCTATGCATCGATCAATTGGAACAAATGGTACTTGACTTTATGCAAGAAGAAGGCATTGAAGAGGTCACTATTTGCAATGCGGTAATCATGCTTTTGTTGTATGCGGATGATGTAGTGCTTCTAGCACACACTTTAGAAGATGCACAAAAGCTTATGGTTGTCCTTGAGAACTTTTGCTTGCATAGTGGGCTGATTGTAAATGAATCCAAAACAAAGGTTATGCTTGTGAAAACCAACCATAAGGAGAAGCCATGCATTGTGTACAACAACGAGACACTTGAAGTTGTTGAGAGCTTTAAGTACCTTGGCCTTGAGGTTCCATCCAATCACAAGTGGCACGAATGTGCTATGCGTCGTTTGGAAGCGGGAAAGAGAGCATATTATGCATTTGAGAACATGTGTAATGCGGGAAACATCAAGTGTTGGGTTCTCAAGAAGTATCTTTTTGATGCATTGGCTACACCGGTTCTTCTTTATGGAGTTGAAGTGTGGGGCGGGAGCATCTCAAAGTCTACTTGGAAAGAGTTTGAGAATGTCCAAAAGCGTTTTCTTACAAAATTTCTCCAAGTTAAGACACAAACACCATATATGCTCTTACTTCTTGAGTCGGGATCTCTTCCAATTGAGGTTATGGGCATGGAAAGGGTTGTGGAGTACATGATAAAGATGCGTCAAAACCCCTCACATCGACTTCCTACAATTGCATGGGAAGCAAGCAAAAAAGTTGAAAAGATGCATAAAAGCAAGATCTTGAGCACGGGATGGATGCAAGACATAAAGAAGTGGTTTGGGAGATGGGATGCATTACACTTGCTACATGATGCTTCAATTGACTCTCAAGTGAATGAAGCTTTTCTACAACGCCAATGTATTACGGCTTGGGAGAAATCCGGTGGGTCACGCTTCATACATTACACCACCTATATTGCCCCCAACTACAAAACCATGTTCTTCGCTGAGAGAGGAAACCGTACTCACACTTACATGCTTGAGCCTATTCCCTTGTCCGCGATACGCACTATCGCAGCAATTCGGCTTAGCTCCCATTTCCTTCGATGCGAGATAGGGCGTTGGGGCAATGGAGAATAGTCAAATCGATTGTGCACATTATGCTCACTGCAAGTTTGAGAGTGTGAGTACCACACACTACTAGAGTGTTCAGCTTTTGATCACATCCGAACTTGCTTCTCTCACATTTTCAGCCATAACTTAGACCTACACACTTTCCTCTCCCAGCCAAAGTGTGGGCTCTCCATTGCGACTCTCATCACTACAATTTTGGAGCATCGAGAGTTACTCATCAGCCATACACATACTACATCACATGTAACTTTGGTCCCATAGGTCATATTTGACCTCCGAGGACGATAATAAAATCTATCTATCTATCTCTCTCTCTCTCTCTCTCTCTCTCTCTCTCTCTCTCTCTCCTCTCTCTCTCTCTCTCTCTCTCTGTCAATCACACCTGACCACGTCAATCAACTTCAAAATCTGAGCCGAGAGCAGTGTTCGAGAAAAATTGTGTCTCAACTTAATATCGTGTCGTTTTATATGTGTCTCAAGTTAATATCGTGTCGTTTTCAATTTCAAAAATACCGGTTGAGGGCAAGGAAAAAAGGAGAAACCCTGCCTCGAAAAAGAAAAAAATAGTGTGAGGCCCCATAAAATAAACCTAATTTTTCTCTATAGTGCTCGATCTGCCAATTTTGGCCCGAGTTACGCTTCATTGGCTGCCATCCTCTGCGGAGCAATGTTGGAGAAAAAATGTGTTGCAACTTAGTATCGTGCCGTTTTCTATCTGCAGCTCTCTCTCTCTCTCTCCCTGAAACCCCTTGCCCTTGAAAAATGTCATAAAAGTAGATCAAGAAAAGTACTCTTTCTCTCTCTCTCTCTCTCCCTCTCTCTCTCTCTCTCTCTCTCCTCTCTCTCTCTCTCTCTCTCTCTCTCTCTCTCTCTCTCTCTCTCTCTCTCTCTCTCTCTCTCTCTCTCTGGTGACTTGAAGTACTCGCCAGAAGTAAATTTGAACGCCGCCCATCATTAGTTCTCTCTCTCTCACTTGCCAGTTGCGACTCTTACTCTCACCCGATGCGATCGTTCAAAATCTTCCTACTCGCCAAATGCTCCTAAGAGCGCCGCATGTCAGGGGGCAGGAATCCCCCTCTGTATATCTGTTTTTCTCCTATCTACCTCTCTATTTCTCATACTCTCTCTCTCTCTCTCTCTATAAATCACCATATCTATCCCTTCTTCCCTTCATTTATCTCTCATCCATATCCCTATTTCTCTCTACCCCTCTATTTATCCCTTTCTCTCTACCCCTACCGGCAAGGCAGCTCTCTCTCTCTCTCTCTCTCTCTCCTCTCTCTCTCTCTCTCTCTCTCTCTCTCTCTCTCTCTCTCTTCTCTCTCTCCTCTCTCTCTCTCTCTCTTTCTCTCTCCTTCTCCTTCCTTTTAGTGGTCGCCTACACCATAGCATGGTCAAGCCTCAGGACTCACTTTAGTTCTCTCTCTCTCTCTCTCTCTCTCTCTCCTCCCTCTCTCTCTCTCTCTCTCTCTCTCTCTCTCTCTCTCTCTCTCTCTCTCTCTCTCTCTCTCTCTCTCTCTCTCTCTCTTCTCTCTCTCTCTCTCTCTCTCTCTCTCTCTCTCTCCTCCCCCTCCCTCCCTTAATGTGTCAATTACTGTATTGCTGCGAGTCAATGCGACCCTACGGCATGGCTGGAGAAGTCATATTCAAAGCAGCCCAACGGCATGGCTCTCTCTCTCTCTCTCTCTCTCTCTTTGTGTGTGTAGATAGTTCTTATGATGTTAAAAGTCTCGACATCTTCTCCTCCGCCACCCCCCTCTGTCCCTCCCTCTCCCTCACTCCTCGCTGGATAGATTTTTGAGGTCTCTTGGATTGTTCCTACGAAGTTAAAACTTCTCTCTCTCTCTCTCTCTCTCTCTCTCCCCATTTGCCGGCTTGGTTGCAATGGAATTGCGCTCGACTGATCAAAGTATACTACAATGCTTTATGAAGCTGGCAACATGAGCTATCAAGGCCGCTCTCTCCCTAGAAACAATGTTGATCAACATGACCAACATGATCCTACCTCGACTTTTGCCACTATCAAGGCCGCTCCCCTCGATCAACCATTTTGTAATAAGCTACTTGTTGTGCGACCTCTTGTAATATCCCATGATCTGTTTCATATTATCGACCTAATTGATTCAACGTCCCGCTAGCTAGGTAGCCACCCTATCTTGATCCAATCAATGCCACCCTGCTATTTACTTAGAAGAAGAAGAAGAAGAAGAAGAAAGTTTTAACGTCGTAGGAAACCATCCCCAGAGAGAGAGAGAGAGAGAAGGGGGGGGGGGGGGGCGGGGATAGAGAGACCTTGCCCTCACTTTTTTTTATTGATCTCATAGGTCGTTTGGCCTTTTGAAGATGTTAATATAACATTTCCTCTCTCTCCCTCTCTCTCTCTCTCTCTCTCTCTCTCTCTCTCAACATTCCATTTGGCCTTTGACGATGTCAATCTAACGTTTCATCTCTCTCTCTCTCTCTCTCTCTCTCTCTCTCTCTCAACATTCCATTTGGCCTTTGACGATGTCAATCTAACATTTCATCTCTCTCTCTCTCTCTCTCTCTCTCTCTCTCTCTCTCTCTCTCTCTCTCTCTCTCTCTCTCTCTCTCTCTCTCTCTCTCTCTCTCTCTCTCTCTCACTCACGCAACATGCATGGCCGGCCTGTGAGCAACCTGAAGCACACCTTACATTTGATCCGCAGTCCCACTTCTTGAAAGTGACCGCCCGGAATCGCCAATGGGTGGAAATGTCGCGGCCGGTTACAGATTACAGTTTTCACGTTAATGATGTTATGGGCTGTGACTCAGTCTCTTCTGCTCGGATATTTGGAGCTCTCTCCTACTCTACTCCGCTTCTTGTGATGATAGGCTAGTGTATCTTGTGCACTGAGTACCTTGCTACACATCGATGGCAGCTATCATGCTATGCCTCCCCCTGCTTCTAGTCATTCTCTTGTCCCCTGCCCCCCCCGCCTGATGTATACCCTTCGTGACATTCCGGGTGGGTATGGGCTTCCTGTCTCGGCGGCGGGCGCCATCAAGGATCGCTTGGACTTCTGGTTTCAAAGGAGTACTGGGCGAGCCTCCACACGAAGTTCAAGAGCACTGTGACAATGTCTTTCGGACTCAGGTGCCACCCAGCCCGCCCGGTTTTGCTGCCAACAGGGTCATCATTGCTCCCTGTTCTTTCTCTCATGGAATCCTAAGTCATGGCCTGCCTGTGACTGAGCCCAACGAAGGTGGACTCTCTCTCTCTCTCTCTCTCTCTCTCTCTCTCACTCTCTCTCTCTCTCTCTCTCTCTCTCTCTCTCTCTCTCTCACTCTCTCTCTCTCTCTCTCTCTCTCTCTCTCTCTCTCTCTCTCTCTCGCACGTGGCGGCCGGGGGGGGGGGGGGGGGGGGGGGGGTTTGTGCTGGAATTGAAACGTCCGAACTCTGTAGTGCAGAAGAAAATTGAATTGAGGCGAGCCGTGCGAGGTCGAGGCGACTCTCTTTCTCTCTCTCTCTCTCTCTCACACACACACACACACACACACACACACACACACACAACGGCTACGCTGCAGAGCACACACCTCGGAGCTGGCCGGTTGAAGGAGTTACTGCCACGTGTCGGAGGGGGGGGGGGGGGAATTACCTCCCCCTTTATCTATTAGTATAGATAATGCATCAAACTTGACAACTTCAGGATTTCTTTGGGTCATAAGTCTCCAAGTCCTAGCAAAAAAGAACAATCTGCACAAGGAAACTGTCAAAAATGACTTCACCCATAAAAATAAGTAGCTCATTGATATCCTTGACACCAGTAAGCAAACTGTCCATGTCATCTTCCTCATGCATAATCTTCGACTCCAGCTCTTTACGCAACAATGCAATTTTTTGCCTCATTGCGACTTGCATAAAGACCAGCCAGAATATCCCAAGCCTGTTTTGCAGATTTCGCGAGGAGTAATAGTGTGCTTCAGAGACAACGCAATCAATGCATGAGCTT
>NC_140942.1:64309371-64314371 GCF_014529385.1 Adiantum capillus-veneris | reverse complement strand
TTGGCCACTCGCAAAGCGGGAGATCTTCAAGGTATCAAGCCAGAGATGATCAAATGGACGGGAGATTTTACCCATGAGTGGATGTGTGATATGTTCAACCTTGCACTTCAACATGGTATGCCTTATGATTGGAGTACTAATTGGGTTAAGCCTTTGCATAAAGGAGGGGATGTAAAGAATGTAAGCAACTACCGGACTATAATGATTGGGTCTCTTATGGCAAAGTTATTTGGGTGCATAATGGAGATGAAATTGAGTGATTGGGCTGAAGAGAATGACAAGCGTGCAAAGGGACAAGCGGGTTTTCGTCGATGCCATAGCACCATTGATCATCTTGTCACTCTTCGTGTTCTCATGGAGGAAAGTCGGTTGAAAGACAAGCGATTGTATTGTTGTTTTGTGGACTTTAAAAAAGCCTTTGATATGATTCCACGTAACAATTTGTGGAGAAGGATGGAAGAACTCCAAGTGCCAAGTGAGTTTATGCTTGCGGTTTCTCGAATCTATGAGAAGGTGATTTGTCAATTGCGCATGGGAAGAGAAATTTCAGAAATTTTTGTAAGCACTATTGGGGTTAAACAAGGATGTCCATTGTCACCAACTCTCTTTGGTCTATGCATCGATCAATTGGAACAAATGGTACTTGACTTTATGCAAGAAGAAGGCATTGAAGAGGTCACTATTTGCAATGCAGTAATCATGCTTTTGTTGTATGCGGATGATGTAGTGCTTCTAGCACACACTTTAGAAGATGCAAAAAAGCTTATGGTTGTCCTTGAGAACGTTTGCTTGCATAGTGGGCTGATTGTAAATGAATCCAAAACAAAGGTTATGCTTGTGAAAACCAACCATAAGGAGAAGCCATGCATTGTGTACAACAACGAGACACTTGAAGTTGTTGAGAGCTTTAAGTACCTTGGCCTTGAGGTTCCATCCAATCACAAGTGGCACGAATGTGCTATGCGTCGTTTGGAAGCGGGAAAGAGAGCATATTATGCATTTGAGAACATGTGTAATGCGGGAAACATCAAGTGTTGGGTTCTCAAGAAGTATTTTTTTGATGCATTGGTGACACCGGTTCTTCTTTATGGAGTTGAAGTGTGGGGTGGGAGCATCTCAAAGTCTACTTGGAAAGAGTTTGAGAATGTCCAAAAGCGTTTTCTTACAAACTTTCTCCAAGTTAAGACACAAACACCATATATGCTCCTACTTCTTGAGTCGGGATCTCTTCCAATTGAGGTTATGGGCATGGAAAGGGTTGTGGAGTACATGATAAAGATGTGTCAAAACCCCTCACATCGACTTCCTACAATTGCATGGGAAGCAAGCAAAAAAGTTCAAAAGACACATAAAAGCAAGATCTTGAGCATGGGATGGATGCAAGACATAAAGAAGTGGTTTGGGAGATGGGATGCATTACACTTGCTACATGATGCTTCAATTGACTCTCAAGTGAATGAATCTTTTCTACAACGCCAATGTATTACGGCTTGGGAGAAATCCGGTGGGTCACGCTTCATACATTACACCACCTATATTGCCCCCAACTACAAAACCATGTTCTTCGCTGAGAGAGGAAACCGTACTCACACTTACATGCTTGAGCCTATTCCCTTGTCCGCGATACGCACTATCGCAGCAATTCGGCTTAGCTCCCATTTCCTTCGATGCGAGATAGGGCGTTGGGGCAATGGAGAAGAGTCAAATCGATTGTGCACATTATGCTCACTGCAAGTTTGAGAGTCTGAGTACCACACACTACTAGAGTGCTCAGCTTTTGATCACATCCGAACTTGCTTCTCTCACATTTTCAGCCATAACTTAGACCTACACACTTTCCTCTCCCAGCCAAAGTGTGGGCTCTCCATTGCGACTCTCATCACTACAATTTTGGAGCATCGAGAGTCACTCATCAGCCGTACACATACTACATCACATGTAACTTTGGTCCCATAGGTCATATTTGACCTCCGAGGATGATAATAAAATCTATCTATCTATCTCTGTGTGCATGCAGCCTCTCTGGTGCGCTTTCTATCTACAATTCTCTCTCTCTCTCTCTCTCTCTCTCTCTCTCTTTGTGTGTGTGTGTGTGTGTGTGTGTGCATGCAGCCTCTCTGGTACGCTTTCTATCTGCAGTTCTCTCTCTCTCTCTCTCTCCTCTCTCTCATCTCACCCACTCTCTCTCTCGCTCTCTCTGTGTGTGGTTTGGTGTTGGTGTGTGTGTGTGTGTGTGTGCGCGCATGCAGTTCTCTTCGTCTGGTCCTTCTTCTATCTGCAGTTCTCTCTCTCTCTCTCTCTCTCTCGTCTCTCGCTCTCTCTCTCCCAAACAGCTCCATGGTATCCACAAAGATAGATCACGCAAAAGGGTGGTTTGATAAAGAATGTCAAGATGCTCGAAAGTCCTTGATAAATCTTGATGCAACTAATGGACAAAGACAACTATCAAAGTCATTTGCTACATACAAGGCATTGATTCCAAAAGAAGAGAAGAAAGATGGAAGTAAAGAACAAGAATTTCAAGTCCAAGAAAAGGCACATGCATGTGGAAGATTTTGGAGAAACTTGAGAGCAAAGCGGGTTGAGAATTTTGAACTTGAGTCAAGTGGATATGTACACAAATTGTAGGCAATTATATGAGCAAAAAAATACTGAAAAAAATGCCATTTTATGGTTCACTCCCATGTATGGCCGTCTTTTTTTACTATTGAAGGATGATGCGGTGAGCGTGGGCTTGAAAAGTTGCCACTCGCAAAGCGGGAGATCTTCAAGGTATCACGCCGAGATGATCAAATGGACGGGAGATTTTACCCATGAGTGGATGTGTGATATGTTCAACCTTGCACTTCACATGGTATGCCTTATGATTGGATACTAATTGGGGTTAAGCCTTTGCATAAAGGAGGGATGTAAAGAATGTAAGCAACTACCGGACTATAATGATTGGGGTCTCTATGGAAAAGTTGTTTGGTGCATAATGGAGATGAAATTGAGTGATTGGGCTGAAGAGAATGACAAGCGTGCAAAGGGACAAGCGGTTTTCGTCGATGCCATAGCACCATTGATCATCTTGTCACTCTTTGTGTTCTCATGGAGGAAAGTCGGTTGAAAGGCAAGCGATTGTATTGTTGTTTTGTGGACTTTAAGAAAGCCTTTGATATGATTCCACGTAACAATTTGTGGAGAAGGATGGAAGAACTCAAGTGCCAAGTGAGTTTATGCTTGCGGTTTCTCGAATCTATGAGAAGGTGATTTGTCAATTGCGTATGGGAAGAGAAATTTCAGAAATTTTTGTAAGCACTATTGGGGTTAAACAAGGATGTCCATTGTCCAACTCTCTTTGGTCTATGCATCGATCAATTGGAACAAATGGTACTTGACTTTATGCAAGAAGAAGGCATTGAAGAGGTCACTATTTGCAATGCGGTAATCATGCTTTTGTTGTATGCGGATGATGTAGTGCTTCTAGCACACACTTTAGAAGATGCACAAAAGCTTATGGTTGTCCTTGAGAACTTTTGCTTGCATAGTGGGCTGATTGTAAATGAATCCAAACAAAGGTTATGCTTGTGAAAACCAACCATAAGGAGAAGCCATGCATTGTGTACAACAACGAGACACTTGAAGTTGTTGAGAGCTTTAAGTACCTTGGCCTTGAGGTTCCATCCAATCACAAGTGGCACGAATGTGCTATGCGTCGTTTGGAAGCGGGAAAAGAGAGCATATTATGCATTTGAGAACATGTGTATGCGGGAAACATCAAGTGTTGGGTTCTCAAGAAGTATCTTTTTGATGCATTGGTGAACCGGTTTCTCTTTATGGAGTTGAACGTGTGGGGCGGGAGCATCTCAAAGTCTACTTGGAAAGAGTTTGAGAATGTCCAAAAGCGTTTTCTTACAAAATTTCTCCAAGTTAAGACACAAACACCATATATGCTCTTACTTCTTGAGTCGGGATCTCTTCCAATTGAGGTTATGGGCATGGAAAGGGTTGTGGAGTACATGATAAAGATGCGTCAAAACCCCTCACATCGACTTCCTACAATTGCATGGGAAGCAAGCAAAAAGTTCAAAAGACGCATAAAAGCAAGATCTTGAGCATGGGATGGATGCAAGACATAAAGAAGGTGGTTTGGGAGATGGGATGCATTACACTTGCTACATGATGCTTCAATTGACTCTCAAGTGAATGAAGCTTTTCTACAACGCCAATGTATTACGGCTTGGGAGAAATCCGGTGGGTCACGCTTCATACATTACACCACCTATATTGCCCCCAACTACAAAACCATGTTCTTCGCTGAGAGAGGAAACCGTACTTCACACTTACATGCTTGAGCCTATTCCCTTGTCCGCGATACGCACTATCGCAGCAATTCGGCTTAGCTCCCATTTCCTTCGATGCGAGATAGGCGTTGGGGCAATGGAGAAGAGTCAAATCGATTGTGCACATTATGCTCACTGCAAGTTCGAGAGTCTGAGTACCACACACTACTAGAGTGCTCAGCTTTTGATCACATCCGAACTTGCTTCTCTCACATTTTCAGCCATAACTTAGACCTACACACTTTCCTCTCCCAGCCAAAGTGTGGGCTCTCCATTGCGACTCTCATCACTACAATTTTGGAGCATCGAGAGTCACTCATCATCCATACACATACTACATCACATGTAACTTTGGTCCCATAGGTCATATTTGACCTCCAAGGACGATAATAAAATCTATCTATCTATCTATCTATCTATCTCTCTCTCTCTCTCTCAATCAATCATACCTAACCACATCAATCAACTGCAAAATCTGAGCCGAGAGCAGTGTTCGAGAAAAATTGTGTCTCAACTTAATATCGTGTCGTTTTATATGTGTCTCAAGTTAATATCATGTCGTTTTCAATTTCAAAAATACCGGTTGAGGGCAAGGAAAAAAAGGAGAAACCCCGCCTCGAAAAAGAGAAAAATAGTGTGAGGCCCCATAAAATAAACCTAATTTTTCTCTATAGC
>NC_140942.1:63854371-64304371 GCF_014529385.1 Adiantum capillus-veneris | reverse complement strand
TCAACCAAAGGAAAGAGAAGTTATCACTATGTATGGATTTCAAACGGGCACCGATGTACATTGAAATGGTTGAGAAAAAATTATGGATGACAAAGCTTCAATGTGATGCACCATTGGAAACTAAATGGGAAGCTTTCAAGAAAGCTATTTGTTCTTGTGCGGAAGAATGCTTTGCCATAAAGCATTTCCATGGTATCAACAAAGATAGATCACGCAAAAGGTGGTTTGATAAAGAATGTCAAGATGCTCGAAAGTCCTTGATAAAGCTTGATGTAACTATGGACAAAGACAACTATCGAAGTCATTTGCATACATACAAGGCATTGATTCAAAAGAAGAGAAGAAGATGGGAAGTAAAGCAACAAGAATTTCAAGTCCAAGAAAAGGCACATGCATGTGGAAGATTTTGGAGAAACTTGAGAGGCAAGCGGGTTGAGAATTTTGGTAACTTGAGTCTAGTGGATATGTACACACACTGTAGGTAATTATATGAGCAAGAAAATACTGGAAAAATGCCATTTTATGGTTCACTCCCATGTATGCCGTCTTTTTTTACTATTGAGGATGTATGCGGTGGGCTTGAAAAGTTGGCCACTCGCAAAGCGGAAGATCTTCAAGGTATCAAGCCGGAGATGATCAAATGGACGGGAGATTTTACCCATGAGTGGATGTGTGATATGTTCAACCTTGCACTTCAACATGGTATGCCTTATGATTGGAGTACTAATTGGGTTAAGCCTTTGCATAAAGGAGGGGATGTAAAGAATGTAAGCAACTACCAGACTATAAGGATTGGGTCTCTTATGGCAAAGTTGTTTGGGTGCATAATGGAGATGAAATTGAGTGATTGGGCTGAAGAGAATGACAAGCGTGCAAAGGGACAAACGGGTTTTCGTCGATGCCATAGCACCATTGATCATCTTGTCACTCTTCGTGTTCTCATGGAGGAAAGTCGGTTGAAAGGCAAGCGATTGTATTGTTTTTTTGTGGACTTTAAGAAAGCCTTTGCTATGATTCCACGTAACAATTTGTGGAGAAGGATGGAAGAACTCCAAGTGCCAAGTGAGTTTATGCTTGCGGTTTCTCGAATCTATGAGAAGGTGATTTGTCAATTGCGCATGGGAAGAGAAATTTCAGAAATTTTTGTAAGCACTATTGGGGTTAAACAAGGATGTCCATTGTCACCAACTCTCTTTGGTCTATGCATCGATCAATTGGAACAAATGGTACTTGAATTTATGCAAGAAGAAGGCATTGAAGAGGTCACTATTTGCAATGCGGTAATCATGGCTTTGGTGTATGCGGATGATGTAGTGCTTCTAGCACACACTTTAGAAGATGCACAAAAGCTTATGGTTGTCCTTGAGAACTTTTGCTTGCATAGTGGGCTGATTGTAAATGAATCCAAAACAAAGGTTATGCTTGTGAAAACCAACCATAAGGAGAAGCCATGCATTGTGTACAACAACGAGACACTTGAAGTTGTTGAGAGCTTTAAGTACCTTGGCCTTGAGGTTCCATCCAATCACAAGTGGCATGAATGTGCTATGCGTCATTTGGAAGCGGGAAAGAGAGCATATCATGCATTTGAGAACATGTGTAATGCGGGAAACATCAAGTGTTGGGTTCTCAAGAAGTATCTTTTTGATGCATTGGTGACACCGGTTCTTCTTTATGGAGTTGAAGTGTGGGGCGGGAGCATCTCAAAGTCTACTTGGAAAGAGTTTGAGAATGTCCAAAAGCATTTTCTTACAAACTTTCTCCAAGTTAAGACACAAACACCATATATGCTCCTACTTCTTGAGTCGGGATCTCTTCCAATTGAGGTTATGGGCATGGAAAGGGTTGTGGAGTACATGATAAAGATGCGTCAAAACCCCTCACATCGACTTCCTACAATTGCATGGGAAGCAAGCAAAAAAGTTCAAATGACGCATAAAAGCAAGATCTTGAGCACGGGATGGATGCAAGACATAAAGAAGTGGTTTGGGAGATGGGATGCATTACACTTGCTACATGATGCTCCAATTGACTCTCAAGTGAATGAAGCTTTTCTACAACGCGTATGTATTATGGCTTGGGAGAAATCTAGTGGGTCACGCTTCATACATTACACCACCTATATTGCCCCCAACTACAAAACCATGTTCTTCGCTGAGAGAGGAAACCGTACTCACACTTACATGCTTGAGCCTATTCCCTTGTCTGTGATACGCACTATCGTAGCAATTCGGCTTAGCTCCCATTTTCTTCGATGCGAGATAGGGCGTTGGGGCAATGGAGAAGAGTCAAATCGATTGTGCACATTATGCTCACTGCAAGTTCGAGAGTCTGAGTACCACACACTACTAGAGTGCTCAGCTTTTGATCACATCCGAACTTGCTTGTCTCACATTTTCAACCATAACTTAGACCTACACACTTTCCTCTCCCAGCCAAAGTGTGGGCTCTCCATTGCGACTGTCATCACTAAAATTTTGGAGCATCGAGAGTCACTCATCAGCCATACACATACTACATCACATGTAACTTTGGTCCCATAGGTCATATTTGACCTCCGAGGACGATAATAAAATCTATCTATCTATCTCTTTCCCTATATCACCATATCTATCCCTCCTTCCCTTCATTTCTCTCTCATCCATATCCCTATTTCTCTCTACCCCTCTATTTATCCCTTTCTCTCTACCCCTACCGGCAAGGCATGTCTCTCTCTCTCTGTCTCTCTCTCTCTCTCTCTCTCTCTCTCTCTCTCTCTCTCTCTCTCTCTCTCTCTCTCTCTCTCTCTACATGCGTCAATTACTGTATTGTTGTGAGTCAATGCGACCCTACGGCATGGTTGGAGAAGTCATATTCAAAGCAGCCCAACGGCATGGCTCTCTCTCTCTCTCTCTCTCTCTCTCTTTGTGTGTGTGTAGAAAGTTCTTATGATGTTAAAAGTCTCGACATCTTCTCCTCCCCCCCCCCCCCCCCCCCCCCTCTGTCCCTCCCTCTCCCTCACTCCTCGTTGGATAGATTTTTGAGGTCTCTTGGATTGTTCCTACGAAGTTAAAACTTCTCTCTCTCTCTCTCTGTCTCTCTCTCTCTCTCTCTCTCTCTCTTTGTGTGTGTGTAGATAGTTCTTATGATGTTAAAAGTCTCGACATCTTCTCCCCCGCCACCCCCCTCTACCCCTCCCTCTCCCTCACTCCTCGTTGGATAGATTTTTGAGGTCTCTTGGATTGTTCTTGTGAAGTTAAAACTTCTCTCTCTCTCTCTCTCTCTCTCTCTCCCCATTTGCCGGCTTGGTTGCAATGGAATTGCGCTCGACTGATCAAAGTATACTACAATGCTTTATGAAGCTGGCAACATGAGCTATCAAGGCCGCTCTCTCCCTAGAAACAATGTTGATCAACATGACCAACATGATCCTACCTCGACTTTTGCCACTATCAAGGCCGCTCCCCTCGATCAACCATTTTGTAATAAGCTACTTGTTGTGCGACCTCTTGTAATATCCCCTGATCTGTTTCATATTATCGACCTAATTGATTCAACGTCCCGCTAGCTAGGTAGCCACCCTATCTTGATCCAATCAATGCCACCCTGCTATTTACTTAGAAGAAGAAGAAGAAGAAGAAGAAGAAAGTTTTAATGTCGTAGGAAACCATCCCGAGAGAGAGAGAGAGAGAGAGAGAGAGAGAGAGAGAGAGAGAGAGAGAGAGAGAGAGAAGGGGGGTGGGGGGAGGGCGGGGATAGACAGACCTTGTCCTCACTTTTTGGCCTGCCCAAAGGGCAAAGGCTATAGAGATCACTTCTCTTTTTGCTGACTAAAATAGGAATAAAATTGAGTTGTATTTTCAAGTATTTTTTGATAGACTTAAAATGTTGATTGGTTGAAATAAGATAGTGGGCACTCATTGAAATGAAGAGTATGTAAATCTAATGATGGACATTTCTTGAGTTTTGAAAAATGAAATGAACTCTCGTATATCAAAGAAAAGATTTTGTGTTGCCCGATGTCTTAGAAAGCATGAAACGTTGACAGTCTTATATGTTAAATGATAAAGCTTAAAGGCTCCATAAATCCCAAGAGTCACTTTTTTATTTCGAAATTTGAGAAGTTCTTTTACCCATCTTTTCATTTTGAAAATTTCTTTCATGACGGTTGAAACTTGAGGTAATAACTAAAGTTGTCATTTTTGTTGGTTAAAACTTTATGGAAGGAATTTATCCTTTAGAGCTTTAATCTTTAAAGATTTTTTTTTTGAGATTTTAAACCTAATCCAATGAGGAACTAAATTTGTTTTTTTATAGAAGGTAAAAATTTGAATTAAAGAAAGTGAAAATGTTACATGGATCCACAGGTAGGGGGAGGGTCACCCCGAGATATTAAAGTTTTAGGACTTACTAATTTAGAACTTTAAAGCTTTTAAAGTGGGATTTACAACTTAACGATCTACAGTTTTAATTTGTAAAAGGTGCTCTAGAGCTTAAAAATGTAGAATTTTTAAAGTGAGGTGTAGAGCATAGGGATCTAAAGCTTAGGGTGTAGAGCTTAAGGGTGCTTTTTTAATTCAATTCACTATGCTTATGTTTTTTTTAAAAGTTGAGAGATGTAGAGATTTTAAAGTGGGATCTAATCTCATATCAAGGCCTAAAATTGACGTTTTTTTTTCTCAAAGGTTAGGTAATAACTAAAGTTGTCATTTTTGTTGGTTAAAACTTTATGGAAGGAATTTATCCAATGGAGCTTTAATCTTTAAAGATTTTTTTTTTTGAGATTTTAAAGGTAATCCAATGAGGAACTAGAGTTTTTTTTATTAGAAGGTAAAAATTTGAATTAAAGAAAGTGAAAATGTTACATGGATCCACAGGTAAGGAGAGGGTCACCTCGAGAAGTTAGAGTTTTAGGGCTTACTAACTTAGAACTTTAAAGCTTTTAAAGTGGGATTTACAACTTAGGGATCTATACTTTTAATTTGTAAAAGACGCTCTAGAACTTAAAAATGTAGAATTTTTAAAGTGGGGTGTAGAGCATAGGGATCTAAAGCTTAGGGTGTAGAGCTTAAGGGTGCTTTTTTAATTCAATTCACTATGCTTATGTTTTTTTTAAAAGCTTAGAGATGTAGAGATTTTAAAGTGAGATCTAGCCTCATATCAAGGCCTAAAATTGACGTTTTTTTTTTGTCAAGGGTTAGGTAATAACTAAAGTTGTCATTTTTGTTGGTTAACTTTATGGAAGGAATTTATCATTTAGAGATTTAATCTTTAAAGATTTTTTTTTTGAGATTTTAAAGCTAATCCAATGAGGAACTAGAATTTTTTTTAATTAGAAGGTAAAAATTTGAATTAAAGAAAGTGAAAATGTTACATGGATCCACAGGTAGGGGGAGGGTCACCCCGAGACCTTAGAGTTTTAGGGCTTACTAACTTAGAACTTTAAAGCTTTTAAAGTGGGATTTACAACTTAGGATCTACAGTTTTAATTTGTAAAAGGAGCTCTATAGCTTAAAAATATAGAATTTTTAAAGTGGGGTGTAGAGCATAGGGATCTAAAGCTTAGGGTGTAGAGCTTAAGGGTGCTTTTTTAATTCAATTCACTATCCTTATGTTTTTTTTAAAAGCTTAGAGTCGTAGAGATTTTAAAGTGGGATCTAGCCTTAGATCAAGGCCTAAAATTGACTCTTTTTTTTTTGTCAAGGGCTATTTTGCCTATCAAAACATGTGCTTTAAAAAAAACTCATGTCATTTGACATGCTAGAATCTCAAAATTGCCTATCATTTTTTGTGTTTATATCTTTAAGTTAACGATATATATGAAAAATTATATAAATTGATTGCATTACACAAAGCATATGAAAGGATACTTGAAAAATTGCATCTCAAGAAGAAAATTTTATCACCCTGGCATGATTCCATACATTATGTTTGTGTTTATCCTATCAAAACACCACTTTGATACTCTTCAATCTTTCATCGCGGTCAACATTTATGATGTTATCTGTAAATCACTTTCTCTATGGATCAATATGATTACCATCCTAGTAGTTTTTTGTTTCACTTTCATGTTATTTATTAGTTTCCTTAATTTGGCAGGCCTTGTGATTTTATCACTTGTTTTTTTTGATCTCATAGGTCGTTTGGCCTTTTGAAGACGTTAATATAACATTTCCTCTCTCTCTCTCTCTCCCTCTCTCTCTCTCTCTCTCTCTCTCTCTCTCTCTCTCTCTCTCAACATTTCATTTGGCCTTTGACGATGTCAATATAACATTTCATCTCTCTCTCTCTCTCTCTCTCTCTCTCTCTCTCTCTCTCTCTCACGCAACATGCATGGCCGGCCTGTGAGCAACCTGAAGCACACCCTGCATTTGATCCGTAGTCCCACTTCTTGAAAGTGACTGCCTGGAACCGCCAATGGGTGGAAATGTCGCGACCGGTTACAGATTACAATTTTCACGTTAATGATGTTATAAGCAGTGACTCAGTCTCTTCTACTCGGATATTTGGAGCTCTCTCCTACTCTACTCCGCTTCCTGTGATGATAGGCTAGTGTATCTTGTGCACTGAGTACCTTGCTACACATCGATGGCAGCTATCATGCTATGCCTCCCCCTGCTTCTAGTCATTCTCCTGTCCCTGCCCCCCCCCCCCCCCCCCCCGCCTGATGTATACCCTTCGTGACATTCCGAGTGGGTATGGGCTTCCTGTCTGGGCGCCAGTGTTCGGGAAAAATGTGTCTCAGCTTAATATCGTGTCGTTTTCAATTTCAAAAATGCTGATTGAGGGCCAGGGGAAAAGGAGAAATTCTGCCCCAAAATAGAAAAAATTAGTGTAAAACCTCCAAAAAAAGGACCTAATTCTCTAGAATTTCCTCTTGACAAAATCAAGAAAAGGAATTTTGTTTGTTGGAAAAACGATTTTTCCCGAAGACTATTGGGCGCCATCAGGGATCGCCTGGACTTCTGGTTTCAAAGGAGTACTGGGCGAGCCGCCGCATGAAGTTCAAGAGCACTGTGACAATGTCTTTCAGACTCAGGTGCCGCCCAGCCTGCCCGCCCCGCCCGCTTTTGCCGCCAACAGGGTCATCATTGCTCCTTGTTCTTTCTCGTATGGAATCCCAACGAAGGTGGACTCTCTCTCTCTCTCTCTCTCTCTCTCTCTCGTGCGCACGCGGCGGCGGGGGGGGGGATGAGCTGGAATTGAAACGTCTGGACTCCGTAGAGTAGAAGAAAATTGAATTGAGGCGAGCCGTGCGAGGTTGAGGCGACTCTCTCTCTCTCTCTCTCACACACACACACACAGCGGCTACGCTGCAGAGCACACACCTCGGAGCTGGCCGGTTGAAGGAGTTACTGCCACGCGTCGGGTTTTGGGGGGGGGGGATTCCCTCCCCCTTTATCTATTAGCATAGAAGATAAATGCAGCACTCTAGGTTAACGCCATAAAGGCTAAAAGGCTTAATTTCTGGGGATCTTGACGGTTGAGTTTCGTGACTCCTCGTCGCCAGCAGCCTGCTGCTGGCCGCCAGAACGCGCAGCGGACCTCTCCCCCTCGTCTCTCTCTCTCTCTCTCTCTCTCTCTCACAGAGCCGTACACACCACGCGGACGCCATCGCGCCAATATACTCTGCAGATCCTCGCGCAGGTCTCCGGACATGATGAAAGCTAGCCTTCCAGACACGTTCTCTGCAAAAGACGCGGGATAATTTACTCACCCCGCACGTGTGCCCCAGCCGGCCACGATCAGCGATGGAAGCTTCAAGGCACAGAGCGTCACTTTCTTCTTCATCTTCTTCACAATACAGCTCCAGCAGCTCCGCGGCAAAGCATTTCTCAAGCGCCGCCCAACAAGGCGTAGTAACACATTTCGCAGCAAGCAGCGATGCAGATCGTCAGAGCGCCCTCTCATTTGAGCCCTTTGTGAAGAAATATGCGTGGGCAGCGATGGGCATCGTCATCGCCATATCCGGCTCTCTGATGCTGCTCGCCTGCTCGTCCTCTTCATCATCATCATCAAAACAAGCGAAAAGAAATGCATCTCGAGGAGCTACTTCCACATCGCGAGCTCACCATTACAGCCAGAGGGCGATAACGCCAATGAATATTATCAGAGCATTCCATAGCCAGGGCACCAACACAGAAGCAGAGCTGATAGTGGAGGACGCCATGGCTGCATCGGCAGAAAGCAAAGAGGCGAAGAAAGTAATTACAGCTAGTTCAAATGTGATAATAGATGCAGATGTATGCAGTCCGGTGCCGGAGTTGATAATAAGAGACACGAGTGAGAGCACGTTTGCGAGTGGGCAGCTTCATCCGCCATCGCTGATAGACACAGAGACCTTAGATAGGTCAGCCCCTCTCACCATTTTCTCAAGCCTTACTTGTCCCGTCCCAGCTGAGACTATAAGAAGGCCAGTCTCTTGGTCGGAGCCCTACGTGCAGAAAGAGGATTTTGAAAGCCTCTCTTCTTATGGTGGCCACCCTAATTTAGCATTAGAGCCCTTAAAGCCCACCTCCCACATCTCTTCCTCCCCCAGTACCACCACCAAAAGAAAAAACATCCCTATACTTGGCCCATCCTCTAAAACCGCCGACAAATCTATCCATGTACTCGCCCCGACCTCTAAAAGCTCAGACAAATCTTCCTCTAGTTATCCTTACACAAGCTTGGCTTCTTCCTCTAAGGGCCCCCACCAATATATAAGCTATAAGCTCCCCCCTTTGAGTTGGACCCAAGTGAGAATTGATCTCTTCCTTTTGATTTCAATTCTAAGCCTCATCTTCTTCTACCTCTACCTCAAGAGAGACATTCATAAGCCTGTTGAGATTCAACCAGTGAAGGTGCCTTTCCCTATTTTGAGGTTGTTTCCTTAAAATGAACGATCAGTGGGAGCATGCATCACAATTGTAATGCACCATTTGCAATTTTACAAGAACATGCTTTGCATGTTGCATTATTGGTGGTTTGGAAAAAGTTATTTTGGTTTGTGGGCAAGTGCAAGGTTTACACTCAATTTACATCACAACCTACCTCACGTTGAAAAATGGCTACCTTCATTAGGTCTTTTTGACCATCCATGCGAGCTCATATTCTCATTTCGTTCTTTTGATTTATCATTGCAATACCAATATAATAAAGGTGTAATAAATCTTTTGCAAGATATAAAGATATGCTTTTTTTTTTTCCCAGTAAAGTCTAACTTCAATAATCTACATCCATCCTCCATCCATCTTTGATTTAAAAACATGGACGTCTATGAAATGTTGCCCTAATTCCTTGCTCATGTTGTATACTAGCGTTATAAAGAATGTCCATTCAACAATTATGTTTTATTGTTTTAGTAATATTATTGTCACATTACAAGACGTCGCGCAAAAATCGGTGCAGATACGAACAAGATAAAATTAATTTTAAAACTAAAAAGCGTTAAAATAGACATCGAAAAAAACGTCGATGTCGCATCGTCAGTATAAACATCGGTACATTAGACGTCGGAATAACCTATGAAATAAGCGTATAAACAAGCGTTCGTATGAGCATCGGTAATTCTATAGGATATTCCAACACATCTTTCGAAATGTGTACCGACATTTGTATCGTACTCTGTATCGACGAACAACTTGCAAATTTTTTTTAGACAGAGAGGGTTGGGAACTGATGCTGCATGTACTGCATCAAAAAAAAAACAGCCCTCGACTCTGCTCAAAGGAAGAGTGCACAAGCAACCACATTCACCTACAGGCTGACGCTAAAGAGCGAGTGTATGGCAATTAACAAAATTGTAAGAATAACATAACCACAAAATCAAAAGCTTCATCATGACATAACGGCATAAAGATTTTATAACCATAATAAAAACATGCATCGAAAACTGCAAAACCATAAACATAACCCGTTTGTCATACCATAACCATTACCATAACTTGCTTGTCATACCATAACCATAACAGCCATACCATCATTGCACAACCATAACCATAACCATCACATGATTGCCATAGCATCATAGCAAAACCATAACCTTAACTTGATTGTCAAACCTTAACCATAACATATGTGCCATACCATAAACATAAACATAAGCACTACAAAACTGTACATATGCAAACAATCACTGAGTGAGACTGTATCAAGAAAAACACAACTACAAAAAAGATTGTACCAAGAAGACTGTATAAAAATGAATGGGTAAAACTGTATTAAAAAAATCCCATGGTAATGCCTCCCAGTCGACGTCGTCTCCCTTCTCCTGCAACAACTGGGTCAAAAGGACCACAAGTCCATGCTTGTATCCATACTTCTCCTCTTGGCGTGTCGGAGGACGCTTCACGGTAACTTCCTGCAAAATTATGGTTTAATCATTAGATAAATCTTCAAATAACTTATATATTTTTAATAATTTAAAGCATACGTATAATACTTACAAACTCATGTCGAAGCGTATCGTAGCCTCCACTCTCAAGATGTGACGCTCCAGCAGTTTCCAAACATGCTCTGGCTGCATCTGTCTGCTGCTGAAATCTCTCAGGATTGTCTTGTGTCTTTCGTGCAATCCCCGCCCACTCCTCTTCGTCCAACCATGCCAACATTGGACTGCCGGCATTGTACCCGTCTCTCGCTTCCGATCGGCGGTGTGACATTGTGACCCTTGCCACACCCAAAATCCAGCCATTCAAGACTAGATCGTACCCCTCTGTCGGCATGTACTCTCTATGAATGGCCTCGACGATGTAACTCTTTCTTTCATCATTGAGATTATCCCAAACCTCCATCACAGACTGACCAAACTATATTGTACAGAGCTGACGAATTCTCTGTCGCATGGCCTTTCTGACCCTATCCGCCACGACGACCCCGTCCCTGCTCTTGTACACCTTGCTAGGATCATGCTCATGTGATCCCCAAGGTGTACGTGGTGTGCCAATCGGTGAACTATCTACTAAAGAGAGTGGTGGATGCTCTCTCGATGGTGTGGACGCATCGGTAGAACCGCTACCACAACAACCACTGCCTCCAGAACGACACCTACCTAGTCTCGAGGATGAGCCACCCATCAGTGTATTGGGCACACTAGTCCTAGGTGTAGGGAGCACACTCGACTGAGGTGTGGGCCCGGTCGGTGTAGGGACCACACTAGTCCTAGGTGCAGGGTCGGTCGTAGTAGGTCTAGAGAAACCTGCTGCCCAAAGGTTATGTGCCATAGCTATTTGCTCTGGTGTGAACTGTGTCCAAAAGAGACCCATCTGCTCGGGTGACATGCCGACCGAAGTGACAGGAAAACTAAAACTAGGAGAGTATGGCTCATTGCCATCGGCCATGGCTATAGATACACAAATAACACCCACAAAATACGTTAGTTTACAGAAGAAACACTTAATCAATATAAATAACAAATAAACAAAGCTGCAACACAAATGAATAAATGTAAAGTGTATTGTAGACTAATAAAAAGAGTTTTACAAAAGAGTTCCTTGCAAAAATCATTAGTTAATCTCTCATCTTCTATGAGATCTGATGCACCAAAGATGTCTATCTCAATCTGTACTTATGCATCTTCGTCATCGAACTCTACTTCTTTGTCGCTCTCCGCATCAGCTTCAGTATTTGACACCTCATCTCTAGGTTCAGAAAATTGCTCACTGCTGACCTCCACCTCAAAATCTAAACTTATAGTTGGAGTTGGTCCTGCGCTTTGTTCATGAATCACCTCTTCGACCTCAACGTCCAATCCTTCACACACTTGCTTGCTCCATGGAGAAACTTGAACGACATAGGGCCAACACGGTTTAGCCAGATCATTATCATCATTTTCTGTCCATAGTGGATCGTGTGTGAACACAACTTGTTCACAATGCTGCAGAAGTATGAATGTATCCCACGCATCTGTCCACACCCGCCTAGAGTTCACTTGAATCAATCTACTCTTGTCTTTACGCACAATTGCATTAGGGCCGCTGGTAATAACTTTGAACCACTTGACATCAAAGATAAACATATCAAACTTTCTAAAGCTAACTATCAAGATGTCTTGAATGTAGCCAAAGTATTCAAGTTGGCTAGTCTCGATGTTCTCATCCCGGCACTACTCCTACTTTCTTGGATGAAGCTTGCCCTAACACCACTGTCGAAAGTGACCCTTTGTTTGTCAATCCGTTGCACTCTGAAGTGTTTCCCATGCGACCACAAAACTCCATATTTGTGATACTGCAGCCACAAAATTGAAACAAACGAAAATTTATTAAAGCAATGTGATCATGTGGAGCTCGAAAAGGAAGTTGTGAAAATATACATGCCAATCGCAACCCCTTGACATCTCCTCTTTCTCCTCAGTAATCAACACTCCATTCCTCTTTGCCTTTGAGACTGTCGCATCTAACCACCGCCCAGTTGGAAAGTCGGGCAATTTTTGAAGATGATCTAGAAAAGGAAGGTTTTTAGTGGCATGGTTACGCTTGAATTGCAGGTGATCTGTCAAGCATTGTTGCTTTTTTCCTTCCTACCTCTCTAGCCACTTTTGCATGATGTCTCAGTTGAGAAGGAAAAATCTCATAACCTTTTCTAGCATTGTGATGTCCATCTTCCTAATGATAGATTGTCCTTGCAGCTCGTCCCCTTTCACCTTGACGTTGACATCAGTAGTCTACATTCGGAGCATCTTTGGATCAATTGAGCCCTAAAATTCACAGATGAGGACAAGAGACTCTTGTACAAGCCATACCTCGGTCATGCTACCCTCGGGGCGAGCCCTTTGACGAATAAACCCCTTTGAAGTCTTCATAAATCTCTCCAAGAAGAACATCCACCTGCTATGGACCACCTCAACAACTGCAACTTCATCGACCACATGTACAAGTACATGCATTTGGATGGTAAGAATATTTGTTGGAAAGTACTTCTCCACCATGGACACTACTTCAATAGCATTTAAGCGTACTGCATCAATGTTGTCTTCTCTTATCTCTTTTGAATTGATCCAGCGTACCAACTCACTGATTTTGTAGATTGTTCTTCTAATGTCATCTGTCAAACAACCCTTTATGGCAATTGGTAAGATGAACTGTAG
This sequence comes from Adiantum capillus-veneris, assembly GCF_014529385.1. NCBI lineage: Eukaryota > Viridiplantae > Streptophyta > Polypodiopsida > Polypodiales > Pteridaceae > Adiantum > Adiantum capillus-veneris. The sequence continues at coordinate 64,291,326 of NC_140942.1, read as the reverse complement.
AAATTTGTGCTAATCGTGGGACTTAAGACCACTGAGATTGTCATCTCTCGTAAAAGCCGTTTTCAAACATCGCATGCACCCTGTGGGAGTCTTGAATGAAGATATAGTCTTCTTCACTTGTTGCTCTTCTGCACCACTCAAAACCCATGGATGGACCTTTTGGTATAGCAAAATTTCCATTGGGTTTAAGTCGAGGCCACATCTCTGGCATTCCACCCACAGCCTGCAGGTTATCTCTTTGGGTCTTGCTCTCCCTTTTTTTAGTGATGGTTTTCCATATGATCTCCCCCACATTCTTGAAGATGTGCATTGGGTCGAGCAAATGATTAATCAGCAGGTCACTCCAGTACGAGAGTTGTCATAAAAACTAATATCCAACCAACCCAAATGATTTTCTCATATTAAAATGATCACTTAATGTGGGAGAATAAACGGGAACAAGGGTTAAGATATAGACATGTGCTTTTAGATCTATCTCAACACGGGGCCATTGGTAAAGGGGCCCAAATGAGAGATGGTCTATCAAAGAGCAAGGCTAACTAATGGAGCATAAGACCTTAGGGTTAGCTTCATTGAAGACCTCCAATAATGTGTGTAAAAGTCCTTTGACCTTAGGTAAGGTAGGGCTGAGCTTGAGGCGCGGGAACCCGACCCAGCTCGAGGTGCTTGTCCTGCTTGTCATACTTGATGACTAAGGTGCTTGAGGTGCTTGACATGCTTGAGATGTTAGGGTTGCACTTGAGGTGAGAACCTAGCCCAAGCTTAAAGTGCTTAAGGGCCAAGATTGTGGTGGGAACTGGGCCTATGCATAAGGGGTTGAGGTGTCAAAAAGTCAAAGATTCAATCCCTATAAGGAGGGGGCGAGCCCTACATGAGGGGGGATGAGAGAGAACACCAACACACTCACACAAGGCATGCATGGTACAAAGAAAGCAAAAGGGACACTTGTCAAGTTCCTCCTCATGTTGCCCTCATGGTGTGCCTAAAGCCTATTGGTTGGCCACCCAAGGGGTCCAATGATAATTTAGGAGATTTAATTAATTGATTTTGTATTTATCAAGTCCTCTCTCTCAAAGGGGAAAGGGGGACACTTGTCTCAAGGCTACCCTTGCTGCTTGTAATGCCTCTTGCTTATGATTGGCTAGGCCTGGAGGGGTCCAATGAGCTTCAAGCATGAGCTACAAGGGGGGGTCGACCCAAGATGGCTAGGGGGTTGCTTAGGGGGTATAATCACCCACACACACTCACAAACACTCTCATTGTGTGCTAGGCAAGGTGCAAGAGCTCCATCTCCTTCTCCAAGCTCCTTGAGAAGTTGAGAGCCTACACCAACACTCTTGGCTATGGAATGCAAATCCAACCAAGAGCTATGCTTCAATGCTTAAGCTTTCCATCTTCTCCATCTTCATTACTATGCTATTATGTATGCTAAGCAAGAAGAGTGATGATAAGTGAGGAACTATTTCTTTCTCCAATGGAATACTTCTTCTTCCTCTTCCCTACCCTCATTCCCTGCTAGCTCTCTCCACCTTCGAAGGTGTTTGAGGTCTTGGGACTGAGGCTTGGGATACTTTCCACAAAGTGCATGTTATGCTTATTGCAAGAAGGCTAAAGGTTTATTGCAAGTAGATTAGTTACTTAATGCAAGTAGATTAATTGTATTGCAAGGTAATTTAATTGTTGCTTTAGACACAAGTTGATGCATACAAATATACATCTTCATGCACTCAAATGATAGCACAAATTCTTGATTGTTTTCAAGCTAAGATTGATTATTGATATTATGCAAAAGCTTGGTATATGAAGCTTCCACCTTCATATTGCCAAAGAGGTCTCAAGGAACACAAAGATTGTATTGTACCAAGTCTCTCTTAATGAGAGAATCTATAATACAAATGCCTTTTGGAGGAGGAACGGCTCCACATAAATCCAGTCCTCAACTGTTGTCATATTCTCTAAACTCTCTCTCTATTGCAAAAGTATTGCTCATGCCTAGTTAATTAAGTGTTATGATTAAGTTGCTACCACCAATTAATTTCACCATCTATGCTCTCAAAGTTTCTAACTCTAATTCTCTTAATTCCGCTATTCTCTAAGTTCATAGGCCATTTCCATTACATTGGTATCATAGCATTTGGTTTCTCTTTTCTTGCTTAAGAAGAGAGGTCCTTAAGTAGCCTATAAATGGTTGATGTTGTTAATTATATTAGGGTAAGTGGAACTGGGATCTATTATCGGTTTTGTTGAGTCCACTATGTGGGGGATGGTGCACACCTCGGGAGCTTTGGACTTAATAATGGAGTCTTTTTAGACTTGCCTATGGCTTTACCATTATTGAGCCATAAGAAGTCCGAAAGGAGCTAGCCCTTGGCAACTCTGCTATGTTAGACCTACTCCTCTACTCTCTATAATTAACCACTTTGAGCCATGGGTGTAGATACTTAAGAGCCGATTTTCAAAGGCTAAGAGGAGTGGCAACTAAGGTTTTGAATTGCCAAATCATACACTACGTACATACATAAATTTTGTTAACATGGATGACAATAATCAAGAGAGTAGAACGAGTATTGATTACTTTGATTTTGCACATGAAGGTGCTAATGATGATGCTCCCATGTTTATCAAGTGTCTTGGTTCTAAGCTGCAACAAGCTATGGGAAACCCAGCCCTACAAGGTGAAGTTTTCCAACAACTTGATAGTTATGGGATTCTCCAAACTCCCCCAAAAGAGAGAGCACCTGAGAAGTCTCTTCAAGAGATTTCCAAGAGAGGGCTCTCTACGGTGAGAGAAGAGGAGAACCCATATGAAGCGCTTAAACGATTACTAGCGGGCTTACCTCCATCCAAGAAGAAAGATGAAGTCTCTACTATAGAGCCTTCCCCAAGAGAAGGAGAAAGAAGTGAGTCTCCCAATACTTCTGAAGATGTGGCTCCAAGAAGACGACAGCCTCAACGATCTCCAACTCCCCCAAGAGAGAAAGATTGCCGGAAAGTCCTCCTCCTCGTTATCACAAAAAGGAAGAGAGGTACCAAAAGAAGGAAAAGGAGAGAAAGAGGTCACCCTCTTCTCCATCCTCATCACCTTCCTCATATTCCAATGAAGGTAGCGGCTCTTCTCTCAAAGAGCCCAAAAGGAAAGGTCATCGCAAAATCCTATCCAGTATGGAGAAGGTCCAAGAAGCTGAAGAAGTTCAAGGAGGGAGGAAAGGACACCACTTTTCTTACCTATGATGGCACCTTTGGTGCTACGGACAAGATCTTGGCCTTCATCCAACAGTTTGATGTGGCCTTTGGTGATGAGGACTTCATGGAGTCCTCTAAACTACGTCAGGTATCTATGCATTTTCAGAGCTCCGCTCGTCAATGGTGGGCTAGCCTACAAGCCCAAAGGAAAGCTCCAAGGACATGGAAGGCTTTAAGAGCCTCCATCATGAAACAATTTCTGGCAAGCAACACTAAAGACAATGTCCTCACAGAATGGCAAAGCTTGAAACTCTCTCCCTACGAGTCTATCGAGAAGTATGTAGATAAGTTTTGGGATTTACTTCTCAAAGCCAGTGTCTACAAAAAGATAGGCTTTGAGGAGCAAAAGCAACAATTTTGTGCGGGTCTTTTTGACGAGATGGCCGAGTATATTAACTCACAAAGGCCTAATGCCATATCGGTGGTCATACACCATACTATGGTTGCCTCTCAAATCAATTTCCAACAAGGGGTTAAGAGAAACTCTAAGCCCATGGAAGTGAAGGATCAAAATGAACCTAGAGGAAGGAATAATGCTCAAACTTCCTCCAAAGGCAACTCTAGCAACACCGATAACAACGCTAAGGAGAAAGGAGTCTACAAAGGTAAGAAGAGACTCTCTCCAACAGAGCTAGAGTGTTATCGTAAGGATAACAAATGTTACAAGTGTGGACAACAAGGGCATGTCTATTGTGCTGGTCCCCAAAGAAATGCATGCAACAAGCCGCCTTGAGTTTCTATGCTGGAAACTCCAAAAGAGGATGCTCATAGCAAAAGGCTTTTGTTTTTCCTAAGCTAGGACATATGTACATACATGTTTATGAGTCGGGTAGCATCCTATACCATGTAAATATGTAAGTTAATGAAAATCTATATATTCATATACATGATTTTTGTTGAAAAGTCTCTAAATGAATTCAATGTTTCAACCAATAACAATTAAAAAAAAAACAGGAATCAAGAGGAATTAGAATTTTCTACATTCCTAAATGGATTCCAAAATGTTTTTATTGATGATACCCCCGTGAGCTATCTCCACAATGAGGGGACAATGACCATGCAATGGAGCTTTTACCACGAAGCTCACTGCCTAATAATCCTCCTTATTGAGCTTTAAAACCTCCACAAGAGGAGTTCAAAAGGCAATAGCATGAACTGGTATGTTTTGAGAGAGATTAGGCTTTCCTCTAACCAAAAGAAAAGTGGATTTTTTTTTAATAAAAGAGTTTCAATAATTAGGTCACATTATCTCTAAAGGTGGTATTTGTATGGAACCACAAGAGGTAGAGGTAATAAAAAGATGGCCTAATCCAAGGAGTCTACATGAGTTGCGAAGCTCTAAAGGTATGAGTGCATACTAGAGATGCTTGATAGGAAAAATGCTTATCGATAGCAGGTCCAATACATGACTTAACAAAAAAGAACGTTTAGTGTACATGGACTACAAAGAGAGAAAAATACTTTTGAAAAGTTCAAAGAGAAACTTATCTCTCAACTTATGCTTACACTACGGGGTCTCTCAAAGCTATTTGAGGTCCAATGTAATGCCTGGATGCATGCCTTCAAGCAAAAATTTGCTTCAAGAAGGGAATACCATAGAATACAAGATTCAAAGACTCAAATCCAATGAGCGAATGCTGGACTCCATCCATGATACAAACCAAGCTCTTCGACAATCAAATGAGGTGGGAAAATTTCTTTTTGCAATTTAAATTTTACATTGCTCACATTGCTGGCAAGCACGAACATGTAGCCGATGCACTTTCCCGATGGCCAAGGGTAGATAGGATATCAAGAGCAACTTACAATGAACTATATTTTATGATAGTTAAATATGCTTCTAACCTAGACTTTAGGGATATAATAATAGCCTTTACAAATGGAAGAAAAAGAACCACTCACGTTAGAGAATGGTTATCTTCCATACCTCAATAGGCTATATCTTCCTCACTTCCCATGCTCCTCCCATATGCGGGGCAAAGAGGAATTCGAATTTATTCTTTTAGGAATAAAAGCATACTTGTATTGGCTTACCAAGAAACAAGGACATACAAGAGTTTGTTTCAAAATGTATGGTATACCAAAAGATGAAGTATGATAGAAGGACCATGGCATGCCAACATCTAATCGTGTCGGATAGAAATCCTACCATGACCACTAATTTCTGATAGAGTCTCTATCAGAACTAGAGTAACCCTCTTATGTTGACCTACTATTCCAACGGATGGCCAAAAGGAAAATTAGAAAACTAATGATCCTTGATCTACTAAAAGCTTGTGATTCGAGGTAGATCAATGCTCAAAATGGGAGAAGTACTTTACCCTAACAACAGTATGTCTCTAATAACATGAACATACTTCTAAGGGGAAAGTACCTTTCGAGGCTAAAGACAGAAGATCCAAACGTCCCTTGTAGCTTAAGGTACCTGGGAAGATCTTCATTGAAAAGGAGTATAGATGATATCAAAAAGAATCTTTTTAGAAGATTAAACAGGCTATATCCATCTATTAGCTAGGCAAAAGAGGCTCCTGCCATTAGGCATAAAAGAGCCTTATCCTTTAAAGAAAAAGAAATCTTTCTTTGGGTCTTACTAAACAATTAAAGTTTCCCAACTATTGGCTCATATATATCATTTTTCATGAGAGCCTATTCGAGCCTTATTAAGGAGAGCCACCAATAGAGGCTATAAATGTAGACCCATTAGAGATCGAGGATGAAGCAAACGAGCTCCAACCCAAGTTCATCCTTCGACAGGAACACAAGGTATTTAGAAATGGTAAGATTACTGACAGTATCTTATTTAAGTTAAGAATTATCCTTTCAAAGATGCTAAATGCATGCAAAGAACATAGCTTAAGGATAATATGAACCTTGTTAATGATGCTTACAATGACACAAAAGAGTAAGCAAATGTAAAACAAATGCATTTTAAATGATCCATGTTTTTGTCTTACAAGACTTTCTTTTTATGTTTCGTGTACAAATTTTAACAACTATGCATACTTAGGATCATGTTTGTGGTGACTACGTCTCCCAAACACCAAGTAGACTTGTCACTCTACTTTGGAAGTATGATATGGACTAAAAAGAGCAGACATGCTTGCGGCAGACAATGTCTCTCAAGCACCAAATGGATTAGTCATCCACTCTGGAATGATGTCGTAGGGTAAAAATGGATCCTCTACCCGCTAAGACCAATGGACTAATGGGTGAGACTTTACCATATCTACCTCATAGTCGAGGACGACTATGATTTCAAGAGAGAGGTAATGTCATAAAAACTAATATCTAACCAACCCAAACGATTTTCTCATATTAAACTGATCACTTAATGTGGGAGAATAAACGGGAACAAGGGTTAAGATATAGACATGTGCTTTTAGATCTATCTCAACACGGGGCCATTGGTAAAGGGGTCCAAATGAGAGATGGTCTATCAAAGAGCAAGTCTAACCAATGGAGCATAAGACCTTAGGGTTAGCTTCATTGAAGACCTCCAATAATGTGTGTAAAAGTCCTTTGACCTTAGGTAAGCTAGGGCTGAGCTTGAGGCGCGGGAACCCGACCCAGCTCGAGGTGCTTGTCCTACTTGTCATACTTGATGACTAAGGTGCTTGAGGTGCTTGAGATGCTTTAGGTGCTTAATGATTGAGATGCTTGAGGTGCTTGACATGCTTGAGATGTTCGGGTTGCACTTGAGGTGAGAACCCAGCCCAAGCTTAAAGTGCTTAAGGGCCAAGCTTGTGGTGGGAACTGGGCCTATGCAAGAGGGGTTGAGGTGTCAAAAAGTCAAAGATTCAATCCCTATAAGGAGGGGGAGAGCCCTACATGAGGGGGGATGAGAGAGAACGCCCACACACTCACACAAGGCATGCATGGTACAAAGAAAGCAAAAGGGACACTTGTCAAGTTCCTCCTCATGTTGCCCTCATGGTGTGCCTAAAGCCTATTGGTTGGCCACCCAAGGGGACCGATGATAATTTAGGAGATTTAATTAATTGATTTTGCATTTATCAAGTCCTCTCTCTCAGAGGGGAAAGGGGGACACTTGTCTCAAGGCTACCCTTGCTGCTTGTAATGCCTCTTGCTTATGATTGGCTAGGCCTGGAGAGGTCCAATGAGCTTCAAGCATGAGCTACAAGGGGGGGTTGACCCAAGCAAGCTAGGGGGTTGCTTAGGGGATATAATCACCCACACACACTCACAAACACTCTCATTGTGTGCTAGGCAAGGTGCAACAACTCCATCTCCTTCTCCAAGCTCCTTGAGAAGTTGAGAGCCTACACTAACACTCTTGGCTATGGAATGCAAATCCAACCAAGAGCTATGCTTCAATGCTTAAGCTTTCTATCTTCTCCATCTTCATTACTATGCTATTATGTATGCTAAGCAAGAAGAGTGATGATAAGTGAGGAACTATTTCTTTCTCCTATGGAATACTTCTTCTTCCTCTTCCCTACCCTCATTCCCTGCTAGATCTCTCCACCTTCGAAGGTGTTTGAGGTCTTGGGACTGAGGCTTGGGATAGTTAATGCTTTCCACAAAGTGCATGTTATGCTTATTGCAAGTAGATTAGTTACTTAATGCAAGTAGATTAATTGTATTGCAAGGTAGATTAATTGTTGCTTTAGGCACAAGTTGATGCATACAAATATACATCTTCATGCACTCAAATGATAGCACAAATTCTTGATTGTTTTCAAGCTAAGATTGATTATTAATATTATGCGAAAGCTTGGTATATGAAGCTTCCACCTTCATACTGCAAAAGAGGTCTCAAGGAACACAAAGATTGTATTGTACCAAGTCTCTCTTAATGAGAGAATTTATAATACAAATGCCTTTTGGAGGGGGGACCAGCTCCACATAAATCCGGTCCTCAACTGTTGTCATATTCTCTAAACTCTCTCTCTTTTGCAAAAGTATTGCTCATGCCTAGTTAATTAAGTGTTATGATTAAGTTGCTACCACCAATTAATTTCACCATCTATGCTCTCAAAGTTTCTCACTCTAATTCTCTTAATTCCGCTATTCTCTAAGTTCATAGGCCATTTCCATTACATTGGTATCATAGCATTTGGTTTCTCTTTTCTTGCTTAAGAAGAGAGGTCCTTAAGTAGCCTATAAATGGTTGATGTTGTTAATTATATTAGGGTAAGTGGAACTGGGATCTATTATCGGTTTTGTTGAGCCCACTATGTGGGGGATGGTGCACACCTCGGGAGCTTTGGACTTAATAATGGAGTCTTTTTAGACTTGCCTACGGCTTTACCATTATTGAGCCATAAGAAGTCCAAAAGGAGCTAGCCCTTGGAAACTCTGCTATGTTAGACCTACTCCTCTACTCTCTATAATTAACCACTTTGAGCCATGAGTGTAGATACTTAAGAGACGATTTTCAAAGGCTAAGAGGAGTGGCAACTAAGGTTTTGAATTGCCAAATCATACATTAAGTACATACATAAATTTTGTTACCATGGCTGACAATAACCAAGAGAGTAGAACGAGTATTGATAACTTTGATTTTGCACATGAAGGTGCTAATGATGATGCTCCCATGTTTATCAAGTGTCTTGGTTCTAAGCTGCAACAAGCTATGGGAAACCCAGACCTACAAGGTGAAGTTTTCCAACAACTTGATAGGTACGGGATTCTCCAAACTCCCCCAAAAGAGAGAGCACCTGAGAAGTCTCTTCAAGAGATTTCCAAGAGAGGGCTCTCTACGGTGAGAGAAGAGGAGAACCCATATGAAGCGCTTAAACGATTACTAGCGGGCTTACCTCCATCCAAGAAGAAAGGTGAAGTCTCTACTATAGAGCCTTCCCCAAGAGAAGGAGAAAGAAGTGAGTCTCCCAATACTTCTGAAGATGTGGCTCCAAGAAGACGGCAGTCTCAACGATCTCCAACTCCCCCAAGAGAGAAAGATTGCCGGAAAGTCCTCCTCCTCGTTATCACAAAAAGGAAGAGAGGTACCAAAAGAAGGAAAAGGAGAGAAAGAGGTCACCCTCTTCTCCATCTTCATCATCTTCCTCATATTCCAATGAAGTTAGCAGCTCTTCTCTCAAAGAGCCCAAAAGGAAAGGCCATTGCAAAATCCTATCCGGTATGGAGAAGGTCCAAGAAGCTGAAGAAGTTCAAGGAGGGAGGAAAGGACACCACTTTTCTTACCTATGATGGCACCTTTGGTGCTACGGACAAGATCTTGGCCTTCATCCAACAGTTTGATGTGGCCTTTGGTGATGAGGACTTCATGGAGTCCTCTAAACTACGTCAGGTATCTATGCATTTTCAGAGCTCCGCTCGTCAATGGTGGGCTAGCCTACAAGCCCAAAGGAAAGCTCCAAGGACATGGAAGGCTTTAAGAGCCTCCATCATGAAACAATTTCTGGCAAGCAACACTAAATACAATGTCCTCACAGAATGGCAAAGCTTGAAACTCTCTCCCTGCGAGTCTATCGAGAAGTATGTAGATAAGTTTTGGGATTTACTTCTCAAAGCCAGTGTCTACAAAAAGATAGGCTTTGAGGAGCAAAAGCAACAATTTTGTGCGGGTCTTTTTGACGAGATGGCCGAGTATATTAACTCACAAAGGCCTAATGCCATATCGGTGGTCATACACCATACTATGGTCGTCTTCAAATCAATTTCCAACAAGGGGTTAAGAGAAACTCTAAGCCCATGGAAGTGAAGGATCAAAATGAGCCTAGAGGAAGGAATAATGCTCAAACTTCCTCTTAAGGCAACTCTAGCAACACCGATAACAACGCTAAGGAGAAAGGAGTCTACAAAGGTAAGAAGAGACTCTCTCCAACAGAGCTGGAGTGTTATCGTAAGGATAACAAATGTTACAAGTGTGGACAACAAGGGCATGTCTATCGTGCTTGTCCCCAAAGAAATGCATGCAACAAGCCGCCTTGAGTTTCTATGCTGGAAACTCGAAAAGAGGATGCTCATAGCAAAAGGCTTTTGTTTTTCCAAAGCTAGGAGATATGTACATACATGTTTATGAGTCGGGTAGCATCCTATACCATGTAAATATGTAAGTTAATGAAAATCTATATATTCATATACATGATTTTTGTTGAAAAGTCTCTAAATGAATTCAATGTTTCAACAAATAACAATTAAAAAAAAAAATGGGAATCAAGAGGAATTAGAATTTTCTACATTCCTAAATGGATTCCAAAATGTTTTTATTGATGATACCCCCGTGAGCTATCTCCACAATGAGGGGACAATGACCATGCAATGGAGCTTTTACCACGAAGCTCACTGCCTAATAAGCCTCCTTATTGAGCTTTAAAAGCTCCACAAGAGGAGTTCAAAAGGCAATAGCATGAACTGGTAAGTTTTGAGAGGGATTAGCCTTTCCTCTAACCAAAAGAAAAGTGGATTTTTTAATATAAAAGAGATTCAATAATTAGGTCACATTATCTCTAAAGGTGGTATTTGTATGGAACCGCAAAAGGTAGAGGTAATAAAAAGATGGCCTAATCCAAGGAGTCTACATGAGTTGCGAAGCTCTAAAGGTATGAGTGCATACTAGAGATGCTTGATAGGAAAAATGCTTATCGATAGCAGGTCCAATACATGACTTAACAAAAAAGAACGTTTAGTGTACATGGGGACTACAAAGAGAGAAAAATACTTTTGAAAAGTTCAAAGAGAAACTTATCTCTCAACTTATGCTTACACTACGGGGTCTCTCAAAGCTATTTGAGGTCCAATGTAATGCCTAGATGCATGCCTTCAAGCAAAAATTTGCTTCAAGAAGGGAATACCATAGAATACAAGATTCAAAGACTCAAATCCAATGAGCGAATGCTGGACTCCATCCATGATACAAACCAAGCTCTTCGACAATCAAATGAGGTGGGAAAATTTCTTTTTGCAATTTAAATTTTACATTGCTCACATTGCTGGCAAGCACAAACATGTAGCCGATGCACTTTCCCGATGGCCAAGGGTAGATAGGATATCAATAGCAACTTACAATGAACTATATTTTATGATAGTTAAATATGCTTCTAACCTAGACTTTAGGGATATAATAATAGCCTTTACAAATGGAAGAAAAAGAACCACTCACGTTAGAGGATGGTTATCTTCCATACCTCAATAGGCTATATCTTCCTCACTTCCCATGCTCCTCCCATATGTGGGGCAAAGAGGAATTCAAATTTATTCTTTTAGGAATAAAAGCATACTTGTATTGGCTTACCATGAAACAAGGACATACAAGAGCTTGTTTCAAAATGTATGGTATACCAAAAGATGAAGTATGATAGAAGGACCATGGCATGCCAACACAAAGATTGTATTGTTCCAAGTCTCTCTTAATGAAAGAATCTATAATACAAATGCCTTTTGGAGGGGGGACCGGCTCCACATAAATCCGGTCCTCAACTGTTGTCATATTCTCTAAACTCTCTCTCTCTCTTGCAAAAGTATTGCTCATGCCTATTTAATTAAGTGTTATGATTAAGTTTGCTACCACCAATTATGTTCACCATCTATGCTCTCAAAGTTGCTCACTCTAATTCTCTTAATTCCGCTATTCTCTAAGTTCATAGGCCATTTCCATTACAAGAGTTCATGGAAAATAGAAAGTCTTTTCATTCCAGGTGGCATCCAATCTCCCCTCTCCAGCCACATGTTTTTCCAATCACCTGCTTTCAATGGATGCATGCCATGTTTGTATGTATTTGGTCCACATAGCTCATGTTCTTTAGGCAAAAATCTATAATGCTTGTCGTAACTGTCTTGCTCAAATGCTCAGAGTGGCAGAAGCCAAGTCGAGGACCACATTTCGTATATGCATGATTACCCGAGTAAGTCAAGCCTGAAACATCACAAAAGCGGATGTTTACTCCGTCCATTACAAGACCAAAGCGGATACATCGAGGCTCGTTCTTAAATGTAGGCCAACTTTTCTCTATGTGGTTCCATGCACGAGACTCAGTAGGTACCCGCATCACATCATCTGTTGATCTAGTATTTGAGTGCCATGTCATCAAAGCGGCCATGGACTTGTACCTAGTGAACATGCTCTTTATTCTTGGAATGATAGAAAAGTGTCAAAGGACCTTTGCAAGGATAAATTTTCCTTGTGTGTCCTCCTCCCTGTACCTGTTTGATCCACAATTGGGACATTGTTCCAAATTTGCATACTCATTGCGAAAAAGTATACAATCATTAGGACATGCATGTATTTTGTGATAATCCAAGCCCAAATTAGTAAGAAGCTTTTTAGCGGCTTGACGGGTAGGGGGCATGTGATTCCCTTCTGACAAGATTTGCTCATTGAGCAACCTGTTGTTACATGAACAAGTCAGTCCCTTGATCACATTATTGAACTGTAATTTGCACTTTATCATGCTTAGGATACAATATATTTACCTGAAAATCTCTGTGACTGAGGCGTCAGACCAACCGTAGACAGACTGCAAATTAAGCATTGCCAACGCGGTACGGAGAACTGAGATTTTTGCGCCAGTGTAAAGCGACATGCGTGCAAGACTTTGAATCATCTCGAACTCTTTATCGTTGCTATCATGCCGTCGATATGAATGGGATGTTGGGTGGTCCGCAGTATTGCGCTCAATGTTGTCATCTTCTATGTTTTCAATGATGGGATCCATCATCATCCATGTCAAAGAACGCGTCTAAAAACTACTCCATCTCTAGTTCTTGAAATGCCACATAAGGTATTGGTTGGGAGGACTCAGTTGATGGCTGTTCGTTTGAAAATCGTCTTCTCTGGGATGAAGTGTGAGCAATATCTATATGCAGAGTTTGATCTATTGTCTCTATACCATGAGATTGATAATATAGGTCTTGTAGTTGCTCTATCGGAAAGAGCCCGTGATTGCGTATGTGTTGGTCGTAGATTTTTTGTTTTCGAAAGATCCGATGCCACACATAAGGACACGACATCCTATCGTCCATACTTTATCTACCAATGATGCAACAAATAATCAAAACACTCTAGTTGTTATAGCTACACACTACTAAGTACATGACAATACATAACAACCTCACATTCTCTAGCCAGGCCCGATCCTTGCACCACCTCGGTCTAGAGGTGCACGGAGATTAGGACCACACGGTAATTATCTTGTCTTTATTGGTCAATGACTATATATTAAGGTTCTCGAAGTCTGTGTGCACTTTTGAAGTTCGATTGCGTTTTTCCAACTATTTGCTGCTAGCTCTAACAACCTCACATTCTCTAGCCAGGCTCGATCCCCGCACATCTCGGTCTAGAGGTGCACGAAGATTAGGACCACAAGGTAATAATCTCGTCTTTATTGATCAATGACTATATATTAAGGTTCTTGAAGTCTGTGTGCACTTTTGAAGTCCGATTGCGTTTTTTCAACTATTTGCTGCTAGCTCTAACCTAGCCTATAACCTAAACCTAACCTAATGTAACATAACCTACAACCTAAACCTCTAACCTATAGGCTAACCTAACCGAAGCTCGTTTACGTTTTTTGAAGTACATGAGTCATCTTCGAAGTCCTTTGCATTTTTTCTACTATTTACCGCTAGCTCTAACCTAACCTATAATCTAACGTAACTTATAACCTAAACCTAACCTAACCAAAGTCCGTTGGTGTTTTTTGAAGTACACGAATCATCTTCGAAGTCCATTTGCATTTTTTCCACCATTAATTTGCCACTAGTTCTAACCTAATCTATAACATAAACCTAACAGAACCTATAACCTAAACCTAACCTATAGGCTAACCTAACCGAAGTCTGTTTGTATTTTTTGAAATACACGAGTCATCTTCGAAGTCCATTTGCGTTTTTTTACTATATGCCGCTAGCTCTAACCTAACCTATAATCTAAGTACCTAACCTATAACTAAACCTAACCAATCCTAATATAACTTAATCTATAACCTAAACCTAACCTATAACCTAACTTAACTGAAGTCCGTATGCGTTTTTTGAAGTACACGAGGCATCTTCGAAGTCCATTTGCATTTTTCTACCATTAATTTGCCGCTAGCTCTAACCTAACCTATACCCTAAACCTAACTTAACCTTACATAACGTACAACCTAAACCTAAAATATAGGGTAACCTATAACCGAAGTCCATTTGCGTTTTTTGAAGTACACGGGTCATCTTCGATTTTTTTTTTACTATTTACCGCTAGCTCTAACCTAACATATAACCTAACCTATAACCTAAACCTAACCTAACCGAACTCCGTTTACGTTTTTTGAAGTACACGAGTCATCTTCGAAGTCCGTTTGCATTTTTCTACTATTAATTTGTTGCTAGCTCTAACCTAACCTAGCTATAATCTAACATAACATATAACCTTAACATAACCTAACCTATAACATAACCTAACCGAATTCTGTATGCGATTTTTGAAGTACATACGTACACTAGTCACCTTCGAAGTCTGTTTGCATTTTTTCTACTATGAATTTGTCGCTAGGCCTAACCTAACTTATAACCTAACGTAACTTATAACCTAAACCTAACCTATAACCTAAACTCAATTTAACATAACCTATAACCTAACCTATAATCTAAACCTAACCTATAACATAAACTTAACTTATAACCTAACCTAATCGAAGTCCATTTTTTACGTTTTTTTAAAAACCAAACCTATAACCTAAACATGAGTTAACGTAACCTAATTTTTTACGTACAACCCAGAACCTAACTTGTTGCATAAACTTGATCTATAATCTAGCTAACCTAACCTATAACCTATAGCCTATAACCTAACTTATAACTTAATTTAACTATAATTTAAACCTAACCTATAAGCTAATCTAATCTAACCTATAAGCTAACCTAACATAATTAACGTACTATAACCTAACATAGCCTAATGTATAACCTAACTTATAACTTATAACTTAACATATAACCTATACCATAACTTAACTTATATATAAACTGAACTAAACCTAACTAAAACTTATAACCTAAACCTCATCAATCGCATAATTTCAAAAACGACATAATTCAAAACAAATTTTCTTCAAAACAAGATTTTTTCATAAACCAAAACGAAATTCTTTTCATAAAAAAAGGAAATTTCACAACACAGACCATAATTTCAAAACAAATTTTTTTCAAAGCATTATTTCAAAACAAAATGACACAAATACTTAAAACATTGAAAGTTTAAAGCATGAAATTTTCTTTTGTCAATATACAAATTAATTTAAATTATTTTAATGTGCACTAAAAGTTCAAGCACTCATATGCAGCCTATTTGAGCAAGAAAGGGTGTTGTAAATGTCCTCGAACCTGCAAAAATGCGCGCGCGCGCACACACTATGTTAAACCCTAAACCCTAAATCTACAAGAAAACTTGAAAACAATCTCACCTTGGTGCTATGGAGTAGTTGACAAGCAAGATTTTCATATCCGTCAACTTGTTTCGCACCAGATCTGGAGTAGGTGAGGAAGAAGAGAGCAAGAGAAGAGGCGCAAAAGAAGAGAAATGCGTACGGGAAGACCCGCGGGTTTGTTTTTTGCAGAGTCCATCGGTACAAGTTTTCGTATAGGCGTCGGAACATACATCTATACGGGCATCGAAAAGTGCATCGAAATAGACGCCAAAAATCGGATCGGAATAGACGTCGGAACTTCAAAAATGAATTTTTAAAAAAACTTCATCTCCCTCCATACTTACCTACACATATATTGGCGCCCGCCATTGACGCCGGAATTTAAATGACCTCTTGTAGTGTCACTAGTAATCTTTTTTAATGTTTGTGTGAAGAATTGATTGTTTGAAAATTAAAGCATCTTTTTCTCCACTTCAATACCACCATCATTGGGCAACAATATCAATGCCCTTGCAAGGTGGTGAGAAAACTAATCTACTTTGGTTAGGGCATTATGGGGAAGGAGAATAAGCGAGCTTCATAAAGCGAGTTTTGGAGCAAGCTTTTTTTTCTCTTCCATCTTTGTCGTTCACTATCACTAGATGCCGCTCATTGTCGTCCCTACCATCGACGACAAGTGGCACTATTTTTGAGCCACCGCAACCTCTCTTGCTCCTCCACATTGCACTACCAACTTCCAACTCCCCTCCTCTCTCAACCTCCAATTGCTCTCTCTCTCTCTCTCTCTTTGTATGTGTGTGTCTTCGTCCCTCCGCCTCTCTATCTCTCACAAAATCTCATGTTTTTTAATGTCTCTTCTTTGTTTTTCTCCTCTTTCTCAGTATGACTCTCTCTCTCTCTCTCTCACACACACACACACACACACACATCTCATCTCTATATGTACCTATCAGAGGTAGCACAATCTTTATCTATTTATCTTCCTCTCTTACCCTAATTTTCCTAGTAGGTAACCTCCCTCTCTCTCTCTCTCTCTCTCTCTCTCACACACACACACACACACACACATACCAATATATTGGCATGTGTGTGTGTGTGTGTGTGTGTGTGTGTGAGAGAGAGAGAGAGAGAGAGAGAGAGAGAGGGAGAGAGGTTCAAGGATTTCATAATTACGTGATCATAGCTTTTTTTGGGTAATAACACTTGTGAACATGTTAACACTTCTCATGTTCACAAAATTGCCAGTTTGAGGTGACTTGGGAACCTGCCAAAATTCCATCGAGTTTTTTTCTTACCCCGACGGGTATCTCCAATATTCGACAGTATCCGTCGGGGTCGTTCAATAAGCCTGACGGGCTACATTTTCCTTTATATAAGTGGCCCCGATGGGCCCTTTGGGATATATTTCCTGGCCATCTTCTCACTCACAGGTTATCCAATTTGTATGTGTGGGTGTGAGTGGGTGTGTGTGCTCGTGCGAGCAACTGCACACAATTGTAGTGTGTAGCTTGATGTGTGCAACCCGCTATACGAGGGGTGCATATGAGTGCAAGGCCATTCTTCGAAATGGTGCTTATCATGGACACTTGGTCGGTAATGCGACTGAGTAGTTTCCTATGATAAGTATGGCACATCGTAGTGATACTAGTTTGTAACGTGGTGTCAAGAAGTACGTTGTGTGGCTAGGAAAGCGTTGCATCTCTGACTGTGAGGATTTGTAGCAAAATCAAGCAAGACGTAGATGATTTGAACCTAAAAACAGATTGATCAAAAAGAAAAAAACTCCAGCCATAAATCTCCATTTGAAAAAGAACCAAGATTAACTCAAAACTCTTGTGTGTGTGAAGATTAGGTGTAGCTTCACTCCCAATTGCCCAAATGCAATGCTCTTTCGACCTGTTAAAAACCCTAAATTGACACTTTGATTCTTCGTAGTGACCATTTCATGGAAGCTTCATAACTTCATTGGAGAAGGACAAGTAGTTATTTTAGGAGGGAAAACCCTAATTGGAGGCCTCACAGCCTTGAACATGAAGTGGAAGCAGCACGAGACTACACTAGCACCTTGGATTGGAATGGTTGTATATCCTTGCTTATATGCCAAAATGAGCTCATTCTTGGCCCTATAAGTTCTTTCTCAACTTGAAAAACAACAGCACTATCATTGATGTGGCATTTTGAGCCATTTTGTGCTATTTTTAGGCAATTTTTTACCATTCTATGACCATTTGTAGTCTTTTTTTGGCCCAAAAATGCCCCTTTTTGTCCGTAAAATGTCCAAACAAGCTGGAAAAAATCCATATTTTTGTGGGAAAATCCCTTTTAGCTCAAATTTAACATTGAACCTCATTTTTCCACTTGATAAGCACTTTGGACACGTATTTCACATTTGAGTATGAAACCTGCTATTTTTGGCCGAGATCGCCCGCATTGAACTTTCTAGGAAAAACGAGCGTGCCACTTTGAAACACTTGACATTTTTACATTCCTAAAGCAAATTAGGCATGATTTAATGTGTTAAAACATGCAACGATGCCACGTCCCCGGCCTCGCCTGCATGACAAGGTATGTAACGCCTACAACCATGGCATCCGTTTTCGCATATATCACACTATGTATATTGTAGCATTTGGTCCTACACATCAAAAAAATTACGAGTGAGTTATATATTTTTATTTTCACATTATGCACATACCACGACACGACATCCACCCCCTTCAAACCTACACGTCCTCCGGCATGTGCCACACTTATCTTTTTGCACCAGGTTCAATCTTCATTTAAGTCCATGTACAGGTCGATGTCATCATCGCTTTCAATGAAATCTAACGCAACATCCTCTCTTTCTTCATCCACATCCATAAAATTTTCATCAAAGCCTTCATTTTGACTTTCCTATGAATCAAAGGGATTTGTATCATCTCTTCTTTTGAATAACTTGATTCTTTTCCATGCGATGGGAATCTTTATTTCTGTCCCGTCCAACTCATGCAAGGTATAAGTTGCATTCCCATGTACATGTTGAACGAGATAAGGACCAAAACATCTCTTTGAAATCTTTTGTATTGTTGAATGATGGATGTCAAGACTATTTTCATACACAAACACCCAATCACCTTCCTCAATAGCTTTAGGTATGGGCCTATGCCTCTTATCAAATTTGTCTTTATTCTTTAACCTTTCATCTTTCAATCGTGTTGCTACATTCTCAATATCTTCAGGCCTTCTTTCTAATTGTTGTATGCGCAAAGCAAGAAGGTCATCCCTACTCATTCCATCTTCCCAAGGCTATACATTCCATGTGGTAATTACATCCTCAATTGGCATTATAGGTTTCTGACCATACATCAACTCAAAAAGCATATAACTAGTAACTAAGCTATGAGTTGTACGATTAGCCCATAAAGCATAAGGCAATAACCTAGGCCACTCTCCCATTCTACCTTTGCAGGCCTTAGCCAAAGCTTTAATGATAAGAGGATGCCCACGCTCTGATTTACCATTTCCCTCAGGATTATATGCAGTAGTGAGAGCAAGTTTAATGCCCAACATAGAGAAAAATTCCCTAGCTTTGTCGGCATCCAACTCACCCATGTCTGCTATTATTTTCCCAACACAGCCATAATGGCTAATTACATCATCCAAGAGGACTTACATATCCCTTCTGTGCTTTTTGTTCTTAGAGCACGACCTTCAACTTGGTTTGTTAAATCTTCCCGTGCAAGCACTATGTATCACATTTTCCATAAGCCAATGGCATTGTAACCATATCTACTACCCACTTATAGTGCATGGCCAATGAGTCCGTAGGGTGAAATCCATCACGATGACGTACATTTGAATACATTTGACAGGTTTCACAAGACTCCACAAAGTGAGATACATCTTTATACATATCTTTCCACCAATACCTCTCTTTCATTTTAGTAAAAGTAGCCCATACACCTCTATGTCTAGCATAAAGACTCTCATGAAACTTTTTCATAAGCTCATTTTGAGCATCCTTATCATTCACAACTCTCAACGGCAATTCATTTCTTTGTTTCGGATGCTTCCATAAGTACCCATCTTTCAAAAAGTGTCCATAGGCCTTTCTCTGTATTCTTTTGAAGTCTTGATCAGTCCGACCTTCTTGCGTTGTCAAAGTGCTCAGATAGAGTCCAATGAGAAGCCAATCACCTTGATAAAGGTCCTCTATAAATGACTCAAGTGCATTTGATAGGCAAACATGATCACCCTTGGCATGAGAGATACTATAGAACCTTGTGCCTAGATCATCGCCCTCAACAACTATGTCGTCTTCATTTTCATACTTTGCTCTTGAAAGCATATCCGCAACTAGATTATCTTTGCCTACAATATGTTTAAATTTTGGATTTAAGGACTTTATGTAGGAAATCCATCTCAACATAGCAATGTTGAGAGTTGAGTAGCTTGTGATCATTCCAAGAAGGAGTAGAAAATCGTGGATCCTAATTGCTTATCAGAATATCACCCTTTTATGCAATCATACTGCATATCCTAACAAATGTCGGACCCTAAAATCCGGTATGTTGAATAACGACTGTAATACATTATGTTGGGTTACTCCGGCTACCATTTTTGCAAAGTAGTATGTGATGGTAACATGATTAATTATATGTACTTTTGTGCCAAAAAAATACTCCTTCTGGAGGTACGATATCCTCAAGCAATTCTTTGAGCAGTATATGACCGGAAGGTTATCGAAGTTCGGTTATTACAATAAGCCGTGGTTATTTATTATTTGCAAATTTGGGCATACCTTGTAAATAGACATGGCTTGATGCAAACCTCTAATGTACCTTTTTAATTGCATTTCTAATTTGGGTGCTCCGTACTTAGCTTGTAACATGCATGTGGGGACTATGGCTAAGCTGGCCAGCTAAATATATATAGCGGTTCTCCATCCTAAATAAAGTAGGCCTTATATATGGCTCACCACACTCCCAGTGGCTCAAACTTCTTTATGCTACTCTGGTTTGTGCTAATAAATACATATGAGTATTTGCATGCCTTCCCTACTATGATCTGGCAGAAAATCACACACCTGTCTCTACAAAGCATTGTTCTGCTCGTATAGCCTGCAATACTTTGCATACGGATTACACACAATCACACCCATCTATTCACAGTCACGCACACACTCACGTACATGCTCAAGCACACACACTCACAAGCGCATGTGCGTGCACGCGCACGCACGCGCACACACACACACACACACACACACACACACACACACACACACACACACACACACACACACACACACACACACACACACACACACACACACACTGGCATGGTGTTCCCCATCGGTATTTAATTCTCTGCTCATACAATCTGGCAAGCTCAGGAGACCAATTCTCCTTGTTGTATTTCCTTTTGTTACGGTTGCATATGCTATATCTGATAGCTCCTGCTACAATATTTCACACATATGGTGGCCACTTCAAACCATCAGGTAGGTCTCTGTGCCTTCTGAGATCTAATATTTACTCATTGATACATCATGAATGTATAAAAGATGGTTTTATTGCTGCTTGTGTATATCTCGAATTCATCACTTGGTTTGTTGCCCTTATAGTGGCATAAGGAATAGATTACGATTTTTTTTGAATCATTTTCAGTATGACAATCTATCGCATAACAACATCAAAAAACGGATTTTTTATAATTACCATGTGCTTTGGGATAACCATGAGATGAAAGTATCTGATCTTTTTACATGCAGCTGGGGTAGTATACAACAATTTTTTGTCTTTTTTGAAGCACTACATATACTGGATTGGTTGAATGTATATACATGTAGCAGCATTTAAAATTAGGATGCATTTGTAATATATTGGCTTGCTTTCATATAATCATATCGGTAGCACAAAAAAGCCTCAAGTTTTAGATAAACGGGTGAGATATAACATTTCCTGGTCTCAATATCAATAAGTGCCAAATATTTCCAAATTTGATTGGACAAATATATATCAAAAATGATTTTTAAACATAGTTGAGTATTGACACTTTCTACTGGATTAAATTACAATCCAAGTTGGATTGGATAAATGTACATATTGTTGATACATGGTTTTTTTACAATATATGCTAAATACAAACAAAATGCTGTTAATTTTTTTTGGTTTATATGATGCTTTGCGGTAACATGTTCCGAAAGCCAGGAGTATTATGACATCTTATGGTAATGGAATTTGTCCCTTATATTGACTTAAATAGAGGAATGTACTCTTGCATTGATAGGGATGTATATGATTACTCAATTTTCTTTTTGTTTAGCAACAGTGAGTAGGAAGTATTTCACATGGTTTTTTTTCCTTTGTTAATCATATAAATCATATTTCATTAATTTGATGCCTTCAATGAACATAGGATAGGTTGCTAACTTTATGTTAATTTTTATAACACTTTCCAATGATAACCAATATCTCATGCGTAGTATGTGTTTCAGGAAAAAACTAATACCAAATCAAACTCATAGCTAGGATGCATGTCTATACAGACCCAGCCAAAAGGGCAGCTATCAATGAAAAAATGATCTTATAGCATAAAAAACAAGATCAGGACACATGTCATTTTAGTGTGCGAGGTTTTTTCTTGGGATTGACAGCGATAACAAGCGACTACGATTGTATCGTATCTGTATTCCCACAATGTCAGGGTGTGTCCTAATACATCTGAACTTGTTGGATGGTGACAGGTATAAACTTTAGTCTTGTTCCTTAGAGGATTCGTTGCCACAACCTTTATACCAAAATGTTGTAATCTGATCATTATTAATAAAAATGATTTGGCATATGCACAAGTGTTTTTTGCTTTGTTGGGTCTAATATAATTTGTATATTAAAGGGGATTTTCATAATAAACACACACACCATACTGCCTCCCCGATCACTCTTGGTCGAGTGATCCTGTATAATTAAATTATATTAATTACATAAACATTCACTAATATGAATTTCCTTATAGCAGGTAGGATGGATCTCCTCCCTAAAAAAATTGGGCTATACTAGCAAACGGAGGATACCAATTCCACCTACGACCACACAATGTATTCTCTCATGTTTCAAAGCACCCGAGTTCCATAAAAGACTTTTAGAATTTGAATCTAAAGCTTTATCTAGTGGGTCTTTATTGGTGCTTAACATTGCTTTGGTTAATAATTGGGTTTCTCTCCTTGCATCTTCTAAAAAGATCCTTCTAACCTTCTTTCTCTATTTGAGAATTTCCTACCTAATGGTCCATTTATTCATACTCAAGATAGTTCTGATTTGGAATTTTACTTTTCATCTCTCCCTACTATTGTAAATAAACTATATTTTATTAATAACATCTCTGTCTTGCCTTTAAAAATAAAACAATTTGAAAATGTAATCAACCCTCTCTTAGACTTTGATCTCCTTGATCCACAAGTGCAAGAAGCCCTCTCAACCCTTGCAGGCACTCTGTCATCATTTAAGCCTGAAAAGTCTATTTCACATATCTTCTCCAGTGTTGTCCCTCTCATTCCCCCTAGAAAAGTTGAGTTGCTCGACAACCAACTTTGGAATCTTTGAGCTTATCAACCATTGTGCACCTTTTTTGATCAATTCTTTGGCCAAACTATGCAGCATTCCTGTGGAAGTCGTGGAACAGTGTAGAACCACAACTTTACAAGCTAAACATCTTTTGTCTATTGATCTCTCTTTTGAGCTTCAACAGATTTCTTTGGCTCTCGTAGACTCAAACAAGCGCTCTAACTCATCTCTGGTGGCAAGAACAAAAGGATTATCCCTTGCAGAGAGGGTCTATATGTACTCCAATAATTTCTAAGAAACTTCTTTGTGTCTTTGGGTGGATACTTTACCTCTAGAAATACGACATATTGCTATTTTAGTTTATTATCACTTTCATGAACATATGCTTGAGGCTGCTCGGGGGCTAATTTTATGCTCTCTTGGCTATCAATTTTTATTCTCTCTAGTTAGGGGGGGGGGGGGGGGGGGGGATTAATTGACATATTTAATGTTTTATTGACAGAAGAGAATATGTTGTCTTTCAAGAGTGGTTGCAGATCAAGGTTCAATTTGTCATCCATTGTGAAAGAGGTTGAGAATGTATACAGCAGTATCCGGAGTATACATTTGAAATCAATTATGGGTCTTACCTTGACTCGTTCATCGAGGATGCTAAACTGATACATAGGGGAAAGACCTTTGCTTATGAGCTAGGTCTTATGAAAAAAGGATCACAATCTAAGGTTTGCAAGGCACTGGCAGACA
The DNA here is from genome assembly GCF_014529385.1 of Adiantum capillus-veneris. Classification (NCBI taxonomy): domain Eukaryota; kingdom Viridiplantae; phylum Streptophyta; class Polypodiopsida; order Polypodiales; family Pteridaceae; genus Adiantum; species Adiantum capillus-veneris. Next base: position 64,267,457 of record NC_140942.1, on the reverse strand, counting down.
CAGGGAAAAGATGTATTTGCATGTATGCACACTAGATATTTATATTGAGAAAAACAATCTAAATTTTCTACTTACAATGCTATTGCTTGTGTTAGATGGTTGCGGAAGCGCAAGTTTACCATAAAAGGTGTCAAGAGCGTGCAAACAATGCTCGAAATTGAGAAAGTGGAGCATGTTTTTAACCCAAATCAGATAACCCACAACTTGAGGAGAAAAAATAACTATGATTTACCCTAGTTCTTGGATTATGATGAAGGGAGCTTCCCTCCAAACAAGGAGAAGGCCTACAATGACACTGTGAAGGATAGCAAAGAAAGAGCACGTGGAGCACAAATGTCCACAGTGGCAGAGTCTAGTGTGCAAATGCCTCAGGGGGAGGAATTTGATACAATATCTCATGTATTAAAGTAGATTGTTTCAGTGAGACCTTCTACCTATCCCTTCATTCGAGCTGATTTTCAGTAATCAATTCTATATTGTTGTGCAGATGGAGCATTCTGGGGAAGTGTCACGCTTGCAAAGAGTGGCTCATATGAAGAAAAAATGTGAGTGTTGTTGACATTCATAGGATTAAAAGTCTTGATTCACATTTTTGTTGATATCTTTGTGGTGTTCAGGAACAAGAAGTGGAATGTCTGTAAAGGAAGTGATTGAATTTGCAACAAGTCTAGAAACAAAAATATTGCATGTCTCGAACCTGTTGTTAGTTACATACCTGTCTACCGGTACGAGGCCTTCTTTAGTGGAAGTTGTTGTGTGCTGCAAGATTTGGCTTGATCTATTTGAGGGTTTTTGCTGATAGCAACGGCAACCGTATTCAAATTGTGCATTTCAGCTCGGACAAGACAGAGCAGTTGATTCTGCAATGAACGCTTCCTTTTTGTTTTTGCCAACCAATGCACCTGTGTTTGGACTGTGCGATTCTCAAGTGCCAGATTGGAACAAAATGGACGCATGCTAATTTGGACATCTCACTCGACTCGCACTGGCAATAGCCAATGAGAAAGGTGTGCTTGTAGTTGTTTGCCAATCAAACAATTATGGAATGGTGCGTGATATCGTTGCTGCTGCTGGATGGCGTGAAGACCACGTAAACGTGGTTGTTTGTAAGACACAGATATGTAAGAAGGAAAGTAGGAATGTGCACACAATGTTGGTGTATGCAATGAGAAAAGAGCACACTTGGACATTAGAGTCCATTAACATATCGTTAGATGATGCCTGGTTCGATTCATTGGAGGAGGATGATTAGACGAAAGAGGTGGATGGGACACCTATGCGAGGTACACTTTGACGTCCACTTACTCTAAATAAAGTTTTTCTGCTTGCTTTGACTTTTGTTTGGTGTGAAGGGGTATGGAATGTGGCCATTGGTTTGTTTGGCAATTGCTCGCACAATCTACAAATGAGAACGACGTTGTTGTCTAGTACATGGTAAACTGTAGGGTGTTGGCTTTGTTGGGGAGCCAGATGGGCCGTATGATGACCATACTTGAGAGCAACAAAGAGTTATCCACCAAACTACACTCTGTTCTTGGAATGCAAGCCCATCGACTAAGAAAGATGCAGGAGCAAGACAAGAAAGTGGCAAATGAGGTGGATCGTGCCCTAAAGGTAGCATCTCTATCCAAACATTATCCACCCGCCACTGACCTAGAGTAGATATTTCAGACAACACCTCGCATTGTGTGGACATTAATCATTTTTTAAAACCGCTATGAACAATCAGTTTTACCATTCTTTTTTGAACAAAGAGAAATGCTTATTGTCAAGTGTTCTAAATTTGTAATTAAGTGGAGGGCCGTAGTGGTAATGTTAACTAAGAGATTTATTGTGGTTGTCCTTTATTGGTAGTTGAGCTTGCCACTCACAAGTTTCCATCTCTCCCATTGTGTTTCATCCACTCTACTCCAATCTCTCTCTCTCTCTCTCTCTCTCTCTCTCTCTCTCTCTCTCTCTCTCTCTCTCTAAACCCAAATGCCATGAAAAGAATTGCACTGCACCCCCCCCCCCCCCGCGTGCATGCATTGCATTCTTTAATAATTGAGACAGGCACACGTGCAATGTCTTTGGCTAGCCTCTACAATGGACCGAATCCTGCATCAGAGAAGTTCTACCCAACATCATTTACTTTGATGCTCATATTTTAATTCTATTGTATGTTGGGATCGGAGAGCACACACAGAGAGCCAGCACGAAGAAGGAGATAGACGCAGTGTGTGGCGGGGCGGTACTCACACTACAATGTGTAGTTGTGAGTATAGTTATTATGAATGAGTAAATGAATGGCTGTACATGGGCGGCTAAACAACGGGCAGCTGGGCACACGGGCCTTTAACCCAACAATCTCCCACTTAAAGGCAGTGTGCCTTTAAAGTGGCCAAAGTACAGCAAAAGAAGTCAAGCCATACCCATCAGCGATCTGCAGTGTGCAAACCGCTGTGAGGCTAACGACTTCGTGAGTAGATCAGCAGGGTTATCATCAGTGTGTACCTTGACAAGCTCTATGCGCTTGTCCTCTAGCACCTCTCGTATGAAGTGATACCTCACCTCAATGTGCTTTGTCTTCACATGGAAGACAGGATTCCGTGCCAATGCTATGGCACTCTGGCTATCACAATGTAGAATCGGAGCATCACCAGCCATACCAAGATCTCCCACTAGTCGTGAGAGCCATACGGCCTCCTTGGCAGCCTCAGTGGCAGCCATATATTCAGCCTCTATAGTGCTCAAAGCAACGCATGGCTGTAAACGTGATGCCCACGAAACCGGTCCACCTGCAACTATGAACACATAACTGCTAGTAGACTTCCTCGAGTCCACTGACCCTGCATAGTCTGAATCTGTATATCCGCAAACAGACATATCCTTCTCACCATAACATAGGGACAACTCTGAAGTTACTCTCAAGTATCTGAGAATACCTCTCACTGCATCCCAATGACGCTTGCCTGGGTTAGACATGTACCTGCTAACCACACCAACTGCATGAGCAAGATCTGGACGCGTAGCCACCATGGCATACATCAAGGAACCAACAACTGAAACATAGGGAATCTGAGACATCTCTGTAGTCTCCAAATCTGTCTGAGGGCAATCATCATGGATGAGTTTTACATATGGAGGCAATGGGGTACTAATGGCCTTCCCCCCTTCCATATGAAAACGCTCAAGCACCCTGTCAATGTACTCTTTCTGACTAAGAAAGAGCATCCTGCGAGAACGATCACGAGTGATCCGCATACCCAAAATATGACTGGCATCCCTAAGATCCTTCATGGAAAAGGTCTCATGTAGCCTATGTTTCAAGGCATCCACATCAGAAATACACTTCCCTGCGATCAGCATGTCATCCACATACAAAACCAAAACAATAAGACTACTATCTGCAGCCTTGCGAGTATAGAGGAATGGGTCCTCATAACTGCGTACATAGCCCAATGAACTCATGAATGCATCAAAATTACGATACCATTCACGAGATGATTGCTTCAGCCCATACAAGGTCTTAAGAAGCCGGCATACCATCTTCTTTGAACCATGAATAACAAACCCACTTGGTTGCTCCATGTACAAATCCTCGTGCAAGTCCGGATGTAGGAAAGCTGTCTTTACATCCATTTGCTTCAACTCCATGTCTTCTGTAGCTACCAAAGCAAACAACATACGCAAAGTAGACATCTTCACCATTGGGGAGAAGATCTCATCAAAATCAATGCCCTTCTGTTGCTTGAATCCTTTAGCCACAAGCCTTGCTTTGTACCTAGGCTTTGCATCCATTGAACACAATTTTATCTTGTAAACCCACTTGCATGGTAGTGCCTTCTTACCCTTTGGCAAAGGAGTAAGCTCCCACGTTTCATTTTGGATCAACGAATCCATCTCTGACTGCATAGCCTTCTCCCACTTGAGCTTGTCAACACTAGACATGGCCTCATCATAACATGATGGCTCCCCGCAATCAGTCAACAATACATAATCCATAGAAGGCACAAAACACTGAGGCTGTCTTGTACGCCGCTCTGAATGCCTCAAAAAACAGTGCAGAAGGTGCATCTGGCTGTCCCACATCTACATGATCTCCCAACAAGGGCTGATCTCCCACTTGAGGGTCAATGGGCTGCCCACGAGCAGCCATGGGACCATCATACTGATGACCATCCTCCTCAAATATCACACGCCGAACCTCAACCGTTCGCGGTGATGCTCTATACATAGAGTCCTCATGAAAAACAACATCATGGCTGCGCACAATCTTCCTGTCAATAGGATCCCACAATCGATAACCCATCTCACCAGAGCTACCATAACCCAAGAAGATACATCTCTTGCTCTTTGGATCCAATTTGCTGCGTTTTGCCTTAGGCACATGTACATAAGCTTCACAACCAAAAACACGAAGGTGACCATACGAAGGTGGCAAACCTGTCCATACCTCTTCAGGCACTTTGAAGCCCAAAGGAACACTAGGTGAACGATTTATCAAATGCACAAAAGTGGCAACTGCTTCAACCCAAAATCCATTTGACAAACCATCCATAGAAAGCATACTACGGACTTTCTCCTGTATAGTCCTATTCATGCGCTCTGCCACACCATTTTGAGGAGGTGTATAGGGAGCACTAAGCTCACGCCGTATACCCTTCTCAACACATAATGTAGTGAAAGCATGAGACATAAATTCACCCCCATTGTCCGTACGTAAGCACTTTAACTTACAACCTGATTGGTTCTCAACAAGAGCCAACCATTTCTTAAATATATCAAACACCATATCCTTCTTACGAATGGGGTATGCCCATACCTTCCTGCTAGCATCATCAATGAACGTAACAAAGTACATAGCACCTCCAAGAGAAGCATTGGGCATCGGCCCACATACATCACTATGCACCAAAGCTAGCTTTTCCAAAGATCTGTGTGGAACACTCTTCTTATGAGAAGACCAAGCATGTCGACCATAAAGGCAATGCTCACAAAACTCAAAACCACCAAAATCTGAAATGGGAATGTAATCCGCACGTGCCAACAACTTCAAACCTTTCAGTGACATATGGCCCAAACGCTGATGCCATAAAGAAGCAGGAGGTTGCTCAGTGATCCCCACAATGTGATCAACCACACTAGCTACACAAAGGGAATACAACGTATTCCTCTTAGAACCTTTAACCAAAACAGGCTGCCCTTAGTGAGCTTCCAACCTCCATCACCAAAAGATACATTGAAACCAAGTGAATCCAACTGACCCACACTAATCAAGCTTTTTGCAAGAGCCGGCACATGACGCACACGCTGCAAGACAAACATAGTAGAGTTTGGCATAGCCAAATGAATATCCCCAATGCCATGAATCTGCATAGAACGCCCATTGGCAATCTTGACAGTACCTGTGCTCGAAGCATCATAGTCATGAAACAACGACTTATGAGGCGTAACGTGAAAAGAAGCACCACTGTCAATGACCCAATCCATAGGCATACTACTCTCATGAGTGAGAAGAAAAGCATCATCAAAATAGGATGCAAGCAACACATCACCAAGCTCTTCACTAGTAGCACTAGTCGGAGCACATACATGGTCATCTTGAGAGCTACACTCTCCCTGTGTTGCATTTAACTCCTCAATCTTGACATTGGACTTAGGCTTGTCCTTAGCATCATGGTCTTTCTTCTTACCATCTCCATTTTCCCTTTTCCACTTGTAGCAATCCTTTTTGAAATGGCCTTTTCTACCACAATGAAAACATTCCACATCCTTTTTACTTGTGCCTGCACGGGACTTGCTTCTAGATTTACCCCTGTTGGACTTATACTTGTCCATAGTCCTGCCTCTGACAACCATTGCACTAGAAGACTTACTACCTGCATTATTCTTTCGATTAATCTCTTCTGTGAGAAGACTAGACTCCACATCAGTACTTGTCAACTCATCCGCAGGAACCGAGTTACTTATGGCTGTCCTAAATGTGTCCCATGACTCAGGCAACGTGACAAGTAAAAACACAGCTTTTACATTGTCCTCAAACGTAATTTTCTGCGTAGCAAGTTGGCTGAAAATTGTATTGAACTCATTCAAATGCGCATTCATGGAAGCACCTTCCTCCATATATTCGCAAATCAATAAGCTTTTTAATCCAATACACCATAGAAGCAGCAGAATGCTTATCATACATATCGCAAATCCGATGCCATAGCTCATAGGCTCCACCCTGTGCATCTTTCACATTGTAATAAACAGACTTTGAAAGGGAAAGCCTAATGGTAGACCTGCACATCTCATCCAACTCCTCCCAATCATCCCTCTCCATGTTCTCTGGCTTAACTCCCTGCAACTTTAGAGGTAGAATATGTTTCTTCTGCACCAAGACATCCCAAATCTGATCTTTCCAATATGAGAAGTTAGCACCATCCAGCTTCTCAATATTGAAAACTATGTCCTCTTTAGTGCCCATTACAACAAGAATGCAACAATGAGAAACCTGTAACCAACCAACAAACTGCCACAACAAAGTAGTGTTGCAAATCTGACAACACCTGCTGCTCAATCAAAGAGCAAACTCATAGAGTATAAATCAGCCCATAATATGGTCAAAAAACGTACGCAGAAATCCACAAACAAATGCATAAACCCGTGACACCTATAACTCAACCGGCCTAGGCAAACCGTGCCACAAAATGCATCAACAATGAGCTGTCATAGAGGCATAAACATACTCCATGTCTGAATAACCACAATAGAGACATAAGCTGACCAAGCTTACACAAATCCGTGAGCATAAATGGATCCAAGTGAGCATATAACCAATGCACAAGCTCAACGAAGTCCAATCTCTAGTGTCAACCAAGTACCTGTCCGTACTCAAACCGCAACACTGCAAGCAAGAGCAAACCCGCTCTATGTATAAGTGAACCAAATCTCCACAATATCATGCATAAAGAGTGTCTGTCAAACTGCCATATCCACATCCATCAACATACATAGATGATGTAAACCTGTAGCTCAAGAACACGCATAAACAGACTGCCCAGAAGAGTAGAAGCTCCCACTCAAACCACAACCATATACATGGCTGTCCCACAATCAAAATACATGTTTTGTAACCACAGAAGAAACCTGTATCCAAAGCTCCCTGTAACCTGTAACCTATACCCGTACCTGTACCTGTAGTCGAAGAAGACAATGCCGCCAAACTCCCACTCTATCTGTGTATATGAGGCCACTCCAAGAAGAGGCTACACACTCTCAAATGAGATGTGGGATCACGTATGTGGAAGACACTACAGCAATGGCACCTGTAATGGCTATGGAAGCTCTGGCAGCAGAAAACTACCAAAGAGAGCTGAAAAACGCAGCTTCTAGTCTGTAGCTCGGATGGGATTTCTAATGGCATGAATGGCTCCAAAAGGGGGGTTAAATTCCAGGACGCCCCAGGACGCCTGCTGAAAATACTCGCGGAGTGCTGAACCTTCCAATGCCAAGCTCGAAAAAACCTTCTGCTCTTTAGAAATGCGCGCGTGCACGAAACCGAAAAACGGCAATGAAACAGCAGCACTTTCCAGCACACTCAACAATGATGATGAAGCTCTCAATGCTCTCACTACCAAGCTCTGATACCACTTGTTGGGATCAGAGAGCACACACAGAGAGCCAACACGAAGAAGGAGATAGACGCAGTGTGTGGCGGGGCGGTACTCACACTACAATGTGTAGTTGTGAGTATAGTTATTATGAATGAGTAAATGAATGGCTGTACATGGGCGGCTGAACAACGGGCAGCCGGGCACACGGGCCTTTAACCCAACATTGTATTCCAAGATGAAGAATCTGTTGCTTCTTTTGTGGAATAATGAGTCATATAATGCTCTTCTCGCATGTGTGACTTATACACTTGTCTTCAAGTGTCCAGTAACTTGTGTACAAGCACATTGTTAGAAGTCTTACACAAAAGTCCCTCAACCACCCAACCACCGATCTATTAATGCAACGTGTATGTTGATGTGGTGGCATAATTTTTGGTGAGGGGCTACAAAATTGACCCAAATGCCACAAAAAGAAGCGCACTGCTAGTCATTTACCTCCACACAATAGTAGCAGCCTTACTTTACGCGCTTCCTACCATCATATTGCTGATCGTTCATCCGTTTGACCTGCTATTAACTTGACCTACTGTTGACCTTAATGAAAAAGATCAAAACATTGTGGAATAGTAATCGGCTACTCTAGTTGGATAGCAGTAAAGCAAAGTTACATGACCTAGCCCTAAGTCATTATGGAGAATTGATATTAGATAGATTACTGAAAAAAACTATACTAACACTCACACCTTGTTAAGTTCATCTTCCCCCCGCCGCATGCATTGAATCCTTTAATAACTAAGACTGGCACACATGCATTGTCTTTATCTTTGACACACCATTAAATTGTTGCTTTTTCATGCATTTGCCCTGGTGGATTGTGCCTTGTATGCAGCATCTCTGTTGGGGACGCATCCAACCATTATGAAGTTTGGGGAGAGAGAGATATAGAGACTTGATGTGTGCCAAAAATAGAAGGACAAATAGAGAGAGAGAGAGACAGAGAGAGAGAGAGAGAGAGAGAGAGAGAGAGAAATTAGGAAATAGAAGTTATATGGAGTGTGTTATGAGAGACTAGCACTCAATTGGCAGAGGGAGCTTTTTGCATAAGATTCTAGAATCCAGCACAAAGTTAGTAAAGAGAGCTTTATCAATATTTTTGCCAACCATGCCATTTTCCATAAAAAGCTACCTCCAGAGCTCCCTCCAAAAGCTCTCTCCCTTCCCCTACTCAGACAAAGATAGATGTCTTTCGTCTTTGGTTTGCAAAGTGCCCGTCCTTGGGCCAACGCTAATCCTTCCATTCAAACACAAACACACACATGGACATATAGTAATTGTCTAGTTCATCCAACACTCTGTTGACCACCTGGCTTGAGTGGATGACTCTCAAGTCAGTTATTTGTTGGCATGAAATTTTGAAAGTTACGAAAGTTCTCTTGTTGTGGCTAAGCTTGCCTAAACATTGAGTTGTTCTCTCACAATTGCACACCTTGGGATAGGGTAGTGGGTAGAGTGAAGCGTCATTTTTGTAATACATGCATGGGTATACTCCATTCAACATTGCATGCACCATTTAGGGTGCCCTTCCATCAAGGACACTAGTCGGGGGGCTGCAGATCTAGGCCCTTTATTTATTGGCATTTATCTAGTAGAATGCTTGCATGCAATTGACTGATTGCTACCAGGTCAGCGCAAACAATGTCTTTGCCATGCATTCAATCATATTGTGCCAATTTAGTTCACAAAAACCTGTCAGCTTCTTGCCAAGTCTGCGCATGGAATTTTTCCCAATCATTGCCATTGATTGTAAGCCTCACCAGCACTCGTTGAGCTTCGTCCACCTCCTCCTAATCATTGCCGATGATTGTATGCGTTGTCATCATCCATAATAAATCTCTCTAGCAATGGGAACATGACAAATCAATAAGTGTGCTACGACATTGATGTGCATGTAACTAGTTCTACTCATCAATTGTACCCTGTTGGAGGCTATATTCAGTCACAAATAGCACGCATCAAGGCACATCATGGTGTTGGCCCCCTCCCATCGACCATTGATGGTCAGGAATGGTCACTTGGTGAACTTTCTCTCAAAATTCATGCTCACCCATGGCTCCCACGGATGCCAAGGGATCACATGCATTACAGGGAAAGGTCACCAAGTGACCATTCCCTAACCGGTCAAGGTCATTGGTCAGGGGGTTGCACATCTAGGCCCTCCATCCACTGGCATTTATTTTGCAAAATCCTTGCATACAATTTGTTGCCAGGTCAGCATAGAGAATGTCTTTGCCATGCATTCAATCATATTGTGCCAAATCAGCTCACAAAAATGTATGGGTTGCTTGCCAAGTCAGTGCATGGAATTTTTCCAATCATTGCCAATGATTGTAAGCCCCACGAGCACCCATAATAAATCCATCGACCTTCTCCCAATCATTGCCAATGATTGTATGCTCCATTAGAACGCATGATAAATCTCTCTATTGATGGGAACATGCCACTCCTCCCACTGATTATCAATGTAAACACCCTCTTTGCACTCTTTTGATGGCATTGTAAGGCCCTTATTGACCAACAAGCATACTTTGCTTCCATATCGTGAAATTTGTGCCATCAAACTAATTGATATAAAACTCTTCTTTCTCAAAATACTCTTCTTGATATAACACTCTTCTTTCTCAAAAGGTCTAGCCACAACTAACAAGAGCGAATGCAAGAGAGTGATACTAGGAATTTATGGCAAAATTTTCACAAAAATTTTGACAAAGTCTCCTCTATATGGAGATCAAAATCTCAACCAAAACTCAGTAAATCAACGCATAAGCTGTTAAGAAAAAAAGTATTGACAGAGCATCAACTGACATATTCTTCTAAAACAACAATCTTAAAAGATTGCCAACTTGGCATCACAAGCACATATGCCCTTGTATACATATCCTTATATGGTAATGCCATGAGTATGGATCTCTCGCAACCTAATCCACCTCACATTGGATAACTCGGCCCCCAATGTTTGACTTCAAAAAACCTCATGCAACGACCCTCATAAAAGTCTATGCAGACACTACTAGCCACAATTTCAGAAAGGGCTCTTTTGGAAGTCTCAAAAATGGTTGGGACTACCAAATCAAGCCAAGTAGGCTCCACAATGGTGTAGAGTGGTAGTATCCACAACATAGTGTACATGAATCATAAGATTAAGCATTTCTAAGTGCAAGGCATGCACTCAAACATGTGCCAATAAGTATGCAAGCAAAGTCACAAAGCTCAGCACCGTGCGGGGAGTAAACACTCTCAACAAAACTCAAAACACAAAATCCATGCCAACATCCAATGCATAGAATCCCAATGGATCCAAAATGCCTGTAAATAAGTGTCACTATTAAAGATATTGCACACGTGCAGTGTCAAAAGAACCCGCGACTCTCCTTGAGAAGCTGTCAATGGCTATGCATATGCAAAACGATAGAGAACAAACATCATGGCCAAAAATGTATATGATAATGCAAATCTACTCTTAAAAATGCATAAAATTGTTGCTAGTGGCAAGTTGTAACTCTACCTATAAAGTTGTTAGCGATGCCGATGCCAGGTGTCCCTCCTCTTTGGAAGAGGCACCTCACCCAAGCATGCCAATGATGTAACGATGTCAGAGGAAAGACAATGTGCTCTCTCTCTCTCTCTCTCTCTCTCTCTCTCTCTCTCTCTCTCTCTCTCTCTCTCTCTCTCTCTCTCTCTCTCTCTCTCTCTCTCTCTCCCCATTTTTTGTCTTCCGATCTTCTTTGCCATTCCATTGCATCCTTGCCATCGTTGGCCTTGCACGACTTACCTTCGACACCCTTTTTTTCGCCTTTGGTGTTCTTTTCCATTCCATTGCATCCTTGCCATCGTTGGCCTTGCACGACTTACCTTCGACACCCTTTTTCCCGCCTTTGGCTTAACACGTTAGAGAGAGAGAGAGAGAGAGAGAGAGAGAGAGAGAGAGAGAGAGAGAGAGAGAGAGAGAGAGAGAGAGAGAGAGAGAGAGAGAGAGAGAGAGAGAGAGAGATGCTAAGATCTATCAAGGCTGATGTTGGAGCAGTCGTGCCGATGATGACAAAGATGCCGAGTCAATGTGAATGTCGAGAGCGATTGATCCCTCTCTTTCCACCGGGATGAGGCTGGGTATGTGTGTGTGTGTGTTTCCACACACATGATTTTGAAGGGTCAATGTGAATGTCAAGAGCGATCAATCCCTCTCTTTCCACGCGGATGAGGTTGGGTATGTATGTGTGTGTTTCCACACACTCAGTTTCTGTGACACCATGTGTGTGTGTGTGTGTGTGTGTGTGTGTGTGTGTGTGTGTGTGTGTGTGTGTGTGTATGCATGCACACACACCCTTGCCAAGCTTCTTGAGCTCTCTATGCCTCCACACACATTCTCCCAGTGCTCTCTCTCTTCCTCTGGTTTTGTTGCACTATATGTTAGGGGCTCACAGCCCTAACATGTAATCAATACAAGAATCATGCAGTGTAGATATAAACAAGGCAGGAGACTGCACATTTAATCACAGAACTGCAGAGTAGATGAAGAAGAAACACCATAATGAAGATAATAAAGTACTACATTCACTGTATATTCACCATCACCATCAAACTACAGAGCAGGAACAATAGTACGACCACAGGGAACTGCCAAAACTGCATGTCAATTACATCCGAAAATTGCTACATGCCATATGACCATTCGGGTATTTCCAACTACCTAGGCATTAGGCACTTGTATAAACATGCCTCTAAGGCTTAAAGCTAAGACCTTAGTTAAAGTCCAAAAAAGATAAGTGCCCTAACACATTAGGCAGTAACACCTGGCACACCCGATGGGCAATGTTTATCAAACATTTTGAGGACCCACAATTCCTTGATCAGAAACTTCAACATCAAGATGATCTTTATCTTCAGGCTGCTTTGAACTTTCCGCTTCTGTTGCAGTTTTCTTACCATCTTTATCAAATTGTGCATCCACTTTAGCTTCATGTTCTTTCATTGCAACCTCGGCATCTTTTCCAGTGAGTATCTCATCGACAATAGACAATACTGGATCTTTACATTTGTGTTGTCCACCTGCACCACTTGCTTCTTCACCTGCAGCTGCAATTGGAAATGTGACTACACCTTTAGTTAACTATCCTTGAACTTCAGTTTCAACTGTATCTAACATTACAATATCACTCCATGAAATTGTTCAGGTTGATGATGTTTTTGTTGCTTCAACTTCTTTTTCAATTCCTCATACTATTGTTTTAGTTCATCATATTGCTTCTGCACAAACAAATTCTCCTCCTTTACTTCTTCCTCTGCATCAATACTTACTTCCATCTCAGTTGCAACCTCATTCATTTATTTTCTTCAATGTTCTTACCCAACGCTTCCTCAACAGTGTTCAATAATGCCTCCCCAACATGCACATGCTCTGCCTCATTCTCTTGTCCTATGAGACTGCAACTGTATCTTCAATTAACTGCTCTTGAACTTCCTAATATGCATTATCCATCAGTATCACTTCACATTCAATACCCTCTAGTTCAGGTTGTTCATGAACCTGTTGTTCCCCCTTATACTTCAACTGTATAAAATGATCTTTCAATTCAGTGAAATTCTTGTGCAACAACATATTTTCTTCCTTAGCCTCTTCTTTAGCAAAGGCCTGGTATGGCTTACTAAACACATTAGCAGGTTCATGTTCAGGTTCAAGTTCAGGGTCAGGTTCAGGTTTCTCTTCAAAAATATTGAAGAAAGATTCAAGGTAGGAAGAAAACTTTGCAACCATTAGACATTGCCTCTTGAACATATCCAATATCTCTACATGTAGATGAAACACTGGGAGACCTGATTTAGACTCCGTATGCCAAAACAACTGATTATCCTAAAAATTTTGATTCAAGAAACACCAAAATTGATCTGCTTCTTCATCAAATTGATCTGATTCAAGGCAAATAAAATAACAAGTTGAGCTCTCCTTCACACATTAAAAACACCACCAAGATGGCTTGCTCACATCCCCTTTCAAAAACATAAAGAAATCCACTTTGTAGCTACCAAACTCTCCAATCAGTAATATCTCCCTGAAACTGAAAACTTGTGACTTTTGCTCCCTGAATGTAAGGTTTCCAGTTTCCAAAACCTTCAAAATTGTACTAAGCTGGATAAACTTAATGGAAAACACTATTGCAGGACTCCAAACACTATTAATTTTGGTATTTTTGGAATCATAAGCAGAGCTTTACTATGTTTAGAAATTTCCAGAATCCGATTCTGATAAAAATGGGAATAGTTACGGGTCCTAGAAAATTACCATAGAAATTCAATTAATAACAAAAATTGGATGGTTTCATTATTAATCATTAGCAAAGACTTCTTTACACTAAGGTTCTAGAGTTAGATAGAAAATTCCAAATTTCATCATTAAAGATCTGCAAAAATCAACCAGGCAAATTCTGGAAGGTATGGGGTGAGTGTGGAAGCTGGGGAAACTTGCCAGGAGCAGTGATGGCTGAAAATGGCGCAAATTTCAAGCTAGGGGGCTGCTTGGACTAGGGGAAAGCTGCCAAAATCTGCCAGATGCCCAGAAAAAGCTATAAATAGGACCTTTCTCTTCATATTTTGTTAGACTCGGAGCCTTGAGAATTTATCTCTCATCTAGGGAGAAACACTACGCAGAAATCATTAGAGTTTAATCTCTAATTGATTAACCCTAACGGTAATTAACCTAATCCTTCTTAATTAGCAAGGTTAGATTAAGATAAATTGTTAATAAATCAAAGATTAGGCCTATGCATGCTCCTTAAACCTCTTTAAATTAAGTAATCTCTGCTGATTATTATAATTAAGCTTAGTAATACTAAGCTAATTATTTATCCTATCATATTAGGGCTGAAATTAGCCAAATTAACCATGAATTAATGGTAAAAATATTAATTAAGGATTAGATTAAGTTGAAGTATTTATCACAGATGAATTAGACAGTTATTAATCTAGGAAAATTATCCTATAATTTTTTGAGAAGTTTTCCTAATTAATTAGGCATAATTACTCTGTTTTTTTGAATAATTTCAATAGGGGAAATTAGTAAATAGATTTCAAATGCTGTGATATAATTATCAGTAGTAATTAGGTGTTTAAGAACCCGTAATAATTAGGAGAATCTCAGAAAATTAATCTAGCTAATTACTAATTTAGCTAAAATATTCTGTTTTTTGAGTAATTTAAATAGGGGAAATTAGTAAATGGAATTCAAATGCTGTGATATAATTATCAATAGTTAATTAGGTGTTCAAGAACCCGTGATAATAAGGAGAAGCTCAGAAAATTAATCTACCTAATTACTTTAGCTAAAATACCCTATTTTTTGAGTAATTTAAGTAGGGGAAATTAGTAAATGGAATTCAAATGCTGCCATATAATTGTCAGTGATTAATTAGGTGTTCAAGAACCTGTGATAATTAGGAAATATTCAGGAAATTAATTTATCTAATTACTTTAGCTAAAATACCCTGTTTTTTGAGCAATTTAATTAGGGGAAATTAGTAACTGGAATTCAAATGCTATGATATAATTATCAGTGGTTAATTAGGAGCTCAAGAACTCGTGATAATTAGGACAAGCTCAGAAAATTAATCTAGCTAATTACTTTAGATTAAATACTGTGTTTTTTAAGTAATTTAAATAAGGGAAATTAGTAAATGGAATTCAAATGTTGCCATATAACTATCAGTGGTTAGATAGGTGTTCAAGAACCCCTGATAATTAGGAAAAGTTCAGGAAATTAATTTAGCTAAAATACCTTGTTTTTTGAGCAATTTAAATAGGGGAAATTAGTAAATGGAATTCAAATGCTTTGTGATATAATTATCAGTGGTTAATTGGGTGTTCAAAAACCCGTGAAAATTAGGAGAAGCTCTGAAAATTAATCTAGCTAGATACTTTAGCTAAAATACCTATTTTTTGTGTAATTTAAATAGGGAAAATTAGTAAATGGATTTAAATTGAATCGAGATGTTTATCAGAGGTTTATTAGACCTCAAGGAACCCAGGGTAATTATGCTACCATTAGAAAATTAGTTTAACTATATATTCCAGTTAAATTACTCTAATTTTTGGAAAAAATAAAAAGGGAAATATAGTAAAGAAAATAGAAAACCTTTGATATCAATACCAGAGAAGGAATATACCTTGGAAAATCTATGATAAATATCCTAACCTTAGATAAATAGTTTAGGTACGTATTTTGGGCAAAAGTAACCGATTTTTGTATATAATGGACAAAAGAAAAAGTAAGAAATAAAATTATCTAATTACAAAAGAATTAACCGAGGTCCAAAATCCTTATTAAAGGATGGGGAAAAAGTACTTATAACATAATTAAATTATGGGATGGTCAACCTATCAAAACGACTATTAAAGATCCCTATTTATTCCAAAAATCCTTATATTTGGGTAAACAAGGAAAATAAATGTTATTCAATTAATCCTCTAATGGATTAAGTCTTTTTATAAGGCTGCCGAAATGGCTCCCAAGAGAACCAGGGGGAATCCTTTGAATGTGAAGATGTTAGTAACAAACGCAACAAAGCAACTAATGACCACGAAGCAGGGCCTAGCCATAGGCCAACAGAGGAGAGTCTACGGGCACCTGCCCCACAGCAGATGGACGACCAGTCCCAGGTGGATTTCAATTATGCCATTAATAGCTTTTAGAGTTCATTTTACGTTAAGCATTGCATACGTAAGGTTAGGAAGGAAAAAACTGGCTGTTAATGGAAGGTAACTTCCACGAAACCCACGATCAATGATTGTAATTAGGAAAGGACTAATTGGGTTATGAATGGTAGAAATAGGAAAGAAATGTTTGACCATCCTTAAGACAGCTTGACTCAAGACACCTCTAATTCCTTGGAAATATTTTACTCCAGGTAATGAGTAATGATGGAGATACCATCATGGAGGAGTCGGTTACCTCGGCACGTGTGGAGTCTTTACCCCGTGCTTGTTTATGTTTATGGATAGTACTTTGAAGTTTATCCTAGAGGAACCGCCTGGTTGTATGGACAACTAGTTTTGGCGTATGGGCGCCCGGACTTTGGGTGAAGACTTTTTCCACCCCGGTTATATAAATAAGGAATGGGTGCCGTTTTTTCACCCCTGTATAGGTGGTCTTGAGACAAGTTAGTACTGGTCATTGATACTTTAAAATGACAGTACCTTGTCTTAAGTTTAAAGATGTCTGTTTTCTGAAAGAATTTCTTCAATACTGTTTTCAAAGGTTGTCTTAAGGAAATGCAGTTTGAAAAGTTAAAAAAGAATCATTATTTTAATTGTGGAAAGAATGTGGTAGTAATTAAACAACAATAGAATCATGTGTGAGTGCGGGGTGGTAAGTGGGGATTGACTAAGGTTGTCAATCATGGACGGGTGGACCTGATTAGTCAGGTAACTATCCATTCCCGCGCACTGAAACGTTTAGAACTTCGTCACTTGGACGAGGAATCCACCAGCGGCTGTGCCCTCACATATGTTAGAGGGATAAAAGCGTTGGCTAAGGAAACCTTAATCTAAAGGATGAAGATTTAGGGCTGGAATTTTTTTTTTATAGGGTCACGTTTCCACTGCGAGACAGGACTAGGTCTCTTCTAGGGCTATAAACCTAAACTATTGCCAATGGTAAGGGTGAATTCCTTGGAATTTTTCTTGTTTAAAGACTTTGACTTTAGTAGGCCTAGAGACCTATCAATGGTACCATCCCGCTTTGGTGTCGGCGGGGTTGGAGACCTTACAAGTGGTATCAGAGCATGGTTTAATAAGGTCCTGACCTTAGGAGGGTAAAAGTTGGGAATTAAGTATAAGTTGTATTGCATTTTTAATTATGGTATATTGTGAAATGAGAATTTCCCTATCAATACAGGAAAATATCCGCCAAGCTTACAAAAGTTTGTGATTTTCAACATCATGTTCGAGGCTGCTTGCAGCTCCAACAACTTTGTACTTCGCAAGAGCATCATGCAATTGTTAGATTTAATGTTTTCCCCTCCTCCTACATGGGGAATAAGTTGGTCACAGTTTGGCGGAATTTTCTAGATTGATGCGGGACAGTTATAAGGGTTAACACTCAATCTAAAAAGACTCAAGTGGGCAGAAACACTTCAGACCATCGAAGTTTTCTTCTTTAGTGGGATTGAAGATCCAGATCATACCATTGTTGTAGATGGGGTAGAAGTGTTACAGAATCCAGGGGTCTATGATCAGGTAGCCGCAATAATATACCCAGGAAGGATCAGGCCCATGAGGGTAGGCCCAAGGTTTAGGGGACCAAAAAACGTCATCTTTTTTGATCCCCTGTCAGACCCACCAGTGGTAAAGAGGTTGTTGATTTAGGGAATCACACATTGTATATAGCATGAGTCCATTTTGTATATAGTATGAGCCCATCTTGTACATAGTATGAGTCAGTATTGTATCAACCTTTGTATATCTCATGGTTTTATGACATGCTTGTGTAGAAAAATTGAAATGGTGATAAGGATTGTTAGATTTCTGTTTGTAGTATGTTTGAAAACTGCCTGACAAAACAAAAGTAGTGTAATCACTAAAACATTTTCATAATTACAAACTCAGGGAATTGCCAAAAGTCTCTATACTCCCACCCAGGAAAAGAAACTACTGTTAAAACAAGTTCAACTCCCAACTTTCAAGGGAGAAGGAACCAATTTAGAACGTGATGCCGAAGTATGGCTCGACGCCATGGATGATTATTTCTTAGCCGCGGCAACTGCTTCAGAGAATCAAGCAATGTTAGGAATGTTTTGACTCACCGGAGATGCCAAACTCTAGTGGAAACAATACTGTAGAGATAATCCTTCCATTAGTCCCTCTTGGGAAAGAATGAAGCAGGCAGTGAAAGAAAGATATCTTCCTCCAGCTCACCAAGCTATCAAGATGAATGAGTTCTTCGCCCTCAAACAGTTAGGGCTTACTTTGGAAGAGTATTATACCAAATATGTGTCTTTACGACGTTACGCACCACCAATGACTATGGAACAACAGATTGCTCGCTTTTGTCAGGGTTTAAACAAACCTTTGAGTAACCGGCTGGAAGCTATGAGACCCACCTCTATTCAAGATGCTCTTCTAAGAGCTAAACCACTTGCATCTGAAGGAAATCCTCCTGCCAGGAACTATTACAACTACAATAACTTTAGAGGAAGAGCAAGGGGGAATTATAATCAAGGAGGTCAACGGAGGGCAGTGTCAGTTGCAGCCACTATAGAGCAGACTTTTCCAAACATCAGATGCTATGGATGCAATAGAATGGGACACTACAGGAGTCAATGTCCTGAGGGGAAAAATCCTCAAATTGCTACCGTAACCCCTACTCAGACTCAAATAGGACAAGGAAATAATCAAAGAGGTAGAGGCAATAGAGGACGAGGCAGAGGTAGAGGTAGAGGAGCCAGAGCTTATGCTGCAGTAGGAGAGCCTACCTTGCAGGATGAGGAAGATGAAAGAGCTACTCTTTTTGCCTCCATTGATAATCCTGGAGCTCGGCAACAGTACGCTGTCATCCAAACCACTGCAAACAGAGAAGGTGAAAAATTTGAACTACTTATAGATTGTGGCAGCACACACTCTTTTCTCTCTCCTAAATGTTTAAGGAAACTTAAATTGAACCAATATCCTACCAAGAAATTAGTAGTAGAATTAGCAAATGGGAAAGAGATTCTATCTCAATTTACAACTGGGAAAGTTGAGTTTGAACTAGGGGGAACCCTAGTTCAAATGGGAAAGAGATTCTATCTCAATTTACAACTGGGAAAGTTGAGTTTGAACTAGGGGGAACCCTGACTTCATCCTACTTTCGAACTCTTCCAGTAGGAATCTATGATGGTATCCTTGGGATGGATTGGCTAATCAAAAATCAAGCTCAAATTCACTGTGCTCAAGGAAACTTGACCTTCAAAAATCACTTAGGTGAAGAAACATTAGTCCAAGGAATAAACGGGAAGCCTAAGGCTCATTTAGTCAAGGCTAGTCGACTTCTGAAGGGGTTACGTAAAGGGCAACAGATCTTTGTAGTAAAACTTAATAAGGCCGATGATTCAAGGGACAACCCAACTCCAGAATGGCTTAAAGAATTTTCGGATATATTTTCGGAAGATCTTTCGAATTTACCTCCTCCCAGAGATATAGACCATGAAATTGAAACCTTTCCAGGAAGTGAGCCAATTTCAAAAAGACCCTACAAAATGTCCCTCCCTGAAGCTATTGAATTAAAAGAACAGCTTCGTCAGTTTATTGAGCAGGGATTCATAAGACCAAGCATTTCACCTTGGGGAGCACCTGTTCTATTCCAAAAGAAGAAGGATGAATCCTTACATCTCTGCATTGATTATAGGGGGCTTAACCAGGTATCAGTAAAGAATAAGTACCCCATTCCTGGCATCGATGAATTGCTTGATAGGTTACATGGAGCCAAGGTATTCACAAAAATTGATCTCAGATCAGGTTACCACCAAATCCGGATTAAGGAGGCAGATATTTACAAAACTGCTTTCAACACCCGGTATGGGCATTATGAATGCATAGTGATGCCCTTTGGTCTTACGAATGCTCCAGCCACTTTTAACCGTCTCATGCAGGATATATTCAGAGAATATCTGGATGATTTTGTGTTGGTGTTTTTCGATGATATCCTGGTATATTCTAAGGATTAAAAAGAGCATGAAGACCATGTACGTAAAGTACTCCATCTTCTACGCCAACATCAGTTATATGCCAAGATGAGTAAATGTGTGTTCTCCACACCAGAAGTCAGTTATCTTGGTTTTATATTAAACCCTGAAGGAATCTCAGTAGACCCCTCAAAGATTAAAGATATAATAGACTGGCTACAACCCAAAACGGTCAGTGAGATTCGAGGATTTTTGGGCATTACAGGATGGTATAGAATCTTCGTCAAAGATTATGCAGTTATTGCCGCACCCTTGACGCAGTTACTTAAAAAGACAGCCAAACTTACATGGGGAAAAGAACAGGAGGATTGTTTCTTCAAATTAAAACAAAATCTCACATCAGCTCCTGTACTCAAACTTCCTGACTTCACTCAAGAGTTTGAAGTAGTAATAGATGCCAGCGGTCTTGCTATAAGAGGAGTTTTAAACCAAGAAGGAAGACCAGTCGCCTTTACTTCGCAAAAATTAAGAATCCATGAGCTGAATTATCCAACTCATGATCTGGAGCTTCTAACTGTCGTCCATGCTTTAAAACTCTGGAGGCACTATCTTCTAGGAGGAAAGTTCCAATTGATCAACGATCATCAGAGTTTAAAATGGATTTTCTCACAAGAAACACTCAACATGAGGCAGAGAAGATGGATAGAACTCTTACAGGAATATGACTTTGAGATAAAATATAAACCAGGGAAAGAGAATGTGGTTGCTGACTCTCTTAGTCGTAAGGTTTTTCTTGGGGCTATTTCCACAGTTGACAATCCAATCCTCAACAAGGTTAAGGAAGCTTCCCTGGAAGATAAGGATTATCAAAAACTTCTACAGGTTATCAATCAACAGGACCTAAAAGAGAAAGAGAAAGACAGAATCAAGGATTATTCACTTGAGGAGGGGCTTCTCTACTATAAGTATCGGCTTTACATTCCTAAAAATCCAACATTAAAGGAGTTAATCCTTTATGAAGGACATAACGCTCCAATTTTCGGCCATCCTGGCTATGCAAAGACCCTTAATGCCATAAGGAAAAGCTATTTCTGGCCAGGAATGAAGGGAGATATACTCCGTTACATCAAACAATGTCTTTCCTGTCAAAGGATTAAGGCTGAACGAATAATGATGCCAGGAAAACTTCAACCTCTGGACATTCCTCAAATGAAGTGGGAACTTATTAGCATGGACTTTGTAACATGTCTTCCCACTGTTCAAGGGGGTTACGACTCCATTATGGTGGTAGTAGATATGTTGACTAAAGTCTCCCACTTGATGCCTGTAAAAACAACTTACACTGCATCAGACATAAGCCGTCTCTTTATCAAAGAGATCTTCAGATTACACGGGCTTCCTAAAAGAATAGTCAGTGATAGAGACGCAAAATTCACTTCAAAATTCTGGAAAGCTTTGTTTGAATCCTTAGGTACTCAACTATGTTTTAGTACATCCTATCACCCCCAGACAGACGGACAGACAGAAAGAGTGAACCAAGTTATTGAAGACATCCTTAGAGCCTATTGTGGTAGGGAACCCCGGAAATGGATCCAATTTCTTCCTCTGGTGGAATTCGCCTATAACTCTTCCTTTCATCAAAGCATTGGGATGTCACCATTCAATGCTCTTTATGGGCATGAGTGTATATCATCCCTAAATTTTTCTGACCCTACTACAAGAGTAGAAGCTTCAAAGCAAATGTTGGAGGAGATGGATGCCCAAACCAAAGCCATAAGGCAAGACATTCAGGCTGCCAAGGATCGCCAGAAACAGTATGCTGATAAAAAACGATCTGATCGGGTTTTCAAACAGGGAGATAAATATTCCTAAGGGTTCGGCCAAAAAGAAGCGCTCTATCTTTGGGAAAATACAAAAAACCAAGCCCCAGATATTGTGGACCGTATGAAGTCATTAAAGTAATCAGTGATCAAGCTTATAAGCTAAAATTGCCTGAACACCTCAAGGCCCATAATGTATTCCATATCAATCTTCTAAAACCTTACATCCCAAATCCAAATCATACTCTAGATGATGAACAAATTGTGATGCAGAAGCAAGGAATTCTTGAACTCCAACCAGATTGTATTCTCGACACCAGGGAAAGGAGTTGAGAAACAGGGTTATCAAAGAATATTTGGTCAAATGGAAAGACTACACTACCGAGGACGCCACCTGGGAGGATGAAGTATCCCTTCACAAGGATTTTCCCAATTTCGGTTGAGATGACGACATCTCAAAATCCTTAAGTTGGGGTGATTGTAAGGTTTCCAGTTTCTGAAACCTTCAAAATTGTACTAAGCTGGAAAAACTTAATGGAAAACACTATTGTAGGACTCCAAACACTATTAATTTTGGTATTTTTGGAATCATAAGCAGAGCTTTACTATGTTTAGAAATTTTCAGAATCTGATTCCGATAAAAATGGGAATAGTTACGGGTCCTAGAAAATTACCATAGAAATTCAATTAATAACAAAAATTGGATGGTTTCATTATTAATCATTAACAAAGACTTCTTTACACTAAGGTTCTAGAGTTAGATAGAAAATTCCAAATTTCATCATTAAAGATCTGCAAAAATCAGCTAGGCAAATTCTGGAAGGTATGGGGTGAGTGTGGAAGCTGGGGAAACTTGCAAGGAGCAGTGATGGCTGAAAATGGCGCAAATTTCAAGCTAGGGGGCTGCTTGGACTAGGGGAAAGCTGCCAAAATCTGCCAGATGCCCAGAAAAAGCTATAAATAGGACCTTTCTCTTCATATTTTGTTAGACTCGGAGCCTTGAGAATTTATCTCTCATCTAGGGAGAAACACTACATAGAAATCATTAGAGTTTAATCTCTAATTGATTAACCCTAACGGTAATTAACCTAATCCTTCTTAATTAGCAAGGTTAGATTAAGATAAATTGTTAATAAATCAAAGATTAGGCCTATGCATGCTCCTTAAACCTCTTTAAATTAATTAATCTCTACTGATTATTATAATTAAGCTTAGTAATACTAAGATGATTATTTATCCTATCATATTAGGGCTGAAATTAGCCAAATTAACCATGAATTAATGGTAAAAATATTAATTAAGGATTAGATTAAGTTGAAGTATTTATCACAGATGCATTAGACAATTATTAATCTAGGAAAATTATCCTATAATTTTCTGAGAAGTTTTCCTAATTAATTAGGCATAATTACTCTATTTTTTTGAATAATTTCAATAGGGGAAATTAGTAAATAGATTTCAAATGCTTTTATATAATTATCAGTAGTTAATTAGGTGTTCAAGAATCCATAATTAGGAGAATCTCAGAAAATTAATCTAGCTAATTACTTTAGCTAAAATATTCTATTTTTTGAGAAATTTAAATAGGGGGAATTAGTAAATAGAATTCAAATGCTGTGATATAATTATCAATGGTTAATTAGGTGTTCACAAACCTGTGATAATTAGGAGAAGCTCAAAAAATTAATCTAGCTAATTACTTTAGCTTAAATACTCTATTTTTTAAGTAATTTAAATAACGGAAATTAGTAAATGGAATTCAAATGCTGCCATATAATTATCAGTGGTTAATTAGGTGTTCAAAAATCGATGATAATTAGAAGAAGTTCAGGAAATTAATTTAGCTAATTACTTTAGCTAAAATACCTTGTTTTTTGAGCAATTTAAATAGGGGAAATTAGTAAATGGAATTCAAATGCTTTGTGATATAATTATCAATGGTTAATTAGGTGTTCAACAACCCGTGAAAATTAGGAGAAGCTCAGAAAATTAGTCTAGCTAATTACTTTAGCTAAAATACCTAGTTTTTGATTGATTTAAATAGGGGAAATTAGTAAATGGATTTAAATTGAATTGAGATGTTTTCTTAAGGAATTGAGATGTCAGTGATACTTTAAAATGATAGTACCTTGTCTTAAGTTTAAAGATGTCTGTTTTCTGAAAGAATTTCTTCAATATTGTTTTCAGAGGTTTTCTTAAGGAAATGTAGTTTGAAAAGTTAAAAAAGAATCATTATTTTAATTGTGGAAAGAATGTGGTAGTAATTAAACAACAATAGAATCATGTGTGAATGCGGGGTGGTAAGTGGGGATTGACTAAGGTTGTCAATCATGGATGGGTGGACCTGATTAGTCAGATAACTATCCATTCCCGCACACTGAAACGTTTAGAACTTCGTCACTTGGACGAGGAATCCACCAGCGGCTGTGCCCTCACATATGTTAGAGGCAAAAAAGCGTTGGCTAAGGAAACCTTAATCTAAAGGATGAAGATTTAGGGCCGGAATTTTTTTTAATAGGGTCCCGTTTCCACTACGAGACAGGACTAGGTCTCTTCTAGGGCTATAAACCTAAACTATTGCCAATGGTAAGGGTAAATTCCCTGGAATTTTTCTTGTTTAAAGACTTTGACTTTAGTAGGCCTAGAGACCTGTCAATGGTACCATCCCGCTTTAGTGTCGGCGGGGTTGGAGACCTTACACTGAAAAACTTCCCTTAGTTCATCAAGCATGAAGACATAAAACCAATGAGATATAAGAATATCAACATCATCTCCTCCATCAACAACATCACATAGAAATGTAGAACCATCTTCAGGAAAACCCACTTCACCATCATCAAGAACTTGCAAAATACTTGCATAATCATTAGTCAAAACCGTGTCCTCATCATCAATAAAACCATTGAAATCAGGAACATGACCACATAAAGAATACAAATCTTCAAGAATACCAGCAGGAAACTGAACTTCATTGAAAAAAGATGGACTTCCAATCTCCATGACTGAATTTGTAAAAGCACCAACATCATAAACATCATTGATGACAACATCATCATTCAAGACACCTTTTGTAACATTAAGGTTTGAAGAAGACTCCATATTCACGATTTGAGTGAGTTGAAGATTCAAATCCTCAATTTGATTATTCTTATCCAAAAAAAACTTGCTTAAGAGCATCATTAACTTCATAGCAGTAAGAAATATGCAAGTCAAATTCAGCTCGAACCTCAGAAATCTCCACCATCAATGATGCCTTCTCTTCTTGAAGTTGACTGAAACCGCTTCATTAGCCGCAACCATATTTGAATACCTATCATTCTCCAACTCCAAAGAAAGCTTATGGATCATCTCTGCTTGAGAAATAACAAGGCTTTGTAGTTCAGCAAATTCAGGTACATAACTTCTTTGAAAATCAGTATCATCAAGCTCAGTATTTGTCTGCTTGCTTATTTCCCTTGCAACTTCAACTTCTTTTGGAATTTCAACTGTCTTTGCAACCTTTACATTTTTTGAACTTGAACAGCTTCATTTGTACTTTTGACATTATCTGCAGGTGGTATATCATCTTCAATAATAAAAATCTGATTTGAAGTTGACTAATGTGTTCCTGCTTCCTCAAGCTATGTCACTGCAGGTGGTATATCATCTTCAATAATAAAAATCTGATTTGAAGTTGACTAATGTGTTCCTGCTTCCTCAAGCTATGTCACTGCAACTGCATCCTGCACTACATCTTGAACTTGATTCTTTTGAACTTCATCTTGTACCTTTTATACATCTGCACTTGTACTTGATTTGAGCTAAGCTCCACCTGCTGATTCACTTGATCATATTCTTGTTTTAAGTCATCATACTTCTTCTTCAGGTTCCCAAACATCCATCTTTGCATACTCTCCATTTTGTCTTAACTGCAATAGCTGAATCTTTTGGTCCTTCACCATCACAAATTGAGGCTTCAAGTCTTCATATGGCTTCAGTTTAAACAAAATTATCCTACTTTGCTTCCACTTTATCCATTCACTCCACTGCAAACATTCAAGTAAAAAGTTCACTTCCTGATTCATATATACAATCTCCTCCAAATATTCAGTCTCTTGCATATGTTTAGTTTCCTGTAAGTACAGTGTAGTGCTCTTTTCCTCTTGAAAGTATTCAGTATCCTATGAAGATGAAGCTTCCTGCACTTCAAAAATCTCCTGCACATAAACCTGAATTTGAAATTTTTTTATTTCATATTCTTCCACAACATCCTTCATGCTTCTTTCATCCAAACCCTTTTTCCACTTGATCCATTTCCAAAAGAAAATAATGAGCAAATTTCAAGAAAGACTTCCACACCATTGAGCACAAGTAGAAATTTGCTGCAAACACCCCATGTTGGACTTCTCTAGACAAAAAGTCGCTTCAGTCACTTGACTCCTGCATCCTTTAATTATAGAAATCAAAGATTGAACTCCATTCTTCACCTTTGAGAAACTGTAGTTTGTTTCTTCTTTGTCAAAAACTGCTTCTTGAATATCTTTGACAAGATATTGATTCTGTGAACACTTCTTGACTAATGCTTCTCATCTTAAAGTCGATCGATCATAAAAATGGCTTGATTTGTTGCCACCTGATTTGAATATCTCTCGTTCTTCAAGTCTAATGAGAGATTGTTGATGATCATTGCTTGAGCAACTATAAGACTTTGAAATTCACGAAATTCAAGAACAAAATCTCTTTCCAAATCAGTAAGTTTTTGTTCAGGGACCTGCATTATGGAATTTTGTAAATCAGGGACCTTCGCCATTGAAACTTGCAATTCAGGGACCTAAAATTCAAGATCCTTGTCTTTACAACCTGAATAACTCATATCCATGTTTGGAAATTGGCTTTCAGTCCTCAAGGCTCCAAAAGCACATCCTCTTCATCAACAAAAACACTTGATGGAATGTCACTCATGGGATACTCCTTATCAACATACATCAAAAACTGATTCATCACAACATCATCATCATCATCATCAAAACACATTATGTCTTCAACTATATTCCTCTCTTCTCGTTCAGTACACTGTAATCTTATCTCTCCCTGAATTTCAACTTCTTTAAGATTGATGTCCAAGGTTGGTATGTGGGTTTGTATGGGATATTGGTGGCTTATCTTGCTCACCTCCACTTGGATTCCCTTTCTCTCAATCACCAAGTCTTCTTTTGGATAACTTGCCTTCTCTTTTTGCAAAGAGGCAAGTCTCTTTGATGTGAGGTTTGGGGATAGTCGGTAGTCCTCTTGGCTCCTTTTGCTCATGAGCTGCTCCTGGCTTCCTCCTTCTTCCTTTCCCATCTTTTGAACTACATCTCCCTTGCATTGAACAACATCTCCTTCTTGAATCAACTTCTTCTCTTCAATAATCTGAGTATCTACAACTTTGATCCCATATTCAAAAAATCCAAAATTAGGTTGAAAAACTTCAGGTGCTGAAAAATCAAATTCAAGCTTTAAAACTTCCAGTTTTGAAACTGTAGGTGCCTGAAAAACTGTTGTTAACTAAAAACTAACAACTTGAGGTTGTTTTAGGTTGGAAGCAGTAAGAGGTTGTTGAAAACACCATTGAGAATCATCATCACTAAGGTAATCATCAAACTCATATTCATACTTCTCTGAAATACATTCACACGCTTCTTGCAACCTTGATATTCGCCGAGCCGTAGAGCATGGCTTCCTCTTCTTACCAACTCGACTATTATTCCAGTTGTATGCATCATCAAGAAATCCAAAAAACCAATCTAGATCCTCTTGAGCATCACACATGTCTTGATGACATGATGCATCCTAAAAACTCTACATAATTTGATACAACTCCCTGCACAACTTTGGCATGCAATACTTGACACAAACATCCTCTTTTTGACAAGGCCTACACATGTAAGGACATCGCTTCGCATAGTGTCCATCTTTTTGACAAATAACACACTTTTTCTTCTTCTTCTTTGCCATTAATCACACATCAAAAGAATAGAGAGCATTTGTACCTCTTTAAACCCTGAAACTGCTTAAATTGCATTGCAAGCTGAAATACGTGAAACTGCATTCTGTAAACTAAAATACTGAAACTGTATTCTGCAGACTGATAGACTGAAACTATATTCTACAAATTGAAAGACTAAAATTGCATTATGCAAACTAAAAGACTGAAACTGCATTCTGCAAACTAGAATTCCATAATCTGCAATATGTAAACAATTGAACTGCAAACTGCAGACTGCACAGAAACTGTCAAGAACCTGCAAATACCTGCAACTGGTCAGCAATTGTAATTGTGATTTTCCCTGGCAAATTTGGGAAGAAATCTTCCAATAACTTTGTTGCATACTCCTCAGACTCTTCTTGTGGGGTTACCCAATTTGAGAATTCCTGTAGGTGGTCGAGGTCGACTAACATGTCAAGAACCTCTTGAATTCTTGAGTGCCATATGGTTTAGGCTGAATTTGAAGTAGTTGCAAGAATTGCTTCAGAGAGAAGGTGGTAGTTAGAGAAAGAAACTTTGCATCATAACCGACACACCATTACTTTGAGATTACTGTAACTCGCTCACATGTCCATTAGGACACGCACAGCAGGATCGCCAAAGTGTTAGGGGCTCAGATCCCTAACAGGTAATCAATACAAGAATCATGCAGTGTAGAGATTAACAAGGAAGGAGACTGCATTTAATCACAGAACTGCAAATTAGATGAAGAAGAAACACCATAATGAAGATATAAAAGAATTGCATTCACTGTATATTCACCAGCGCCAGTGAACTATAGAGCAGGAACAACAGTACGACTACAGGGAACTGCCAAAATTGCATGTCGGTTACATCCAAAAACTGCTACACGCCATATGACCATTCAAGTATTTCCAACTACCTAGGCATTAGGCACTTGTGTAAACATGCCTCTAAGGCTTAAAGCTAAGACCTTAGTTAAAGTCCAAAAAAGATAAGTACCCTGACACATCAAGCACTAACACTATAGAGGGTCAAAAAACTCACCTTTCGTTATTGGTCTTGCTTGCTAACTGTTTATTGCAGAATTTGCACTAACTCAAAAAATCCTCCACCACTAACTCTAGCCTTGTGTTATAGATATCCCAATGTGCTGCTTGCTTTATATAGCTTAGCCTCGAGCATCCCAATTTTTGTGCATGCTTATGATGGTCATAAAGCCTTTGTGCTCATTCATTGAAATATGCACACAATATGCTCCCATATACAGATCTTAGATATCTCCTCTCTTTCTTAACGCTCTAAGCTCAGTGTGCGATTGATGCACATGCAATCACGGTGGGACTGCCATTGGAACCACGCTCTGATACCACTTGTGAGGCAGTGTGCTTCATACTACTGTGCGTGCGGGAAACGAAAGAAGCAAGAGCACACAGTGGGTGGAGCTCAATGAGGATAATAATACTCTCACAACTCCTTATTCTATTGTATCTCTACAAATAAGGTTAGGATTAGTGATGGGCTAGTAGCCTTGGCATGAACCCCAACATAGGAACCTTTAGCTCAATGAGTCTAAGCACAAGTGTGCCCTTCATAGGCTTACATATTCACAAATGGTCTGATACATTTTGGGGGGGAGGTATACATACATAATGCTTGGGGAAAAATTGCAAGGAAATATACTCATGGGGTGAAATTGGAGTGTAAAAGGAGTAAAGTAAAATGTTTATTGTAGCATATCAAAATGCACATGATTATGGAGGGTAAGATTTGCTCTTGAAGTTTATCCACCTAGCATATTAGGATGTACTCATCTCAGAAAAAAAAATATGGAAGACCATTATCAGCCTTTGTTCATCATCCTTCCATGTAGTATTTTTAATTATAGGGAAGCTATAAATATAGCTTCGTTATAACTGTTGGAATTAGGGTTGCAGAGAAACGCACATAGCTTGGAGAAGACGAAGGAAGCTCAAGGCACACAATAGAGAGTGTGTTACTTAGTATGCAATGGAAAGATAGATAGCCCTAGGGTGATGGGCATATATACAATGCTCGGGGGA
This sequence comes from Adiantum capillus-veneris, assembly GCF_014529385.1. Taxonomy (NCBI): domain Eukaryota; kingdom Viridiplantae; phylum Streptophyta; class Polypodiopsida; order Polypodiales; family Pteridaceae; genus Adiantum; species Adiantum capillus-veneris. The sequence continues at coordinate 64,237,322 of NC_140942.1, read as the reverse complement.
AAAAACCTCCTAAAGAGGGGAAAAATGCCCCGGCGGTCCTAGTGTGTTCACACACATCACTACCACATGTATATGGTAACAAATCCCCTTTGGAGTGATGCGGTGAACGAGAGCTGGCACATGAGTAAAGGGAAGTGCCATGCCCTGAGGACATGATCAGTCCACAAAGGGGAGTAATCCCAAAGCTTTGCGGAAAGCTTCAAGCTTCTCACAAGACAATGCCTTTGTGAAATGATCTGCAAGGTTGCACTCTGTTGGCACATAAGCCAAGCTGATCTCTCCTGCTGAGAGACTCTCCACGACATAGTGGTAATGCACCTCAATGTGATTTGTGCGAGCATGAAAAACTAGGTTCCTCGCAACTGCCAATGCGCTCTGACTTTCAGTGTAGATAGTGTTGGCAGTGTCCTGTCCAACACCCAAATCAGCCATAAGGCGTCTGAGCCATACACACTCAACCGTAGCTGTGAAGACTGCCCTGTACTCAGCCCCACAACTCGAAGTGGCCACAGTAGGTTGCTTCTTGCTCAACCATGATATACATGAACTGCCAATCATGAAACAAAAACCACTTGTGGACACTCACGTTGTCGAGAAATTTGCGGTCTTGCCAGGAAAGCACCGGGCTTATGGCTGTGAGAGTTTGTGAGAGAACTCAACAAAAACTATATGAAGGAGTTAAACCATAGATGCCATGAAGAATAGGGTTTGGAAAGAAGTGCAATCAAAGAAGACTCACTCTTTCTCTCTTGCATTCACACACACAAAGAAAGAACGCAAAAGAGAATGTCAAAACAATACGAAGATGAAAACATCAAGGCTATGGTCATATCGTATCATGGGTAATATGAAAGGGTTAATGGATGAGTTAATGGCATTCAATCTTGGCTGGCCAAATAGGCTACGAATTGTTCTTTGGAATTGTAGTTTTGTGCTTACCATAATATATATATTTTGTCTAGTGATTGGGATTAATTGTGTGTACAAATCCTCTTGGTTCATAGCAAGATAACTACGCTTACGTCAAAAGAAAAGTTATAGTCTATGAGAGGTAGTATGATGGGATCCGGTGATAGAAGTATTTCATTGAGCCTTTCTGGGCCAAAGAGAAACACTATACGTTGTTGAAAGTGTATTTTACGGCTAATCCATACGTTAATTCTAATAGATCATACAGAGTGAAAGCGATAGAAATGATCATCATGTGGGTTATTCATCTAGGATAGTATGTGAGAAATGTAGATATGAGAGAAGTGAAGAGATGAGAAGTTTCCCTCCCAAGCCCTATTCTTGCCCGTAGGCAATAAGGATACTGCGGGGAGAGATGTACCTGTAGCAAGAGAACCTAGAGAGGATGAATTACTAAGAATGAGAGAGATAGGTTTGGTTAAGGAGATGAGATTAGATACATATATATATATATATATATGTTGGATTAGAGATAAAAATGAAAACAACAAGAAATCAAGAAAACATCAATGTAGAACACATCTTACTTGAAACCCTTCGGCACCATTATTGATGGGAGAGAGAAGAAGAGGGGAGAATTCAACGTTGATTGATACGCCAAGTACAACACCTTCTTTGATTAGAGTTGATCTTCCAAGGATAGCGTACAAGAATGGCTAGTCTTCCTCTAGGAGAAAGTGTAGGCCTTGGCTTATGTTAATGGGGCTAAGTACAATTAGGCATTACTACTCACTCCCTCAAGAATTCCTCTCATCAATGGCTTGAATGCTTGAGTTCTTTCCAAGGAAGAAGAGGTCCCCTTTTATAGGTGAAGGGAACCCCCAAGGGTTTACACAAGACGAGAGGAGCCAGTGTGAACAGGAATTGAAAAAGTTGGAAATGAGCTGTCCCTGCATGATGTGGGCAGACTGGGGTCCAGTATTTTGATCATATCTCCTCAACCGTGGCTCCAAATAAAAAAGTAAAAATATGGGCAAAAACTTCAGCTCATTAGCTACGATTTTCATTTTAAAATCATTCTCCAATTCGGATTGGAACCTTGTGTAAAAAATTCATCAAAATAGGGTCCATTTATGACAGCAAAAGTCTTCATGTGGTCTCCTTAGCCTTGACTTTCATTTAATTCCAAAGGACACCTCATGCCATATGAAAGCATGACATTGCTCCTTGACAAAGTTTTGTAATCATGCTTGCAATAATGCATTAAAATAAGTGTATCTTTGAAATCATGCCACCTAGTGTCCCACTAGGATTTGATTCTCTCCTAATAGCTATTTAAAAAGAAATATAAGAAAAGTATAAAAAATACATAGAATATATATATATTGGAGTTTACCCTAGATATAGGATCTAGCTAGGGTGTGAGATGATAATGAAATAGTAGAAATAAAGAATCAATGCTTTTTGCCCCAAGTTAAAGAGGCGGAGCTATTGATGCTTTTCCCATAGTATTTTTTGATGGTAAAGTAAGAATAGGTTACCCTTGAGAAAAATAATAGGATGAGATAGAAGGCTTATTATTATACTTAAATATGCATATGTACATTATAGGAAAGATAATTATGTATCTAAAAAATTACAAGATAACTCTTGTAGCATGCGTTCCCACTATGTACGTGTCACAGCACGACAACGTGTCAAAACAACCAGCCTAATATGAATCGGAAAAAGCATGTAAGTAAAGCGGCAATGATCCCCCTTTGGGATAAAACAAGCCAAGATGTAAAGTGCCACTAAGGTAGTGGAAAATCCTCTTGACAGCCTACCAATGCTTAGACCATGGGCTATGCATAAATCTGCTGACCTGTGAGACTGCAAACTAAATATCTAGCCTCGTGTTGCATACATAAATGAGGCAGCCAACAACAGTTTGGTAAAGAGTCACATGAGCACGATCACCAGCATCATGTAGACTCAACTTCAAACCTGTTTCCATGGGAGTGGCACTAGGTTTGCAATCCTCAAGTCCAAACTTACATAGCAATGTCTCTATGTAACTTTTTTTACAGAAGGCAATACCACCATCACACTGCTTAAATTGTATACCCAAGTAATGATGCAACATCCCCAAATCTTTCATCTTGAAAGTAGCATTCAAATCAGCCTTAAATTCAACAATATGTCTCTCATTTGGTCCAGTGATCAGCAAATCATCGACATAAAGAACCACAATGAGAAGTATATCACCCTCATGCTTTACATACAATGTGCTTCCTGTTGGACTGTTACGAAAGCCTCGTTAAACCAAATGAGTGTCAGCTTTCTCATACCAAGCACGAGGAGATTGCTTCAACCCATACAAATCCTTCTTACATCTGCACACTTTGTCCTCTTGTCCTTTTATGACAAAACCACGAGGCTGCACTACATAAACTTCCTCAAATATGTCACCATTAAAGAAAGCAGTAACAATGTCTGATTGATGTACATCCCAACTAAAATGAGCTGCCAATGAACATAGAAAACGCACAGTAGTCATACGAAAAGTGGGAGCAAAGGTCTCTTCATAATCTTTGCCTTTTTGCTGTGCATAACCCTTTGCAACAAGTTGAGCCTTATGGCAATCGATCTCACCATCCGGCTTGCGTTTCAACTTGTAAACCTACTTCATACCAATGGCCTTTTTGCCAGGAGGCAAATCACATATAGTCCATGTGTCATTTTCTATAAGTGCATCATATTCTGATTGCATGGCAGCCATCCAATTTTCTGAATTCTGTGCTTCATCAAAAGACAGAGGCTCCTCAACATCATGTAAGCTAGACAGAGCCAAAGCATAACAATCTGATGCATAAGATGCATGGCGAGAGCCTGAACGAGTACGACTAGACAAAGGTGTATCCAATTTACTGTCACGCAAAGTATGCACCAACCATTTTGGCATACCTCTAGCCTGCTCATTTTCAGCCCTTTCCTCATCAAGTACATCATGTACATTTGCATCAGTAATAGGCTGATCTGTAACTTTTTTAGAAACCCCGAAAGGTTGTCCATTTGCCTCATTGGAACTTACATTTGTATGTCCACCACTGAAAAGAGGCAACAAAGTGTCATAAATGTCATGTGAGCTTACATTAATGTCTCTAGTACATGACAGCAAGGGCTAAACAAAATCTTCCACAAACACTACATCCCGTGAAACTAGAATACGTTTTGTTTGCGGATGATACAACCTGTAACCTTTGCTTTCAGCACTATAACCAACAAAAATACATTTGACAGCCTTATCATCCAATTTTCTGCGCTATGTTTGTGGCACCAAAGCATATGCCAAACAACCAAAAACACGCATGTGCTCAATAGAAGGCTTTCTATCATGCCATGCTTCATATGGAGTAATAGACTGCAAAGCTTTTGTAGGACACCTGTTTACTACATAAGTGGCACATGTGATGGCCTCAAGACAAAAAGAATGCGGCAAAGCTTGACTTTTGACCATACATCGTGCCATTTCCGTCAGTAACCTGTTTTTCCTCTCAACAACACCATTTTGCTGAGGTGTATAAGGCACTGTATATTGGTGTTTTATCCCATGACTAGCCAGAAATGCATTAAATTCATGAGACATATACTCTCCCCCTCGATCGGAATGGAGGGTGCCCATAGTACATTTTGAGACATTTTCAGCCATAGCCAGAAATTGTTTGAAGCACATAAAAACTTCGGACTTCGCTTTAAGCGAAAATACCCATGCATGCCTGGAGTAATCATCAATGAAGGTCACGAAATAAAGGTAATTTCCCAAGAACGGAGTTTGCATGGGCCCACAAACATCACTATGCACAAGCTGCAACCTGCATGTGGCCCTGAACCATCCTTTGGAAACTTAGAACGCTGCATCTTACCCAAAATACAGCCTTCACAAACATGTTTGACAGGTGCTTCAAGAGGTGGCAAAGAAGCAACCATATTAGATTTCTGCAAACACAGCAAACTGGCAAAATTCAGATGACCGAAACGTGCATGCCAAAGTTTTTCATCTGAAATAGCCCTTGAATTTGCAACTGCATTTGCAAAATTTTGTCCACACTTGTAATACAAAGTGAGCTTATAAAGCCCACGGCACAAAAGCCCAGATGCAACAATTTCATCACCAAAACTAAGATCATGAACTATATATCTGTCATCCACAAATTTGACTACAAGTCCAAGTCTAGCAAGTGCGGATACAGACAAGACATTCTTCTTGATCCCAAGTACACAAAGTGCATCAACAAGTGTGAAGGAACTACCATTTGCAGCAATAAGCACAATCTTTCCAACTCCCTGAACCGGATAAGAGGCATTGTTGGCACAAGTGACTGAATTCCCATGAGGGACAGACTCGAGAGAGGTAAACAATTCACGATGTGAGGTAATGTGTTTTGTAGCACCACTGTCGAAATACCACACATGTGAATCTGCAGCAATTGATAAGCATGCATCATGGACAGCAGGATTGTAAGTGCACTCTACGCTAAAAGCCCATTCTGCATCGACATCAGCATTGCAATCTCCTTTCATAGAAGACTTAACAATGGCTGCATTTGTAGTGGAACCAGCATTTGCAGTGGAACCACCCTCTTTCTTCTTAGCCTCTTTGGCCTTCAACTTAGGACACTACTTGATCAAGTGATCATTAGCTTTACAATAATGGCAACGCATCTTCTTTTTGCCCTTATCACCAGAATTGCCAGACGAAGTGCTGCCAGCAAAAGCATTCGGAACAGAAGTTTTGCCACTCGCAGCAGAACCATAAGAAGTGGCTGCATTGCTGCTACCACCCTTTCTTTGAGAAGCAATAAAAGAATATTCAATTGCACGCTGTCTAGTCTTGTTTTTTCTGGAAAGTGACTCTTGCGACAGCAATGTGCATAATGCATCAAACTTGACAACTTCTGGATTTCCTTGGGTCATCAGTCTCCAAGTACTAGCAAAAGTCTGGTAGGAATCTGGTAAGGCATCAAGAACAGTCTGCACAAGGGAACTGTCTGAAATGACTTCACCTGCAGAAATAAGTTGCTCATTGATATCCTTGACACTAGCAAGGAAAGTGTCCATATCATCTTCCTCATGCATAATCTTCGACTCTAGCTCTTTACGCAGCAAAGAAATTTTAGCCTCATTGCGACTTGCATAAAGACCATCCAATATATCCCAAGCCTGTTTTGCAGATTTTGTTGAACGAATGTGAGGAACAATGGTGCGCTTCACAGATAATGCAATCAATGCATGAGCCTGTGCATCCTTTACATCCCAACGAGATTATTCTGCCGTAGGCAAAACAACTCTAATAGCTGCAATCCTTGTGGGAAGACCTGCGACATCCTCAACATCACCTGCATCCTCAGAACCAGGATGTACATCAATGCCCTGCACAATATTCTAGACGTCCTTTGACACAAGAACATGTTGCATTATGTAAGCCCACATAGGGTAATTGTCCCTATCCAACCTGTCCTCAGCAACAAACATCTTGAACACATTTGTGTTGTTGGCAGCCATGGTAAATGCTGCACCTGATGTGAAAACTGCCCGAAAATAGGAGAAACGGAGCGGGAACAACACGTGCTATATAGCACAAACTGTAGAAGACTGTAAGGCACCGTTATGCAGAAAATGGCACTGACAAAAATTCTGCACAAAATGACAAAACTGCCTTTGCAGACCTGTCTGTAGTTGAAACGGAGACCGAAATGAGCCCGAATCAAAAATCTGAGTAGACTCAGCTCTATGAGCTTGGCCGAAATATCTGTCGACCTACGAACGCTCGCCAAACGTCACTGTAATCGAAGAAAGTGAGCAGGCGTGTACTGGAGCAGCTGGCGACTAAGCCCGGGAGGATGCAACCTTCTCTGATACCAATTGTTGGAATTAGGGTTGCAGAGAAACGCACATAGCTTGGAGAAGACGAAGGAAGCTCAAGGCAAAAAATAGAGAGTGTGTTACTTAGTATGCAGTGGAAAGATAGATAGCCCTAGAGTGATGGGCGTATATACAATGCTAGGGGGAAAAAACCTCCTAAAGAGGGAAAAAATGCCCCGGCGCTCCTAGTGTGTTCACACACATCACTACCACATGTATATGGTAACAATAACTATAGGGAAGCTATTTTTAATTATAGGGAAGTTATGCCAATGTAGATGAGATGTTTGTGGACTATCCCTTTTTTTGTTGCCATACTCACAATTGTGAATGGACAAGTTATATTAACTTTGCAAAAGAATGAACAAAATACCTCAAGCATAACTTATGCCATGAGGGATCAATAGTACTATGAAGGGGATTTTTGATAGAGGAATAAGAGAGATACTAGAGATGGGTACAATCATGGGTACCACCCCCAGCTGATTTGATCCACTAACATTCTAGATGCCAACTAGACTGGAGTGTGTTGATTCCTCTCATGATTCACACACACAGTGAGGAACTGAACAACATTCTTACCATCCGTACTCTTTATCCTTGCATAGGCTGATCCATCATCCATCACCTTTGTCTCTATCCGCACTCCTGTGATGAATGAATGCCCTAAGATGCACAACAAAATTTTGCTCCTCCTTTACATCACCTATAGTCACCTTTACATTAGGGAAATTTCCATATAGATCCCCTGAGGATTTGTTTGCAGCTCTTATTATCCATCCATGATTTGTGTCAATTGGCCACTTCCCCTTCATGTAGAGACTTTTGGGGGACATGAGGTTGATTTAAGATCCATGATCAATCAAGGCTACATAAGGCTCATCTAGATCTCCCACCTTGACCAAGGTGGGAGATCAAGGCTCATCTAAATCTCCCACCTTGACCAAGGTTTCTACGGTGGCTGTTGCCCAATGGCTCCTTGCATAATGACTCATGTGTAACGCATCATCATCATCCTAAGCATCCATAAAGCGAACATGTTTTGTGCTCCCAAAGGAATGGTAGCACCCTACCATGCTTTTATCATGGTCAGTGTCATGTACCTATATTCCTTGTATCTTTGAAGTATCCCCTTCACCCAATGCATGCCTCTTCTTCTTGATTATGTCTATGATTTCTTTGTAAAACTCCCACTTTGCAATTCCAAGAACGTCACTCAATGTAAACTCAACTTTACTACTCAAAATTATCTCTTCCAATACCTTCTTCACTTTTGTATTAGCCTCTATATCTGATTGCAACTCATATGTAGGAATCTTTGCTTTGCTCTTTGTCTGCTATTACTTCCTTTCAGATGATATATCCTCCATGGGCATTTCAATTGGTGGAACATGTTGTGGTAAAGCTTCCCTAGGGGGAATAATATCTATGCTTCCCCACTTCTAGTAGCCCTTCATGGGTTTGGGATTTTGCAATGTATGCATGAACTAACAAAGCATCCACTGGATCATTCCACCATGTTGTTTCACAAATACAATCTCTAGCTTTATGATGTATACCTGTAATCTTTTTTGAACGGCAGATTTCACAGCATATGGCCATAACTTATCTGATACATGCACATTATCGCTTACCCTATCAATAGCCTGGCTTGTGGCCATTTCTTCAAATAACTTCTCATTCCACCTCTCCCAAGGTTGGTTCTCAAAATTATTATTGTTTCTGTGAGATGAATCTTACCATCCTTTAAAAACACAAGGTTTTTGATTGAAGCATCCTTAAAGTTGTCACAATCTCTTCTGGCATGATCAGTGCTATTGCACCATATACACTTGTTTACAAAACCTTGCTTTTTTGGAGCTCTTGGCCTTGATGGTTGCCTCAACCCCTTCTCTTCCAACCTTGCCAATTTCAACTTCATTTCTTGTGTGCCCTTTACCAATTCATCTAGCATGGATTCTTCCATTTTTGGATTTGAAGTAATTGACTTTGATGGCCTTTTTTATGTGACAGAGAGAGAAGTACCATTAGACACCATCATTTTGTCTCGTCAACGTTGTCTTTTGCCAAGTTATGAGACTGCTTCTTTGACTTCAGTCCATTTTATCTTCAATCCTTGCTCTGTACTCTTATCCTACAAGAGCAGTTGAATATTTTCTTGAACCTTTGGTCCTATATCTTGCAGAAACAGTTCTGTCTTTTCCATGTCCAAGGTATGTCTTTCTGTCGCTGATAATTGTGCATAGCGACACTCAAACTCCCTTAATAATTGAGTGACGGGAGTCCCTTCCTTTGGCTTTGTAACCCATTCTAGGAATGTCCTTTTTGTAACCCTTTCATCATCCTCTATGAAGTATTTGTCCTTTAGAGCTACCTTGAAAGCTTTCCAATATTTGCTATGCTCATCCCTTATAGTTTTCACACAATTTTGGGTCTTTGTCACCACAACAAGCTCAAGACTCCTCATCATCTCGATTCCTAGAATCCTGTTTAACTCCATCTCCTTCTCATAGTGAAGAAGATACTTTGTGATATTCTTTCCAGCAAAGTGATCAATCTTGTCGACAATCGAGTGAAGCACATTTGTGGTTGAGACTTCTCTCCTTTCTGTAGCTTGTTGCTATTTCATGAACATAGCAAAATCTTGGAACATTTGCATTGTCCCATCATCAAATAGCATACCTTAATAGCCTTGTTGATCCACCATGGTTTGAAGCCTCAAAATGCCGTCACAAAGTATCACTCGGGCTTATTCCACATCACGTTCACCAAAAGAATGTGGGAAAGTTGGTGTTCTTGCTAGTGTGGGGCCTCTCACTATGGGAGTTTGCTAGGAATTGCAAGAGACTTTGACACGTTGAAACTTAATCGTTGATGGTAAAATCTTTGAGTGCAACCACGAGAGCTTCACTCTCTCGCACACATATATACACAAAACCCCTCACTCAAAACAAGACAAAAATGAAAATGTCAAAGCTCAATTCATATCTGATCATGGGTAGGATAAATAGGGTTAATTATGCATTAATGGCGACGAACCTTTGTGGCCCAAACATGCTACAAATTGTCATTTGAAATTGCAATTTAGTGCTCACAAGGTGCTCACAATGATAGAACTACTTTGCATAGCAATTTGGACAAGCTGTGTATATAAATATTCTTGGTTCATAGCGAAACCAAGTAGAGGCTCAACTCTTAGAGAAAGAATAATTTCTTGCAATTAATCGGGCTCAAAGAGAAACACTAATAATTGTCAACAGTGGGTTCTATGGCTAAAACTTTGATTCTAAGGGATTTTCAAGTGAAAGGGATGAAAATTTATTCCACTCTCGTTGTTCCTTTAGATGCTTCAAGGCAAGTAAGCAAGATGGGAGACTTTTGTTAACTGAGTTGACGTCAGTCAACAAAAGCTGCTAAAGGCCCAAGCCTTCCGAGTGCACATCAAAGGCGACTACGAAGAAGCAAGAAAGATTAGAGTTACAAATTTTTTCACATTTCCCAAAATGGCCATGTATTGTAATTTCCCGAATTATTTCAAGCCATTGTAATATTTGTAATGGGTTATGGGCTCAATGAGAGTTCCAAGCTGTAAAGAATATGTTAGTTAGCGTGCCTAGGTTGCATATTCAGTAATATGTGGAGCCCTAAAGGCCTTGGGTGCCCGAACATTGCATATTTTTACCCTAGGTATATAAGGCAGTGTGTAAATGGAATTAGGGTTCTCAGCCTCATTTGTTGAGATAACTCTTTGGTGAGAGCTCATGAGGTATGTGACTATGGATTCCTTGAGCTTCTCCTTGATTATTTGACTTGATTTACACTAATCAATGCTTCATTCTCTTTCACTATGCCTCTCTCATACTCTCTTGTGATTATTAACGATGCTTGATTAGCTTGCTCTTAACTAATTAGTGGTTAATATCGCTCTAATCTTGTGTGATTGCCCTCTATAGTTTGTGTGTGCATGTAGGTTTGATTGGAGTGTGGATGCTTAATAGATCTATGTGTGCACGCTTGTGATTGGTGTGTTGCATGATGGGATTACTGATGTGTGCATTGCAATCGTTACTGTGTGTGATTGGGTTGATTTGAGGTGAAGAGAAGTGGATGTGGAGATTGCCAATCTTTGTGGCTTAGCTCCTCCATAGGGCGAGAATCCCACCTCATAGAGTCGCCATTCGTGTTGCCATGATTAGCCGCTAATCGGGTGAGTGTTTCCATGCCCTCTCCGGGTAGCTCACTCTCGGGATTGACAATTATTATTGGTCATTGGAGCTATGCCATGATGGTACCTCCAACATTTGGTGCCGTTGTCGGGGAATGATGGCCTACACTAGTGTAATTATGGCATAATCAAAACGGTTTCCTCACTAATTTCACTTGTGTGTTTGCTGTTTTGTGGATTTTGGATGTGTGTGCATGAGGCATTGTGTTCAATTTCCCCTAATTTGTTACCAAATCTTGCTATTTGTGTGCCTACACACTCTAATCTCACACTAACCCCTAGCTAAATTCACTAATTTTTTCTAGCTTACACACTAATTTTCTACTAATTGGACTAACATGTTGTGCTTATGCTTTGATATTTGCCGAATTAGAGGCTTGGATTGCATTCTAACAATGCCAATTTGTGTTAATCGCTTAATGATTTGTTGATTTTGGAAAGCAACATTAGGCCTTGGAGCATCGAAGAAATCGGCCTACACATTGCGTAATTGGCTATTGGATGGTGCCATTGGATTCAACTTTTGTGCGGTATGCCTAGCCATTGTCAATTTGGTGATTTTGAGCTTTTGATTTGCACGTTTGCTGTTACCATACACATGTGGTAGTGATGTGTGTGAACACACTAGGACCGTCGGGGCATTTTTAGGAGGTTTTTTCCCCCGTGCATTGTATATACGCCCATCACTCTAGGGCTATCTATCTTTCCATTGCACACTAAGTAATACACTCTCAATTGTGTGCCTTGAGCTTCCTTCATCTTCTCCAAGCTATGTGTGTCTCTCTACAACCCTAATTCCAACAATTGGTATCAGAGCAGGTTGCGTCCTCCCGGGCTTAGTCACCAGTTGCTCCAGTACACGCCTGCTCACTTTCTCCGATTCAGTGACCTTTGGAGAGCGTTCGCAGGTCGACAAATACTTCAGGGTAGCTCGTAGAGCTTGGTCTACTCATATTTTCGATTTGGGCTCATTTCGGCCTCAGTTTCCACTACAGGCAGGTCTGCACGGGCAAGTTCATCATTTTGTGCAGAATTTTTGTCAGTGTCGTTTTCTGCATAACAATTGCCTTATAGTCTTCTACGGTTTGTGCTATATAGCACGTGTGGTTCCCACTCCGTTTCTCCTATTTTTGGGCAGTTTTCACATCAGGTGCAGCATTCACCATGGTTGACAACAACAACACAGATGTGTTCAAGATGTTTGCTACTGAGGACAGCTTGGATGGGGACAACTACCCTATGTGGGCTTATATAATGCAGCACGTTCTTGTGTCAAAGGGAGTCTGGAATATTGTGTAGGGCATTGATGTACGTCCTGGTTCTGAGGATGTAGGCGATGTTGAGGATGTTGCAGGTCTTGCGGCAAGGATTGCTGCTATTAGAGTTGATTTGTTTATGGAAGAACAAGCTCGTTGGGATGTAAAGGATACGCAGGCTCATGCATTGCGTTGTCTGTAAAGCGCACCATTGTTCCTCACATCCGTTCAACAAAATTTGCAAAACAGGCTTGGGATATTCTAGCAGGTCTTTATGCAAGCCGCAATGAGAACAAAATTGCTTTGCTGCGTAAAGACTGGAGTCGAAGACTATGCATGAGGAAGATGATATGGACACTTTCCCTGCTAGTGTCAAGGATATTAATGAGCAACTTATTTCTGCAGGTGAAGTCAATTCAGACAGTTCCCTTGTGCAGACTGTTCTTGATGCCTTACCAGATTCCTACGAGACTTTTGCTAGTACTTGGAGACTGATGACCCAAGCAAATCCTAAAGTTGTCAAGTTTGATGCATTATGCACATTGCTGTTGCAAGAGACACTTTCTAGAAAAAACAGGACTAGGCAGCGTGCAGTTGAACAGGCTTTTATTGCTTCTCACAGTAAGGGTGGTAACAGTAATGCAGCCACTTCTTATGGTTCTACTGCGAGTGGAAAAAATTATGTTCCTAATTCTTATGCTGGCAGCAATTCGTCTGGAAATTCTGGTGATAAGGGCAAAAAGAAGATGCGTTGCCATTATTGTAAAGCTAATGACCACTTGATCAAGCAGTGTCCTAAGTTGAAGGCAAAAGAGGCTAAGAAGAAAGAGGGTGGTTCCACTGCAAATGCTGCCATTGTTGAGTCTTCTATGAAAGGAGACTGTGTTGCTGATGTTGGTGCATAATCGGCTTTTAGCGCAGAGTGCTCTTACAATCCTGTTGTCCATGATGCATGCTTGTCAGTTCTTGCAGATTCACATGTGTGGTATTTCGACAGTGGTGCTACAAAGCACATTACCTCACATGGTGAATTGTTTACCTCTCTCGAGTCTGTCCCTCATGGGAATTCAGTCACTTGTGCCAACAATGCCTCTTATCAATTTCAGGGAGTTGGAAAGATTGTGCTTACTGCTGCAAATGGCAGTTCCTTCACACTTGTTGATGCACTTTATTGACCTGTGATTAAGAAGAATCTATTGTCTGTATCTGCACTTGCTAGACTTGGACTTGTAGTCAAATTTGTGGATGACAGATGTACAGTTCATGATCTCAGTTTTGGTGATGAAATTGTTGCATCTGGCCTTTTGTGCCGTGGGCTGTATAAGCTCACTTTGTATAACAAGTGTGGAAAAAATTTTGCAAATGCTGTTGCAAATTCAAGGGCTATTTCAGATGAAAAACTTTGGCATGCACGTTTTGGGCATCTGAATTTTGCCACTTTGCTGCGTTTGCAGAAATCTGATATGGTTGCTTCTTTGCCGCCTCTTGAGGCACCTGTAAAAGATGTTTGCGAAGGCTATTCTGGGTAAAATGCAGCGTTCTAAGTTTCCAAAGGATGGTTCAGTTCGGGCCACATGCAGGTTGCATCTTGTGCATAGTGATGTTTGTGGGCCCATGCAAACTCCGTCCTTGGGCAATTACCTGTACTTAGTGAGTTTCATTGATGATTACTCCAGGCATGCATGGGTATTTCCACTTAAAGCGAAGTCCGAAGTTTTTATGTGCTTCAAACAATTTCTGGCTATGGATGAAAATGTCTCGAAATGTACTATGGGCACCCTCTGTTCCGATCGAGGGGGGGAGTATATGTCTCATGAATTTAATGAATTTTTGGCTAGTCATGGGATAAAACACCAATGTACAGTGCCTTATACACCTCAGCAAAATGGTGTTGCTGAGAGGAAAAACAAGTCACTGACGGAAATGGCACGATGTATGGTCAAAAGTCAAGCTTTTCCACATTCTTTTTGGCTTGAGGCCATCATGTGTGCCACTTATGTACTTAACAGGTGTCCTACGAAAGCTTTGCAGTCTATTACTCCATATGAAGCATGGCATGATAGAAAGACTTCTATTGAGCACATACGTGTTTTCAGCTTTTTGGCATATGCTTTGGTGCCACAAAAACAGCGCAGAAATTTGGATGATAAGGCTGTCAAATGTATTTTTTTTTGTTATAGTGCTGAAAGCAAAGGTTTCAGGTTGTATCATCCGCAAACAAAACGTATTCTGGTTTCTTCGGATGTAGTGTTTGTGGAAGATTCTGTTCAGCCCTTGCTATCATGTACTAGAGACAGTAATGTAAGCTCACAGGACATTTATGACACTCTGTTGCCTCTTTTCAGTGGTGGAAATACAAATGTAAGTTCCAATGAGGCAAATGTACAGCCTATGGGGGTTTTTGAAGATGTTTTAGATCAGCCTATTAATGATGCAGATATACATGATGTACTTGATGAGGAAAGGGCTGAAAATGAGCAAGCTAGAGGTATGCCAAAATGGATGGTGCACACTTTGCGTGACAGTAAATTGGATGCACCTTTGTCTAGTCGTACTCGTTCTGGCTCTTGCCATGCATCTTATGCATCAGATTGTTATGCTCTGGCTATGTCTAGCTTACATGATGTTGAGGAGACTCTGTCTTTTGATGAAGCACAGAATTCAAAAAATTGGATGGCTACCATGCAATCAGAATATGATGCACTTATAGAAAATGACACATGGACTTTATGTGATTTGCCTCCTGGCAAAAAGGCCATTGGTACGAAGTGGGTTTACAAGTTGCAACGCAAGCCGGATGGTGAGAGTGATCGCCATAAGGCTCGAGTTGCTGCAAAGGGTTATGCACAGCAAAAAGGCATAGATTTTGAAGAGACTTTTGCTCCCACTTTTCGTATGACTACTGTGCGTTTTCTATGTGCATTGGTAGCTCATTTTGGTTGGGATGTACATCAATCAGACATTGTTATTGCTTTCTTGAATGGTGACATATTTGAGGAAGTTTACGTAACGCAGCCTCGCGGTTTTGTCATAAAAGGACAAGAGGACAAAGTGTGCAAATGTAAGAAGGCTTTGTATGGGTTGAAGCAATCTCCTCGTGCTTGGTATGAGAAAGCTGACA
The DNA here is from genome assembly GCF_014529385.1 of Adiantum capillus-veneris. Lineage (NCBI taxonomy): Eukaryota > Viridiplantae > Streptophyta > Polypodiopsida > Polypodiales > Pteridaceae > Adiantum > Adiantum capillus-veneris. Next base: position 64,221,907 of record NC_140942.1, on the reverse strand, counting down.
CTCATTTGGTTAAGCAAGGCTTTCGTCACAGTCCAACAAAAAGCACATTGTATGTAAAGCATGAGGGTGATGTACTTCTCATTCTGGTTCTTTATGTCGATGATTTGCTGATCACTGGACCAAATGAGAGACATATTGCCTAATTTAAGGCTGATTTTAATGCTACTTTCAAGATGAAAGATTTGGGGCTGTTGCATCATTACTTGGGCATACAGTTTAAGCAGTGTGATGGTGGTATTGCCTTGTGTCAGAAAAGTTACATAGAGACATTGCTATGTTAGTTTGGACTTGAGGATTTCAAACCTATTGCCACTCCCATGGAAACAGGTTTGAAGTTGAGTCTACATGATGCTGGCGATCCTGCTGATGTCACTCTTTACCAAACTGTTGTTGGCTGCCTCATTTATGTATGCAACACGAGGCCAGATATTCAGTTTGCAATCTATAGGTCAGCAGATTCATGCATAGCCCAGGGTCTAAGCATTGGCAGGCTGTCAAGAGGATTTTCCACTACCTTAGTGGCACTTTACATCTTGGCTTGTTTTATCCCAAGGGGGGATCATTGCCGCCAGACTTACATGCTTTTTCCGACTCAGATTGGGCTGGTTGTTTTGACACGCGAGTGTCCACAAGTGGTTTTTGTTTCATGCTTGGCAGCTCATGCATATCATGGTTGAGCAAGAAGCAAACTACTGTGGCCACATCGAGTTGTGAGGCTGAGTACAGGGCAGTCTTCACAGCTACGGTTGAGTGTGTATGGCTAAGACGCCTTATGGCTGATTTGGGTGTTGGACAGGACACTGCCAACACTATCGACACTGACAGTCAGAGCGCATTGGCAGTTGCGAGGAACCCAGTTTTTTATGCTCGCACAAAGCACATTGAGGTGCATTGACACTATGTCAGGGAGAGGCTCTCAACAGGAGAGATCAGCTTGGCTTATGTGCCAACACAGGACAACCTTGCAGATCTTTTCACAAAGGCATTGTCTCATGAGAAGCTTGAAGCTTTCCGCAAAGCTTTGGGCTTACTCCCCTTTGTGGACTGATCATGTCCTCAGGGCATGGCACTTCCCTTTACTCATGTGCCAGCTCTCATTCACCGCATCACTCCAGGGGGGATTTGTTACCATATACATGTGGTAGTGATGTGTGTGAACACACTAGGACCGCCGGGGCATTTTTTCCCTCTTTAGGAGGTTTTTTCCCACGTGCATTGTATATACACCCATCACTCTAGGGCTATCTATCTTTCCATTGCACACTAAGTAATACACTCTCAATTTTGTGCCTTGAGCTTCCTTCATCTTCTCCAAGCTGTGTGTGTCTCTCTGCAACCCTAATTCCAGCATTTTCATGTTGTTGTAATGCCGAAATTTTCCTAGAATCGAATGTGCATAAATTGATGGTTTCATATGCTAATGTGCATTGTTAATTTGCCTAGTTGCATGCTTGAATGGTCAATTGCAATTTTGTGTGCTAAAATCAAGTGTCTACACACTCTAATCGAGTGTCTATATGCCTAATTTTAGGTGTGTGTGCACTATTTTGGCCTTGTGTGTGCCCCTAAAAATCAAAGTGTACGTAATAATTTTTCAAATGTGATGTTTGATTCTGTGATGTGTTCATACCCAATTAGAGATTTGTGTTTTGATCAATTTGCAAATGCGACATGATTAACGCTTGTCTGTGCACACCTAAAAATTGGTAAAAACTACCAATTATTAGCGTGTGCCTAAAAATTAAGTAATACGCATGATTTCTCCGATGTTTGCTTGCACATTTGATGTGTGTAATGGTTAATTGCTGTGTTTTCTAGCTCAAAACAGGGATTTACACACTCCGATTGTAACAATTTTTGACGTAAAATTGCCGATTTTATCTCCTAGTTTTGGTTTTATTGGTAAAATTAATTGGCAATTGAATCAGTGTAATAATTGAGTTTTGATTTGACTGTACCATTCATCTATGTATGGAGAATTATTAAAAAAAATTTGTGTATTTTTTGGATAATTTTTGCAAATTTTTGCATTGATTTCCAATTAATTCCGAAAAATTTGATAATTTGTGATCTTGAAGAGCTGTGCATATTAACAACATGATTTTAAGCACTTTAATGCCTTCATTTGTTGAGTTTTGTGTGTTTTGTTATTTTCAAGGGTTGGGTTGATGATTTGTTGTAATCGGTGTTTTCAATAAAAACTATTATTTTTGGCTTGCTTGTGCATGTTGAAAGTATTCAAATGTGATTGCCAATGATTTTCTGAGATTTATGGAATTCTCCATGAATTTTTTGGATTTTTTAATAAATTTTTGGAATTTTCGGGTAATTTTTAGAGTTTTCATGTTAATTTTGGCATTTTCAAGCAACTAAAGAATAAAAATTAAAATTTTGGTTTCGACGGTCGATGGCGGTTGATCACGAGCTTCAACATATGCGCTAGCAAATTTTAGACGCTCAATGTGGGCTCCACGATGAGTGTTCGACTTGGCCGAAATTTTGATTTTGACGGATCCATGGTGAGAAATCACTCATATTGCTATTAAGGGTTAATTAAGTAAAAGAAGGCCCCATCCCCCATCCAAAAGTCCAATTAATACCTCTCTCTCTCTCTCTCTCTCTCTCTCTCTCTCTCTCTCTCTCTCTCTCTCTCTCTATCCACCTTCCCTCCCTCTCCTTTTCTCCGATTAATAACCCCTTCTCTCTAACCTCCTCTTTCCCTCTCTCCCTCGTCCTCTCTCATCATGGCCTTTCGACGCTGGAAAAGAACTAATCACTCTCACTCTCTCTCTCTCTCTCTCTCTCTCTCTCTCTCTCTCTCTCTCTCTCTCTCTCTCTCTCTCTCTCTTCTCTCTCTCTCTCTCTCTCTCTCTCTCTCATCGTTGACTTAACCCACACACACCCATTCGCTCACTCTATCTTTTTCTGCGTGAGGCACGCTGCCAAAGCCAATTGTTCACACTCTCAACCTTTTCTTTCTCTCTTCCTATGTCTCCCCTCGCTGGCAAGCCTCGCCCCCACGTGACCAACTCTCCCTCTGCTCTTGACGGGCCCCGCCATCCCCGCATGATTGTGCACCCTCTGCTCGACAACTCGCCATCAACGTTGTATGAATACCCCACACTGCTTCTCTCTCTTTCTCTTCTTTAATGATCCAATGCCGACACAGACCTCTCTCTCTCTCTCTCTCTCTCTCTCTCTCTTCTCTCTCTCTCTCTCTCTCTCTCTCTCTCTCTCTCTCTCTCTCTCTCTCTCTCTCTCTCTCTCTCTCTCTCTCTCAGGCGGCCAATATCACGTCAGCGCTCTAGACCTGCAACCCCCCGCTATCACCCTCTGCGCACGCGTGCTTGTCGCCCCCATCATAAATGTTGTCCAACCAATCCCCTCCCTCCTCCCTCGCTGCCAGCACACGTCGCCATCGCTAACCTGCCAGGTAAGTAGACAATCACCAAATTAGTTTAGTTTAGTTAGTTTAAATTTGATTTTTTTAATTTTTTATTTATTTTATCTAATAAACCCCACCAAAAAAAGATTTAAAAACAGAAAAAAAGTATTAGAACTTTCAAAAAAGAATAATTTCAAAACTCCAAAAAAAAGAAGAAAAATAAAAATAAACTAAAAATTCATTTTAAAATACCAAAAAACAAAAAAGAAGGTAGAAAAAAAAGATAAAAAGAAAATTGCACAAAAACTTTAAAAATTAAGAAAAAATTCACACAAAAATTAGAGAAATTAATGAAAAGATAAGAAAATAATAATAATTTTAAAACCAAAAGTTTCATTAAAAACTGAAAAAAGATTTTAAAATTCATTAAACTAAAAAAATCCAAAAATAAAACAAAACGCAAAAAATCCAAAAAAATAGAAAATCACAAAAAAACCAAAATGTTTAATAAAAAAGGAAAAGGCATCAAAAACGAAAAAAGGGCAAAAAACGCAAAAATCCATAGAGGAATTCACATCTCAAGTGAAAAAGATAGCGAAGAAGCCAAATAGCTAGAAAAAGCAAGCAAATAGTCAAGACAAAGCCGAGCCATGGGTAGCAGAAAAATTCATAATTTGTCAAAAAAGAGTAAAAACGAAACCATTGAAATCGGGCCAACCAAAAAACGAGCAGCACAAGCACGCCAAAAACCTAATAGGTCAAGAAAAATCGCTCGAAAAACCGATTCAAAACAGACTTTCAGTGAGATTCAGTCATTACGGCAGTGTTCACGTGACGATTTTGCAAATTGGTCCAAATTTTAAGCTTGTTTTTTGAAAATTTGACAAAATCCAAGTCTTAAGACCCCCAAAAGCTCAAAACTTGGCCTAGAAAATTGTAAAATCCCCCAACTAGGTCTTGACGCCTTTGGTGGAAAACACCATTGTTCTAGCCCAAATTCGGGAAAGTGATCCCACAGTTCACTCAAAAGAATGCCATAGGCCAGAAGTCATTGTGCGAGCCATAAATTGGCTAATGCAAGCAATTGCATTGCAGATTGGGATGAGGATCGGATGAACATGGGCACCACTCACATTGGATTGCAGAATAAGCTATTAAGAGCTCAATTTGTCATCATGTCAAAGAACCACAGTCAATTCTGACACTTTCGAGCTAGAGTTACTCAACTCTTGTGAGTTGAAGAGCAATCAACTACCAAAATCTCCTCCAAGAGATAGATTCCACTAGAAAGTACAATGGATCTTTTAAGATAAAAAATTGCTCAGATGCAGGCAGATAATGCAAAACAGTTGCAAGCAAAAAGTGCAATGGGACATCCAAACGAGCCAACATCAACTAAAGCAAATGGTCAAAGCAAAGAAGGTGCAATAAAAGTTCAACCCAAGGACACCACCATAGCAAAATCAGTTAATTCAAAAAGAAATCCTGAGAAGATCAAGTGCAACATTACTTGTGAACAAAAACAAAAGTTGTCAAGCAAAGTAAAGCTAGATTTTTAGCTAGACAAGAACCTCATGTCTTTTTTCACTTGGAAGAAATGTGGCCAGCCACAGCTGGGAGATTCTCCTAAATTCATGAGCATATATGGAAACAAAAGAGCAGAATGATGGGGGATCATTTCCACTGCCATTCAAATAGGTTCAAAAACCCTCATTGCTCAATTTCATGTGATGACTGCAAAAGATAAGAGCAGACAACATCATATCGGGAATGCGACTGGACCAAAACTGGACCAAAAGGTTCTAGAGATACAAAGTTCAAACAAGATGCAGTCTTCAAAGACAAAAAAGAATAAAGACCAAGAATGGTCACCGACGGAAGACAACACAAAGTCCTCAAGCACAATTCAAATGGAGACTGATGCCAAAGCAAATCTTATTGAAGATAAGTCATCTCCAACCTCCGAAGAGCTCAAAGCAAATGAAGCAATAACAAGTGCAGATCAAACAGAGCAAACAGAAACCATGGAAGCTATTGAGCAGAAATTGCCACCAAAGCCAGGAGTAAACAAGATCAAGGTTGCAGACAACTAGCAAGCAATCAGAAGTCCAAAGATCTGTCAAACATTGTCAGTTGAATCAACCAATGTAATTCGTAGTGGAACTCAAAGTCTCAAATCACCTTCCCTAGAGACAAAGCTAGATCACGAGGAGACCAAAGCAAGGCAAGGATCTTCAAGAGAACCACCAATGAGAATAGCTATAGTACTCAGTAATGCAAATGGAGTTAGTGTCAGATGCAATGCTCTATTGGATAAAGGAGCAAAGTGCATTACGGTTTCAAAGATCATCCAAAGAATCCTCAAGATTAGTCCATGTAAGCAAGATAGTAGAGAAATCATGGGCAAGACTACAAGTCAAGAAGAAATGATTACTACCCTTAGCATTCTGAAGCATGAAGAGCATGTAAAGCTTTAAATAAATCCTTCAAGGGAAATGCTTGCAGAGGTCATCCTTGGACATCAGTGGTTAGATCAAAACAATGCCTACAAAGAAGATACAGTGTTATTATTTTCTTTTCCAAGGGGTAGCAAGCAACAATTACATGTACCGTTACTGTTGGATTCATAGTTGCAAATGTCACAAGAATCAACTACAAATCTTGCAGACAAAGGTAAAGCTACAATGGACCTTCTACCGATTAGCACAAAAGGTGTGACATCGTATGCCTCTACATCAAAGAACCCTCATAGATCAGTTTCTTAGAGCAAATCACGCTTTAGAAAGTTCAAGTCAATTGCTGACCCAAACAAGACCTCTAGGGAGCCACCCAAAAAAGCAAAGGTATATCAGCCTAAGTACTCAAGAAAGCAAAACAAATTCAACCAAGTGTTTTTCAAAGCATTTTAATCAAAGTCAGTGATCCAATGTGGATTGAAGAGATAAAATCAACACAAAAAGACAAACACATGGGATGGATAGCATCACAATGTAGTTTAAACGAAGAAGAGTAATATAGAGGTAATAGACAAATATGGGTACCAAAATCAAAGATCAGAGCATATGAAGTGAAATCGAGACCCTCCCAAGAAACAAGGCCCACTAGGTATCAACCTCAACAATATCCCAGGATACCTAACAAGCACGTGTACAATAGAACAACACCAAGAGCTGCTAAAGTCTACAACAACTTGCAAGAAGATGCAAAGCGGTCATGGAATTCAAGAAATATTCCTCTTGAACAAAGGTTCTACACAGGCTATACAATGATTTGGCTACCTGTTAACCAAAGGCCAATTGCACTTTTAGGCAAGATGCATGAAGATCTCAAGAGCTCGACAAGACCTAGTGCCAGGCAAAGTCATCAAAGAAGCTATAAAGGTCATAAAGAGGTTTGAATCCCTAAGTCTTCAAATGCTCCTAGTCAAAAGCCAAATGCTGACACTCAACAAAGGCCTACAACAACATAAAAGGCTCCTTACAACATGCCTAATCAAAGAATCAAACGGATAAGTCTTCACATTCAAAGAAGGACAATTCAACCAACAAAGTTGCATATACAAAGATGATGAAACATGTATGGCAAAAGAAACCTTCAATGCCAACTTGGTCCTTCAATAATCCATTTTTTGAGGATTCAAACTTACTTTTATCTAAAGAAATATTTGTAGTAAGCTCAAGAATGTAAAAAGTCAAGTCGCCAGGGTGCAAACAACACTCTTTGGCATAGTCACATTCTGGTCATTAAGCCACAAAATGAGCAAAGTGCTAGTGAAGCTTCAAGTCTTGCTAAACTTTGTGCTAAGAGCCATAGTTATTAGGCGTACACTCAAGCTGGAAGAGTTGAGCATATCTAGGTCGTGTCGCTCATGCGGGTGGATAAGATGAGCATAAGAGTCAAAATCTGTTAACTTAACCATGGTAGAGTGACGTAGAGTCCAACACTCATGTGCAATGCATAGTAAGATGAGAGCAGATATCCTCGACAATGAAAACCCTTCTTAAAGCATTGCCAGCTTGTAAAGCTAGGACATATGCTTTTATAGCTACGCCTTCTTTCTGAAGAACCCCTTAAAAATATTTCTTGCACATCATATTGTTTTCCATGCATTTTTGTATATGCATATAGAATGTCCCATCATTGGACATATGCATTAGACACTCTTTTTTTATTCAACCTATGCACCTTGAGTGGACTACAACAGGCAAAACAACTTCCATATTGCTCCCCTCATATATTTACTGCCCTCTTATTTCCATATCCTTTAGCAAATAATCCCTTCAGTACTTTGTCACATGCTAATAAGTACTCCAATAATGCACATATTCCAAAGGCACTTATTGGGTTTTTCTCCGTTGATCATCTAGGTATTATACCCTAATTTAGATCCTCACCATTCTACTTCCCATTTACATACTCTTAAAGAATAAATAGAAGCCTCACCATATGCTACTACAACGGACAAATGTGACATCATCTCTCACCAATGAAGATGCTATAGTGGAATGAACCTCATCAACAAATTCAATGTCAAATCAAGACAATTCAGCCCATCAATAACCAATCAACAACCTTCCACAAATTCTCCTTGCTCATGTGACTTGGTTAACACTAATCCATGCTTAATTCTCTTTCACTATGCCTCTTTCATACTCTCTTGTGATTGTAAATGATGCTTGATTAGCTTGATCTTAACTAATTAGTGGTTAATCTTGCTATAATCTTGTGTGATTGCCCTATATTCTTTTTGTGTGCATGTAGTTTTGATTGGAGTGTGCATGTGTCTATGTGTGTGCACTTGTGATTAGTGTGTTACACGATGGGATTAGTGATGTATGCATCGTTGCAATCATTAGCGTGTGTGATTGGGTTGATTTGAGGTGAAGAGAAGTGGATGTGGAGATTGTAAATCTTTGTGGCTTAGCTCCTCCATAGGCCAAGAAGCCCACCTCATAGAGTCGCCATTTGTGTTTCCATGATTAGCTCACTAAACAAATGAGTGTTTCCATGCCCTAGACGGGTAGTTCATCTCTTCGGATTGACAATTATTGTTGGCCAGTGGAGCTATGTTACGATGGTACCCCCAACAAATTCTAAGTACTAAGCACAAAGAAAGATAAATATTGGAAGAGAAAAGAAGAAAATCACAACATGCATCTTCCACACAAACTCGAGCAAGATATGAGGAGTGTGACACACCTTTTACTATCCAAACTTTGCAAGCTTGATGCCAATTTGATGAAGAAGCAAGAAGAGATTCCCTTTAGTGTGTTTCTTTAACCACAAGCAATAAGGCTTTTATTGATAGGAGATGATTATATAGAGCATATGAGAGATTACAATGCTAATTGTGAGGGCAAGAGTAGTACATTATGATAGTAGTACAAGCTTGGCTTGATAGAGTGGAAGAGCTTGGCTTGATATAGGATTTTATTGATAGGAGATGATTATATAGAGCATATGAGAGATTACAATGCTAATTGTGAGGGCAAGAGTAGTACATTATGATAGTAGTACAAGCTTGGCTTGATAGAGTGGAAGAGCTTGGCTTGATAGATCTTGGCTTGAGAGAGTGGTTTGGAGATTGGGGCTTGATTTGATACGATGAAACTGTGCTTGGGAGATTAGAGCTTGTCTTGATATGCCCAAGTAAGGGAAGAAGGACCATATTTATAAGTGAAGTTGCCTCCTTAAGGAGAAGATATTTGGTAGCATTCAAACAAGTGTCTAGCTATTTGTGTCACAAGTGCTAACCATGTGAAGAATATGAGTGACACTTGTCTATTTGCTTCTCCAACTTTACCTCAAAATATCTCCTTGTTGGTGATGACACTTGTCCTTCTAGAAGTCTTCTTTCCACTTGTCCTGCTAGAAGTCTTCATCTTGCCACTTTTCTTTTTCTCTTAGATACTTCTAGCTTTAGAAATCTTAGATTTACTTAAGTTGTCATTTGCTTCCAAAAGTAAACACGTCATGGTGGATGTAAGCATTCCATGTAGCCTTTGACTAAAGTTAATAAGAGGATTGATATGAATTTAAAAATGATGCATGGTAGGAAAAAGACAAGCTAGTGCATTGGCTTATGTCATTATATGGCTTGGCTCCTCATTGATTGAATATCCTTTGGACTGTTGGGCCGGCTCTTCTTCAGATTCCCACTCTGTGGCCCGCTGAGCCGATGATGGGGACTTTTGGCCCCACCCCTCTTCGGCTCGGTAAGGGATCCCGTGTGGCAGATGTGGCTCCTTCTGTGGCAACCGCTGCATAGTATATTTATGTTTATCTATGGCTTAAATTGCAGGGTGGCTCCATTGCTCGCCATGTTTCTTTGTAGATATGGCAATTGGTTATTTCCTATGGTTTTTTTGGTTTGTCTCATTTTTCTTATGTATATGGTTATGCCTCCTTGTAAAAAACAGGGTGTATCAACTCGTAATCACAATTGTTCTAGGATATTGTTGCTTTTTGTTTCATGGGTAAAGTTGATGCCATGGCTCGTTTGAGCATAGCTAGCTATGTATTTTTTTGGTTTTAATTCAATATACCCACATATTGTGAGTTTTGCCCCCCCCAAAAAAAGACTATATGAATAACTTATTAGATGAGGTATATAATTCTACCTTATATATTATGCGTGCATATGTACATTATGGAGAATGTTCTAATGCATCTAAATACATGTACCACGATGCACATCATCCACTCCCATTATGTACGTGCTACTGCACAACACCGCTCTCAAGCAAAGAGTTTGAGAGGGCCCAGAAAGAGTAGCTCTACTTCAATTGTCTTGGCAAGCACAAATAGAAGGACAGTTCACAATGGAAATCCCAAGATGGCAAAGATAAGGATAAGGGGGAAGGCAAGGCATTAAACATGGTGCAGTTATTGTCAAATTCCTCTTCCAAGAACTCGTAGGTGCAGATTTTTCACACGGAGAATATCCATGGGTGTTGCTTAACTACTGCTTTCTAGTAACCTTCCTTTGAACCTCAGGAGCTTGTGTGTATGCATGGCACTATTTATGGCACATGTGTGAAAATTTTGATTGATGATGGTGCATGAGAGACGAGCTAGCAAAGATGTGTGATGCTATTGTGACAAGGACAACACAGGGTGGTGTAGATCAAAGTCAGGGCCGAGGGAAGATATGATAACAGACAAGAGAGATGAATTTAGATAGAAGAGCAATAGAGGATGGGTACAGGTTGAAAGAGACGGAGTTACAAACACAACAGTAAATAGGGAGAGAGATGTTGAGTGACTATTCTAGGCTAATGGCTATATTTTAAAGAAACAAGAACGGGAACAACTATCCTCTTGCAAGGGTGGATGAGTTATTTTGGTTTATAGTGCTACTGAAGAAGAGCACTTAAGGCACCTCAAGTGGTGGTTGATCTACCACAAGAGCACAAGTTTTATGCAACTCTCAACAAGTGTGATTTCCTTAAAACTAAGATCAACTATTGGGGGCATGCAATTTCTTATGTTGACCTTCAAATGGATCCATCCAAGGTCAAGGTGATTTTACGATGGCCTCATCCAATAAACTTGGAAGAACTCTAGACATTTATAGAAATGGCAAGCCATTATTATGAATTCATCAAAGACTAGGCTAGGAAAGCAGTTCCTATCGTGGATCATTCACTTGGAACAAAGAGCGGCAATGTGGCTTTGATAAGCTTTAACTTTGGCACCTCTAGCTATTTTTGATCCTTTCAAATAGTTCATGCTTGAGACAGATGCTAGCAATAAATCCATAGGCACAATGCTCCTAAAAGCGATAATTTGGATTCTGCTCAACAGAATTACTTCGCTTATGAGTGAGAACTTTATGCCATTTTTCATGCTTTGAAGCAGTGATGACACTATCTGTATGGTGCTCAATTGAGATTTTTGTTTCTCCAAATTTTGAGCAGAATACCCCCAAAAATTGAGACGAAGTTCAGGATGTCAAAAGACAAATCAACAAGAAAACACAATCAACGATTCATTGTATCGATTAGCAATAAACACCACACAAAACACTAATCATATTTTTCTTAACATAAAACAACCACAATTAACAAGAATCAATCCTCAAAAATAAGATTTGTAGCAATTCTGAATCCTGTGTACTCTGTTTTGTCACCATGAATTGAATCGTCGTGTGATTGTTATCGCTCTGATACCATGTTGAGATGTAGAGAAAAAGAGAGAGAGATAAGACAAGAGACACACCAGACAAGAGACACACCATGTACGCTCCCAAAGACTGATTCATATATAGCTCCAACACTATCTTCCAAAAGATAGAATTTGTCGAGCAAAAGCAACTGAAGAAATGGCCGAGTATGTCAACTCTCAATGGCTTGTTCTATCACCGACTAATCCACCACACCATGGTTGCTTCCTGCATCAATTTCCAACAAGGGGCTAGATGGAATGCCAAACCCATGGAAGACAAAGACAAAAATGATGCAAAGGGGAAAACCAATGCCCAAAATTCTTCCCAAGACACTTCCTACAACAACAACAACAACAATAGGTCCAAGGAGAAGGGAGTTTACAAAGGTTAAAAAAAACTCTCTCATGAAGAGCTTGAAGCTTTTTGCAAGGACCATAAGTGTTTTTAAGTGTGGGGAGCAAGGACATGGCTATCGTTCTTGCCCCAAGAAAAATGCTCACAATGAGACTCCTAGGGCTTCCACCATCGAAGCTCCAAAAGAGGATGCTCATTGCAAAGGATCATCTCTCTCCTATGCTTGGGGAAAGGTAAGGGAGCATGATACCTTCATCTTGTTTGACCCTAGCTCTACTCACAACTTCATATCAATGGAGTTGGCCACCAAGTTGGGCATTCAAGCTTTCGAGATGGGAGATATTGTAACAGCTGACACAGCTTTCAAGGGACAGCAAGCCTTCGTTACTCCCTTGATTGGGAAGTTGAGGCTTCATGTCCAAAGCTATGTGAAAAGCTTGATTTCTGCGTACATGATTTTTGTCAAAGAATCCACTAATGACGCTAATGATTTATTAAATGAAAATGGTAGGAATCAAGAAGAGTTAGACTTGTCTACTTTTCTAAATGGATTCCAAAATGTTTTCATTGATGATATCTCTATGGACTTACCTCCAAAACGAGGGGATGATGACCATTAAATTGAGCCCCTACCAGGAAGCTCACAGCCTAACAAGCCTCCTTATTGAGTTTCCCAAACTCAACAAGAGGAGATCACGAGGAAAGTAAAAGAATTGGTAGACAAAGGGATGGTGAGGTCTAGCTCATATCCCTTTTGTTCTCCGGTCCTTTTAATGTAAAAGAAAGATGGTACATACCGTATGTGTGTGGATTATCGAGCACTAAACCATATCACTATCAAAAAAAGATTTCTCGTGCCTTGGGTAGAAGATCTGTTTGGATAAGCTACAAGGCTCTACCTACTTTAGTAGGATTGAGCTTAAAAGTGGCTATCATCAAATAAGGATAGTGGATGAAGATATCCTAAAGACCGCATTTTGTACAACATTTGGTCTTTATGAAGATCTAGTCATGCCTTTTGGCTTGACCAATGCACCAGCCACATTCAATCGTTTGATGTATAAAATATTTAGACCCTATTGCAAGTTCATTAGAGTGTTCTTTGATGATATCATCATCTAGTCCAAGTCCTTGGAGGAACATAAGCAACATCTCCAAGTGATTTGAGGGAGAACAAGCTTTTTCTCAACCAAAAGAAAAGCGAATTTTTCCTTCAAGAGATTCAATACTTAGGTCATATTATTTCTCAATATGATATCCGTATGGATCCATTGAAGTTAGAGGTAATAAAAGAATGGCCTAATCCAAGGAATCTACACGATCTAAGAAGCTTTATTGGTATGTGTGCATACTAAAGACGCTTCATAGCAAAATTTTCTCAAATAGCAGGACCATTACAGGACTGAACAAAGAAGAACATTAAGTATTCATGGAGAAAAATGCTTTTGACAAGCTCAAAGAGAAGCTTACCTCTCAACCAGTCCTCATGCTTCCGGATCTCTCAAAGCCATTTGAGGTCCAATGTGATGCTTGTGGTGATTGCTTTGGAATACTCTTGCTTCAAAAAGGGCATGCCATAGCATATGAGAGCCGAAGGCTCAATACGGATGGACGGATCTTGGGCATTTATGAGAAAGAGCTTTTAGATGTTCTACATGCCCTAGACACATGGAAACACTATTTATTGGGGACTCAATTTATTTTACGAATAGACCACCAAAGTCTCAAGTACTTCATGACGCAAACCAAGCTTTCTGACAAACAAATGAGGTAGGAAAATTTTCTTATGGTTATCTTCTCCATGGAAATAGGCTATGTGTTACCCACTCCCTTCATGGTCTATCCATGGGAATACGGGAATATGGACAATAGTCGACAGGTTTAGCAAGCAAGCACACTTTATTTTTTTCAAAAAGACTATTAAGAGACACCAAATGGCAACCGTCTTCATATCTCAGATTTTCAAACACCATGGATTACCAACATCCATCATGTTAGATAGAGATCTTAGAATGACCAGTAATTTTTGGAAAGGTCTCTTTGAAAATCTAGATACAAGATTGAATTTCTCTTCGGCCTACCACCCACAAACGGATGGCCAAAGTGAGATACCCAATCTTACAATACTCGATCTATTGAAGACTTATGTTACAGAAGTAGATCAATGATCACAATGGGAGAAGTACTTACGTGCGTACAATAATACAGTCCATACTACTACAGGAAAAGCACCTTTTGAGATCATAGAGGGAGGACCTAAAAGTACCTTGCTACTTAAAGTAAATGGGAAGATCTTTGCTCTTAATGAGTATATCCGTGACCTACAAGAAATTTTCCAAAAGGTTTAGGAGGCTATATCCATCTCTCAACAAAGGTAAAAATCTGTTGCTAACAAGCACGGAAGGGACTTAACGTTCAAAGAAAATGATTGGGTCTTACTTAAGTTTCCCAAGGCTTGATTGAGGCAAACGACGGGCAAAAATCCTACGGGCCATCAAAAGTATTATGCTAGATTAGCTAAAGATACTATGGTCCTTTTCAAATCTTGAAGCCACTCAATGACATGGCTTATCAACTCAAGTTGCCCAACCATTGGCTCATACACAATGCTTTTCATGTGAGCCTACTTAAGCCCTACAAAGGAGAGCCACCAAGAGAACCAATTATTGAAGACCCTCCAGAAATCGACGACCAAGAAGAGGTGCTACAACCCGAAGCTATCCTTCAGCATGAAGACAAGGTACTACGGCATGTTAAGTGTAACATTTAATGGCCTAAAATCTTATTTGTAGCGGAAATTAGCATGAACATAGTGGGCATTTCATTAGAATAGATTCCTAATGATAATTACAAGAGTGCTTGGGTGGAGAGAGCAACAAAAAGCATAACACCTAGTTAGATAGCATCGACAATACTTTCAAAAGAGAGAGCAATTAAACTATTGACAACAGTTGAGGACCGGATTTGCATGGAGCCGGTCCCCCCTCCAAAAGGCTTTGTATTATGTTTTCTCCCATCAAGAGAGACATTGTACAATACAATTCTTTGTGTTCCTTCAAGACTAGCTAGTGCAATGAAGATGGAAGCTTCATACACCAAGCAAAACACTTAATCAAACACAACTTGAATTATCCCCGTTCTCAGACCCAAGACCTCACACACCTTCGAAGATGGTGAGAGCTAGCAGGGTATGAGAGTAGATTGAGAGGAAAAAGAAGTATCTTACGAGAAAGAAGTACATCTCCTCACATAATCACTCATATTAGCATAGCTTAGCTTAGTAATTAGCTTGGTAGAGAAGATGAGCATGCATTGAAGCTTGGCTCTTGGTTGGATTTGCATCCACTTGCCAAGAGAGTGTTGATGTAGGCTTCTATCTCACAAGCTTGGAGTAGGTGATGAGCTCTCCATTAAAGCTTGGGAGGAGATAGAGTGTTTTTCCTTCACACATGGTCAAGTGTGAGAGTGTGTGTGTCCATGCCAAGCAAAAATCAGCCCCCTCTAAGTTAGGCTGGCTTTTGCCTCATTGGACCTCCCCAGGTCAAGCCAATAGGGATTAAGCAGCATAAGTGATAGCCTTCTGACATGTGTCCCCCTTTCCCCTTTTGTGAGAGCTTTAGGTAATTAAATAATTAAACTAAACTCTCATTGGACCCCTTTGCCTCCTGGCCAATAGGAATCAGGCAAGCCATGGGGCTCCTGAATGCTCATTGGACCCCTTGGGAGACTGCCCAATAGTCTTCTAGGACACTTAATTCTTATTGGTTTCTTTTATTAAATGTTTTTAAATTAATTAAACTAGATTTACTCTAGCTTAATTCTCATTGGTCCACTTCAAGGGTCTTCCAATAGGAATTGGGCACACCTTGTGGGCATCTGGCCTAGGGAGCTGACATGTGTCCCTCATTCCCTTTGTGTAAAGGGAGCCTGTGTGTGTGTGTGTGGTTTTCTCTCTCATCCCCTAGCTTTGGGGCTCGCCCCCTCCCATGTAGGGATGCAGAAAGACTTTTTGGGCACACACACTAAGCATCCAATTTTCCCTAAGGTTGACCTTTGGACACAACCTTTGAATTTTGGAACCTTAGCATTTTGGAAGTCTTAATGGGCTGAACCTTAGGGTCTTTTTAGCCCGTTGTTTCACATGGCTCTTTTGCAGATGGCCCCCCCTTTGGATCCCTATTTTCCCTCCTTTGGATCCCTACTGTGGCCGGTCTGCTAACTTAACCAATATTCTAGCTTTTTCTCCCTTGGCACTTCCCCACATTAAATGATCAGTTTAATATGAGAAAATCATTTAGGAGAATTAGATATTGATTATTATGACATTACCTCTCTCTTGAAATCATAGTCGTCCTCGACTATGGTATAGAGAAGATAAATCATATGCATGAGTCCTTTTCTTAGCGGGTAGAGGATCCCTATGTTACCCTACGACATCATTCCATAATGGATGACTAGTCCATTTGGCGCTTGAGAGCCTGAGGCTGCCGCAAGCATGTCTGCACATTAGTCCTATCAGTCTTCCATAGTAGAGTGACAAGCTCTACTTGGTGTTTGGGAGACGTCGTCCCCACAAACTTGATCTAAGCATGCATACTACTTCATTTTTGTGCACAAATCAAGAAAAAGAGAGTCTTATAAGACAAAAATTTTTGTTCATTTTTAACATTTTGTACATTTGCTTACTCTTGGGAAGCATTGTAAGCATTGACAAGGTTTAGGTTATCCTTTAATTGTATGCCTTGCATCCATCTAGCATCTTCAAAAGGATAATTCTTAAACTTAATAAGATATCGTCTGATAGTCTTACCGCCTCTTAATACCTTGTCTTCATGTCGGAGAATGGACTCGGGCTGCAGCACCTCCTCGTGGTCCTCGATCTCCGGTGGGTCTTCAATAGTTGGTTCTTGAGGTGGCTCTCCTTTGTAAGGCTTTAAAAGGCTCACATGAAAAGCATTGTGTATGAGCCAATGATTGGGCAACTTAAGTTGATAGGCCATCTCATTGATTGGCCTAAGAATCTGGAAGGGACCATAGTACCTTTTTGCTAGTTTAGCATAGTACTTTTGGTGGCCCGTAGGATTCTTGCCCGTCGTGTGCCTTAATCGAGCCTTGGGAAACTTTAACAAGACCCAATCGTTTTCTTTAAAGGCTTGGGCTCTTCTGTGCTTGTCAGCAGCAGCCTTTTGCCTTTGCTGTGAGATAGAGATAGCATCCTTAATCTTTTGGAAAGATTCTTGTAGGTCTCGGCTATACTCATCTGCAGCGAAGATCTTCCCATGTACCTTAAGTAGCAAGGGACTTTTTGATCTTCCCTCAATTACCTCGAAAGGTGCTTTTCCTGTAGAAGTATGTACAGTGTTATTGTAAGCATACTCTACTAAGGGTAAGTACTTCTCCCATTGGGATCTTTGATCTACTTCCGTTACATAGGCTTTTAGTAGATCGAGAATAGTTAGGTTAGCTATTTCACTTTGGCCATCAGTTTGTGGATGATAGGCCGAAGAGAAGTTTAGCCTTGTTCCTAAATTCTCAAAGAGACCCTTCCAGAAATTACTGGTCATTCTAGGATCTCTATCCGACACTATGGACATTGGCAAGCCATGGTACTTAAAAATTTGTGAAATGAAGAGGGTTGCCATTTGATGGGCTTTGATAGTCTTTTTGACAGGTATAAAATGAGCTTGTTTACTGAACCTGTCTACTATCGTCCATATTCCCGTATTCCCATGGATAGACTTAGGCAATCCAAAGATAAAATCCATGGATATGCTCTCCCACGGTGAATTAGGGATTGGCAAGGGTTGAAGCAATCCAAGTTGCTTCCCTCTATCAAATTTTGTCTTTTGACATACCACACATTTGGAAACATACTCATGTATGTTCACTTTCATGGTAGGCCAATAGAAATATGTTTCAATTCCCTTTAGGGTAGACTGAATCCCTCTATGCCCCGCATATGGGGGAGCATGAGATTCATACATTACTTTCTCACGTAGTGAGTTAGTAACGCATAGTCTATTGCCATAGAGAAGATAACCATCTTGTAAAGTAAATGGTTCTTCTTTCTTCCCTAATGCAAGGGCTGAAATCACATCTCTAAAATCGGGATCAATAGCATACTCATCTATCATTGAAGATAGATCATTGTGAGTTGCTATGGAAACCGCATTCACTCTCGGTCGTCTTGAGAGTGCATCGGCTACTTGATTATGCTTGCCAGCAATGTGAGCAATATGAAAATGAAATTGCGAAAGGAAATTTGCCCACCTCATTTGTTTGTCGGAGAGCTTGGTCTGCGTCATGAAGTACTTAAGACTTTGGTGATCCGTTCGCAGAATGAAAGGAGTCCCCAATAAATAGTGCTTCCATGAGTCTAAGGCATGTAGAACTGCAAGGAGTTCTTTTTCGTATATGCCTAGAGCTTGCTCAACAGGGTCGAGCCTTCGACTCTCATAGCCTATGGCGTGCCCTTCTTGGAGCAAAACAGCCCCAAGGCAATCACCACAAGCATCACATTGGACCTCAAATGGTTTTGAGAGATCCGGTAGTGTAAGCACAGGTTGAGAGATAAGCTTTTCTTTAAGCTTTTCGAAAGCATTGTTCTCCTTAGCAGACCACGTATACCTAACATTTTTCTTTGTTAGGTCATGTAATGGTCCCGCAATTTGTGAGAACTTTTCTATGAAGCGTCTATAGTATGCACACATACCTATAAAGCTTCTTAGTTCATGAAGATTCCTTGGTTTAGGCCATCCTTTTATTACCTCTAACTTGGATGGATCCATTTGGATTCCATCTTGAGAGATAATGTGACCTAAATATTGAATCTCTTGCAAGAAAAATTCACTTTTCTTTCGATTAACATAAAGTTTATTCTCTCTTAAAACTTGAAATATTACCTGGAGGTGTTGCTTGTGTTCCTCTAATGAATTAGAGTAGATGATAATATCATCAAAGAACACTCCAGTGAAGGTTCGATGAGGTCTGAACAGCTTCTCCATCAAGCGGTTAAATGTGGCTGGTGCATTAGTCAAGCCAAAAGGCATGACAATGTATTCGTAAAGACCAAATGTAGTACGAAATGCGGTCTTTACAATGTCTTGATCAACTATCCTTATTTGATGATAGCCACTTTTTAGGTCAATCCTACTGAAGTAGGTCGATCCTTGTAGCTTATCAAATAGGTCTTCTACCCGTGGAACGGGAAACCTATTCTTGATAGTGATCCTATTTAGTGCTCTATAGTCGACACACATACGATATGTGCCGTCTTTCTTTTGCACTAATAGCACAGGTGAGCAAAATGGAGATGAGCTAGGCCTAACCATGCCCTTCTCAATTAACTCATGCACTTGCCGCATAATCTCCTCTTGTTGAGCTTGAGAAACTCTATAAGGAGGTTTGTTAGGCGGTGAACTTCCTGGAAGAAGTTCAATTGCATGGTCGTCATTACCTCGTTTAGGAGGTAGCTCACAAGGGATGTCGTCAATAAAGACATCTTGAAACCCCTTGAGAAAATTGGATAACTCTAATTCCTTTTGGTTGCTTTTATTTTCTTTTGCTAAAGCATTAGGTTCATTTTGAGAATCTTTAACAAAAATCATGTACACGGAAATAGAGCTCTTTATTGACTTGTTGAAAGCTGGTGTATGTACAATGGGGATGGTGTTACCCATCTCCCTAGCATCTATATACATGTCCTTTTCCCTGAACTTAAAGGAGATTCTCCTTTCAGGAAATTTAACATGGGCAGCCAGACGGTCAAACCATGGTGCCCCTAGGATTACATCCTCATGCTTGAGAGGAGAGATAAAGAAATCCTCTTTGTCCACATAGCCTTGGACATGAAGCCTCAATTTCCCGATTAAGGGAGTGACTGAAGCTTCTTGCCCCTTGAAGGCACTGTCTGCGGGTAGGATATCTCCCATCTCGTAGGATTGTATGCCTAGCTTGGTGGCTAACTCCATAGATATGAAATTGTGAGTAGAACCAGGGTCAAAGAGAATAAAAGCATCATGTTCTCTTACCTTTCCCCAAGCATGGCATAGAGGAGATCCTTTGTGGTGAGTTTGATGAATCTCCTCCTCTTGGATTTCAACCAAAGAAGCTCTAGGAGGATCTTGGCGGTTGTTCTTTTGGGGACAAGCGCGGTACGCATGCCCTTGTTCGCCGCACTTGAAACACCGGTTATCTTTACGATAACGCTCAAGCTCTTCAGGAGAGAGTTTATTCTTTCCTTTGTAAACTCCCTTCTCTTTAGCTTTGTTGGAATTGCCCTTAGGAGACTTTTGGACATTGTCCTTCCCCTTAGGCTCATTGGAACCCTTGTTTTCCGGGGGCTTATTATTTCTTTTACCCCCCGTTTGGAAATTGATTCGCGAGGCCACCATAGTATGGTGTATTACCGCCGATATGGTACGTGGCCTTTGGGAGTTGACATACTCCGCCATTTCTTCGGTTAAGCCCGCACAAAATTGTTGCTTTTGCTCTCCAAAATCCAACCTTTTTGAAGACAGTGGCTTTGAGTTGTAGGTCCCAAAACTTGTCTACATATTTGTGGATGGATTCATTGGGAGAGAGCTTTAAGCTTCGCCATTCGGTGAGTACTTTGTCTTTGGCATCGGTGGCCAAAAACTGCTTCATAATGGAAGCTCTTAAAGCCTTCCATGTTCGTGGAGCTTCACCGTTGGCTCGTAGGCTAGACCACCATTGTCTGGCGGACTTTTGAAAGTGCATAGCTACATGGCGTAGCTTAGAGGACTCCGTGAAGCCCTCATCTCCAAACGCCGCATCGAATTGCTGGATAAAGGCCAAAACTTTGTCTGTAGCACCAAAGGTACCATCATAGGTAAGGAAAGAGATGCTCTTCCCTCCCTCTTTGAATTTCTTCAGCTTGGACGACCTCTTCCATGCGGCATAGGATTTCCTATGGCCTCTTCTTTTTGATGGTTCAAAAGTTGCACCATCACTTTCTTCAGAAGGTGAAGAATTTGAAGAAGGTGGAGAAGAGGGTGACCTCTTTCTCGCCTTTTTCTTGTCTTGATCTTTGTCGTCTTCACCATAGCTTTCATAAGAGGAAGAGGATAAAGAAGATGGAGAAGAGGGTGTCCTCTTTCTCGCCTTTTTCTTCTCTTGCTTTTTATCATCCCTCTTTGAATTATGGCGTGGAGAAGAGTGTGATGGTCTTCTCCGCTTTGGTGGTGATGGAGAGCGTTTAGCCCGCCGTCTTCGTGGAGCCATCTCCGCCGAGGTGGCGGGAGACTCGCTTCTTTCTCGTTCCTTCGGTGGAGGCTCTTGAGTTCTCCTTTGGGAAGGAGATGCATCATCAAGAAGTAAGTTCTTGAGCCCTTCATATGGATTCTCTTCTTCTTCCCGAATCGGAGAGAGACCTCTTTTGGTAGTCTCACAAGGAGGCTTCCTAGGTGTTCTCTCGTCATGGTGATGAGCTTGGAGAATCCCGTGAGCACGGAGCTGCCGTTGCACTTCACTTTGGAGAGATGGATTGCCCATGGCTTGTTGAAGCCTAGAAACAAGATAATTAACAAGCATTGAAGCATCATTAGTAGCTTGCTCATGAGCAAAATCAAAGTTATCAACATTAACTTCACTCTCTTTAATATTGTCAGCCATTCTAACAATTTTTAGGTGTAAACTTTTTAGGTGTACTTTGGCACTTCAAGCCCTAGTTGCTACTCCTCTTTACCCCTTTAGAAAAAGCACTCAAGCTACTGTACCCGCGGCTCGAATACCATTAATTGCAAGGAATAGAAGAGAGGGTCTTTCGACACCAAAACAGCACCGGCTCCTGTCAAGCTTCTAATAGCTCAATAGTGGTTAAGCCGTAGGCAAGCCCCGTAGGACTCCACTATTAAGACCATAGCTCTCGACGGTGATGCCCCGTTAACTGCACAAAGGCAGGCGCACTGCAAGGCTGAAAAATCCCTATTCTACTTACTCACAGGCAATTAATAATACCAACCATTTGTAGCTAGCTTGAGGACCTCCCTTCTTGAGCAAGAAAAGAGAAACCTTGAGCTCTGATACCAATGTAACATTTAATGGCCTAAAATCTTATTTGTAGCGGAAATTAGCATGAACATAGTGGGCATTTCATTAGAATAGATTCCTAATGAGAATTACAAGAGTGCTTGGGTGGAGAGAGCAACAAAAAGCATAACACCTAGTTAGATAGCATCGACAATACTTTCAAAAGAGAGAGCAATTAACTATTGACAACAGTTGAGGACCGGATTTGCATGGAGCCGGTCCCCCCTCCAAAAGGCTTTGTATTATGTTTTCTCCCATCAAGAGAGACATTGTACAATACAATTCTTTGTGTTCCTTCAAGACTAGCTAGTGCAATGAAGATGGAAGCTTCATACACCAAGCAAAACACTTAATCAAACACAACTTGAATTATCCCCGTTCTCAGACCCAAGACCTCACACACCTTCGAAGATGGTGAGAGCTAGCAGGGTATGAGAGTAGATTGAGAGGAAAAAGAAGTATCTTACGAGAAAGAAGTACATCTCCTCACATAATCACTCATATTAGCATAGCTTAGCTTAGTAATTAGCTTGGTAGAGAAGATGAGCATGCATTGAAGCTTGGCTCTTGGTTGGATTTGCATCCACTTGCCAAGAGAGTGTTGATGTAGGCTTCTATCTCACAAGCTTGGAGTAGGTGATGAGCTCTCCATTAAAGCTTGGGAGGAGATAGAGTGTTTTTCCTTCACACATGGTCAAGTGTGAGAGTGTGTGTGTCCATGCCAAGCAAAAATCAGCCCCCTCTAAGTTAGGCTGGCTTTTGCCTCATTGGACCTCCCCAGGTCAAGCCAATAGGGATTAAGCAGCATAAGTGATAGCCTTCTGACATGTGTCCCCCTTTCCCCTTTTGTGAGAGCTTTAGGTAATTAAATAATTAAACTAAACTCTCATTGGACCCCTTTGCCTCCTGGCCAATAGGAATCAGGCAAGCCATGGGGCTCCTGAATGCTCATTGGACCCCTTGGGAGACTGCCCAATAGTCTTCTAGGACACTTAATTCTTATTGGTTTCTTTTATTAAATGTTTTTAAATTAATTAAACTAGATTTACTCTAGCTTAATTCTCATTGGTCCACTTCAAGGGTCTTCCAATAGGAATTGGGCACACCTTGTGGGCATCTGGCCTAGGGAGCTGACATGTGTCCCTCATTCCCTTTGTGTAAAGGGAGCCTGTGTGTGTGTGTGTGGTTTTCTCTCTCATCCCCTAGCTTTGGGGCTCGCCCCCTCCCATGTAGGGATGCAGAAAGACTTTTTGGGCACACACACTAAGCATCCAATTTTCCCTAAGGTTGACCTTTGGACACAACCTTTGAATTTTGGAACCTTAGCATTTTGGAAGTCTTAATGGGCTGAACCTTAGGGTCTTTTTAGCCCGTTGTTTCACATGGCTCTTTTGCAGATGGCCCCCCCTTTGGATCCCTATTTTCCCTCCTTTGGATCCCTACTGTGGCCGGTCTGCTAACTTAACCAATATTCTAGCTTTTTCTCCCTTGGCACTTCCCCACATTAAATGATCAGTTTAATATGAGAAAATCATTTAGGAGAATTAGATATTGATTATTATGACATTAAGATTATTCAATTGTATCTTATTAAGTTTAAAAATTATCATTTTGAAGATGGTAGATGGATGCAAGGAATACAGCTTAAGGATAGTATGAACCTTGTCAATGCTTACAATGGTGCACTAGAGTAAGCAAATGTAAACGCCTTCTAAATGAACAATGTTTTTGTCTTATAAGACTAATCCTCTTTTGTGCATAAATTTAAATAGTACGCATGCTTAGAATCATGTTTGTGATGACGACGTCACTCAAACACCAAGTAGAATTTGTGACTCTACTTTGGGAGTATGATGTGGACTAAAGAGCAAACATGCTTGCGGGGCAGCTACGTCTCCCAAGCACCAGATGAACTAGTCATCCATTCTAGAATGATGGCGTAGGGTGAAAAGGGATCCTCTACCCGCTAAGAAACGTAGACTAACGACTAAGACTTTATTTCTTCTACCTCATAGTCGAGGACGACTATGATTTCAAGAGAGAGGTAATGTCATAAAATCTAATATTTAACCAACCCAAATGATTTTCTTATATTAAATTGATCATTTAATGTGGGAGAATAAACGGGAACAAGGGTTAGAATATAGACATGTGCTTATGGATCTGTCTCAACACGAGGCCAAGGATATAGTGGTCCAAATGAGAGATGGTCTATTAAAGTGAAATGCTACATAATGGAGCTTAAAGACCTTAGGGTTAGCTTCATTAAAGACCTCCAAAAGTTAATGCTAAAAAGTCCTTTGACCTTAGGTAAGCTAGGGCTGACCTTGAGATGGGAACCCTACCCAAGCATGAGGTGCTTGTCGCCTTGCTAACTTAAAGTTCTTAAAGTGTTTGTGGAAATCTTGCCCAAGCTTGAGGTGCTTCTCATGCTTAAATGACTAAAGTTCTTGAAGTGTTCAATTCAAACATAAAATCTTATGAGGCATAAACAGTTTCCACTTAATTGACTAGGTGCTTGAAGTGTTCAATTCACACATGGTATCTTAAGAAGCATAAAAGACACATGTCTAAATGATCCTCCACATATGACCCTCATGATGTGCTTCAATCTTATTGGATAGGCTTTAAAGGGGTCCAATAAGAATTTAGAGAGAGAGAGAGAGACAGAGAGAGACCGAGCATGAGAGGGGGGTATACTCTCTCTCTCTCTCTCTCTCTCACACACACACACACATACACACACATTCTCTCATTGTGTGAAGTGCAAAGTACAAGAGCTCCATATCCTTCTCCAAGCTTGTTGAGAAGTGGAGAGCCTACACCAACACTCTTGGCTATGGAATGCAAATCCAACCAAGAGCCATGCTTCAATGCTTAAGCTTGCCATCTTCTTCATCTTCATAACTATGCTATTATGATATGCTAAGCAAGAAGAGTGATGATAAGTGAGGAACTATTTCTTTCTCCTATGGATGATTCTTCTTCCTCTTCCCTACCCTCATTCCCCGCTAGCTCTCTCCACCCTTTAAAGGTGTTTGAGGCCTTGGGATTGAGGCTTGGGATAGTTAATGCTTTTTGCAAAGTTAATGTTATGCTTGTGATGCATGAGGATTTCCATCTTCATTGCATCACATAGGTCACAAGAAACACAAAGATTGTATTGTATCAAGTCTCTCTTGATGGGAGAATCTATAATACAAACGCCTTTTGGAGGGGGGACCGCCGGCTCCAAGTAAATCCGGTCCACTACAAGAGGTTATGTGCACTTGTGACGCTTTTAGCGACAGAAATACATTGGGTTTTTATACTCCTTGGTGTCGCTAAGACCGTCACTAACAGCATCGCTACGGGAATGTCGCTATAACCGTCACTATATGCGTCGTTATACACCTCGCTATATAGCGATGCATATAGCGAGGGTTATAGCGATGGTTGCAGTCCTTCTGTAGCGATGCTTATAGCGACGTTGCAGAACCTTATATAGAGACGCTTATAACGACGCTCGAGAGTAAAAAAATTTGGGTGGCAGCACATTGAATGCCCTGCCACCCATCAACCATATTGAATGTTTCCAGAATAAGGTAAACCTAAATAAATCCAAGATAAGCCCAGATTCACCTTTGAAAGAAAGTGCAATGTATAGACCCAAAGTAGTCACCCACAAGACAATATAACCATTAACTCCATCATGCATAGTATTGTTTGCAAAATAAAGATACAAAACTGACAAAAGTAATTGGAAGAAAGTAAATTGACGAAAGTAAATCAATGACAATTATATACATCATAGGCAAAATCACTTGATTGTTAAGCTTTGCGAATGTAATAGTTACAACACAATTGTCATTACTGAGAAAATACATGGTTTTCCAATTGTCATAATAATCAATATCTAATTCTCCTAAATGATTTTCTCATATTAAACTGATCATTTAATGTGGGGAAGTGCCAGGGGAGAAAAAGCTAGAATATTGGTTAAGCTAGCAGACCGGCCACAGTAGGGATCCAAAGGGGGGGCCATCTGCAAAAGATCCATGTGCAACAATGGGCTAAAAATACCCTAAGGTTCAGCCCATTAAGACTTCCAAAATGCTAAGGTTCCAAAATTCAAAGGTTGTGTCCAAAGGGTTAAAGATTAGGGGGAATTGGATGCTTTGTGTGCTCTCCAAAGTCAATGCATATCCCTACATGGGAGGGGGTGAGCCCTTCTTCTAGGGGATGAGAGATAAAGTCACACACACACACACACAGGCTCCCTTTATACAAAGGGAATGAGGGACACATGTCAGCTCCCTAGGCCAGATGCCCACAAGGTGTGCCCAGTTTCTATTGGATGACCCTTGAAGTGGACCAATGAGAATTAAGCTAGAGTAAATCTAGTTTAATTAATTTAAAAACATTTAATAAAAGAAACCAATGAGAATTAAGTCTCCTAGAAGACTATTGGGCAGTCTCCCAAGGGGTCCAATGAGCATTCAGGAGCCCAATGGCTTGCCTGATTCCTATTGGCCAGGAGGCAAAGGGTCCAATGAGAGTTTAGTTTAATTATTTAATTACCTAAATCTCTCACAAAAGGGGAAAGGGGGACACATGTCAGAAGGCTATCACTTATGCTGCTTAATAGTCATTGGCTTGACTTGGGGAGAGCGAATGAGGGCTCAGCAAGAGCAAATGGCAAGAGGGCTCGCCCAAGAGAGAGAGGGGGTTGATTTTTGCAAGGCATTATCACACACACACTCACACAATCTCATGTGTGAAGAAAGAGAAGACTATCTCTTCCCAAGCTTTAATGGAGAGCTCATCACCTACTCCAAGCTTGTGAGATAGAAGCCTACATCAACACTCTCTTGGCATGTGGATGAAAATTCAACCAAAGCCAAGCTTCAATGCATGCTCATCTCCTCTACAAAGCTAATTACTAAGCTAAGCTATGCTAATATGAGTGATTATGTGAGGAGATGTACATCTTTCTCGTAAGATACTCCTTCTTCCTCTCAATCTACTCTCATACCCTGCTAGCTCTCACCATCTTCGAAGGTGTGTGAGGTCTTGGGTCTGAGAACGGGGATAATTAAAGTTGTGTTTACTAAGTGTTTTGCTTAGTGCATGAAGCTTTCATCTTCATTGCACTAGCTAGTCTTGAAGGAACACAAAGAATTGTATTGTACAATGTCTCTCTTGAAGGGAGAAACCATAATACAAAGCCTTTTGGAGGGGGGACCGGCTCCATGCAAATCCGGTCCTCAACTGTTGACAATAGCTTAATTTCTCTCTCTTTTGAAAGTATTGTTGATGCTATCTAACTAGGTGTTATGCTTTTTGTTGCTCTCTCTCCACCCAAGCACTCTTGTAATTCTCATTAGGAATCTATTCTAATGAAATGCCCACTATGTTCATGCTCATTTCCTCTACACACAAGTTATTAGGCCATTAAATGTTACATTGGTATCAGAGCTCAAGGTTTCTCTTTTCTTGCTCAAGAAGGGAGGTCCTCAAACTAGCTACAAATGGTTGGTATTATTAATTGCCTATGAGTAAGTAGAATAGGGATTTTCCAGCCTTGCAGTGCGCCTGCCTTCGTGCAGTTAACGGGGCATCACCGTCGAGAGCTATGGTCTTAATAGTGGAGTCCTACGGGGCTTGCCTACGGCTTAACCACTATTGAGCTATTAGAAGCTTGACAGGAGCCGGTGCTGTTTTGGTGTCGAAAGACCCTCTCTTCTATTCCTTGCAATTAATGGTATTCGAGCTGCGGGTACAGTAGCTTGAGTACTTTTTCTAAAGGGGTAAAGACAAGTAGCAACTAGGGCTTGAAGTGCCAAAGTACACCTAAAAAGTTTACACCTAAAAGTTGTTAGAATGGCTGACAATAGTAAAGAGAGTGAAATTAATGTTGATAACTTTGATTTTGCTCATGAGCAAGCTACTAATGATGCTTCAATGCTTGTTAACTATCTTGTTTCTAGGCTTCAACAAGCCATGGGCAATCCATCTCTCCAAAGTGAAGTGCAACGGCAGCTCCATGCTCACGGGATTCTCCAAGCTCATTACCATGACGAGAGAACACCTAGGAAGCCTCCTTGTGAGACTACCAAAAGAGGTCTCTCTCCGATTCGGGAAGAAGAAGAGAATCCATACGAAGGGCTCAAGAATTTACTTCTTGACGATGCATCTCCTTCCCAAAGGAGAACTCAAGAGCCTCCACTGAAGGAACAAGAAAGAAGCGAGTCTCCCGCCACCTTGGCGGAGATGGCTCCACGAAGACGGCGGGCTAAACGCTCTCCATCACCACCAAAGCGGAGAAGACCATCACACTCTTCTCCACGCCATAATTCAAAGAGGGATGATAAAAAGCAAGAGAAGAAAAAGGCGAGAAAGAGGACACCCTCTTCTCCATCTTCTTCATCCTCTTCCTCTTATGAAATCTATGGTGAAGACGACAAAGATCAAGACAAGAAAAAGGCGAGAAAGAGGTCACCCTCTTCTCCACCTTCTTCAAATTCTTCACCTTCTGAAGAAAGTGATGGTGCAACCTTTGAACCATCAAAAAGAAGAGGCCATAGGAAATCCTATGCCGCATGGAAGAGGTCGTCCAAGCTGAAGAAATTCAAAGAGGGAGGGAAGAGCACTTCTTTCCTTACCTATGATGGTACCTTTGGTGCTACGGACAAAGTCTTGGCCTTTATCTAGAAATACGATGCGGCGTTTGGAAATGAGGGCTTCACGGAGTCCTCTAAGCTACGCCATGTAGCTATGCACTTTCAAAAGTCCGCCAGACAATGGTGGTCTAGCCTACGAGCCAACGGTGAAGCTCCACGAACATGGAAAGCTTTAAGAGCTATGGTGAAGACGACAAAGATCAAGACAAGAAAAAGGCGAGAAAGAGGTCACCCTCTTCTCCACCTTCTTCAAATTCTTCACCTTCTGAAGAAAGTGATGGTGCAACCTTTGAACCATCAAAAAGAAGAGGCCATAGGAAATCCTATGCCGCATGGAAGAGGTCGTCCAAGCTGAAGAAATTCAAAGAGGGAGGGAAGAGCATTTCTTTCCTTACCTATGATGGTACCTTTGGTGCTACGGACAAAGTCTTGGCCTTTATCTAGCAATTCGATGCGGCGTTTGGAAATGAGGGCTTCACGGAGTCCTCTAAGCTACGCCATGTAGCTATGCACTTTCAAAAGTCCGCCAGACAATGGTGGTCTAGCCTACGAGCCAACGGTGAAGCTCCACGAACATGGAAAGCTTTAAGAGCTTCCATTATGAAGCAGTTTTTGGCCACCGATGCCAAAGACAAGGTACTCACTGAATGACGAAGCTTAAAGCTCTCTCCCAATGAATCCATCCACAAATATGTAGACAAGTTTTGGGACCTACAACTCAAAGCCACTGTCTTCAAAAAGTTGGATTTTGGAGAGCAAAAGCAACAATTTTGTGCGGGCTTAACCAAAGAAATGGCGGAGTATGTCAACTCCCAAAGGCCTCGTACCATATCGGTGGTAATACACCATACTATGGTGGCCTCCCGAATCAATTTCCAAACGGGGGCTAAAAGAAATAATAAGCCCCCGGAAAACAAGGGTTCCAATGAGCCTAAGGGGAAGGACAATGTCCAAAAGTCTCCTAAGGGCAACTCCAACAAAGCTAAAGAGAAGGGAGTTTACAAAGGTAAGAATAAACTCTCTCCTGAAGAGCTTGAGCGTTATCGTAAGGATAACCGGTGTTTCAAGTGCGGCGAACAAGGGCATGCGTACCGTGCTTGTCCCCAAAAGAACAACTGCCAAGATCCTCCTAGAGCTTCCTTGGTTGAAATCCAAGAGGAGGAGACTCACCAAACTCACCACAAAGGATCTCCTCTATGCCATGCTTGGGGAAAGGTAAGAGAACATGATGCTTTTATTCTCTTTGACCCTGGTTCTACTCACAATTTTATATCTATGGAGTTAGCCACCAAGCTAGGCATACAATCCTACGAGATGGGAGATGTCCTACCCGCAAATAGTGCCTTAAAGGGGCAAGAAGCTTCAGTCACTCCCTTAATTGGGAAATTGAGGCTTCATGTCCAAGGCTATGTGTACAAAGAGGACTTCTTTATCTCTCCTCTCAAGCATGAGGATGTAATCCTAGGGGCACCATGGTTTGATCACCTGGCTGCCGATGTTAAATTTCCTTAAAGGAGAACTCCTTTAAGTTAAGGGAAAAAGACATGTATATAGATGCTAAGGAAATGGGTAACACTATCCCCATTGTACATACACCAACTTTCAACAAGCCAATAAAGAGCTCTATTTCCGTGTACATGATTTTTGTTAAAGATTCTCAAAATGAACCTAATGCTTTAGCAAAAGAAAATAAAAGTAACCAAAAGGAATTAGAGTTATCCAATTTTCTCAAGGGGTCTCAAGATGTTTTTATTGACGACATCCCTTGTGAGCTACCTCCTAAGCGAGGTAATGATGACCATGCAATCGAACTTCTTCCAGGAAGTTCACCGCCTAACAAACCTCCTTATAGAGTTTCTCAAGCTCAACAAGAGGAGATTATGCGGCAAGTGCATGAGTTAGTTGAGAAGGGTATGGTTAGGCCAAGCTCATCTCCATTTTGCACTACATAGGATCACTATCAAGAATAGGTTTCCCGTTCCACGGGTAGAAGACCTATTTGATAAGCTACAAGGATCGACCTACTTCAGTAGGATTGATCTAAAAAGTGGCTATCATCAAATAAGGATAGTTGATCAAGATATTGTAAAGACCGCATTTCGCACCACATTTGGTCTTTACGAATACATTGTCATGCCTTTTGGCTTGACCAATGCACCAGCCACATTCAACTGCTTGATGGAGAAGTTGTTCAGGCCTCATTGAACCTTCACTGGAGTGTTCTTTGATGATATTATCATCTACTCTAATTCATTTGAGGAACACAAGCAACACCTCCAGGTAATATTTCAAGTTTTGAGAGAGAATAAACTTTATGTTAATCGAAAGAAAAGTGAATTTTTCTTGCAAGAGATTCAGTATTTAGGTCATATTATCTCTCAAGATGGCATCCAAATGGATCCATCAAAGTTAGAGGTAATAAAAGGATGGCCTAAACCAAGGAATCTTCATGAAGTAAGAAGCTTTATAGGTATGTGTGCATACTATAGACTCTTCATAGAAAAGTTCTCACAAATTGCGGGACCATTACATGACCTAACAAAGAAAAACGTTAGGTATACATGGTCTGAAAAGGAGAACAATGCTTTCGAAAAGCTTAAAGAAAATCTTATCTCTCAACCTGTGCTTACACTACCAGATCTCTCAAAACCATTTGAGGTCCAATGTGATGCTTGTGGTGATTGCCTTGGAGCTGTTTTGCTCCAAGAAGGGCATTCCATAGGCTATGAGAGTCGAAGGCTCGACCCTATTGAGCAAGCTCTAGGCATATACAAAAAGGAACTCCTTGCAGTTCTACATGCCTTAGACTCATGGAAGCACTATTTATTGGGGACTCCTTTCATTCTGCAAACGGATCACCAAAGTCTTAAGTACTTCATGACGCAGACCAAGCTCTTCGACAAACAAATGAGGTGGGCAAATTTCCTTTCGCAATTTTATTTTCATATTGCTCACATTGCTGGCAAGCATAATCAAGTAGCTGATGCACTCTCAAGACGGCCGAGAGTGAATGCGGTTTCCATAGCAACTCACAATGATCTATCTTTAATGATAGATGAGTACGCTATTGATCCTGATTTTAAAGATGTGATTTCAGCCCTTGCATTAGGGAAGAAAGAAGAACCATTTACCTTACAAGATGGTTATCTTCTCTATGGCAATAGACTATGCGTTACTAACTCACTACGTGAGAAAGTAATGTATGAATCTCATGCTCCACCTTATGCGGGGCATAGAGGGATTCAGTCTACCTTAAAGGGAATTGAAACATATTTCTATTGGCCTACCATGAAAGTGAACATACAAGAGTATGTTTCTAAATGTGTGGTATGCCAAAAGACAAAATTTGTTAGAGGCAAGCAACTTGGATTGCTTCAACCCTTGCCAATCCCTAATTCACCATGGGAGAGCATATCCATGGATTTTATCTTTGGATTGCCTAAGTCTATCCATGGGAAAACAGGAATATGGACAACAGTAGACAGGTTCAGTAAACAAGCTCATTTTATACCTGTCAAAAAGACTATCAAAGCCCATCAAATGGCAACCCTCTTCATTTCACAAATTTTCAAGTACCATGGCTTGCCAATGTCCATAGTGTCGGATAGAGATCCTAGAATGACAAGTAACTTCTGGAAGGGTCTCTTTGAGAATTTAGGGGCAAGGCTAAACTTCTCTTCGGCCGATCATCCACAAACGGATGGCCAAAGTGAAATAGCTAACCTAACCATTCTCGATCTACTAAAAGCCTATGTAACGGAAGTAGATCAAAGATCCCAATGGGAGAAGTACTTACCCTTAGCGGAGTATGCTTACAATAACACTGTACATACTTCCACGGGAAAAGCACCTTTCGAGGTAATTGAGGGAAGATCAAAAAGTCCCTTGCTACTTAAGGTACATGGGAAGATCTTTGTTGCAGATGAGTATAGCCGAGACCTACAAGAATCTTTTCAAAAGATTAAGGATGCTATCTCTATCTCACAGCAAAGGCAGAAGGTTGCTGCTCATGACAAGCACAGAAGAGCCCAAGCCTTTAAAGAAAACGATTGGGTCTTGTTAAAGTTTCCCAAGGCTCGATTAAGGCACACGACGGGCAAGAATCCTACGGGCCACCAAAAGTACTATGCTAAATTAGCAAAAAGGTACTATGGTCCCTTCCAGATTCTTAGGCCAATCAATGAGATGGCCTATCAACTCAAGTTGCCCAATCATTGGCTCATACACAATGCTTTCCATGTGAGCCTATTAAAGCCTTACAAAGGAGAGCCACCTCAAGAACTAACTATTGAAGACCCGCCGGAGATTGAGGACCAAGAGGAGGTGCTGTAGCCCGTGTCCATTCTCCGACATGAAGACAAGGTACTAAGAGCCGGTAAGACTATCCGGCGATATCTTATTAAGTTTAAGAATTATCCTTTTGAAGATGCTAGATGGATGCAAGGCATACAATTAAAGGATAACCTAAACCTTGTCAATGCTTACAATGCTTCCCAACAGTAAGCAAATGTACAAAATGCTAAAAATGAACAAAGTTTTTTTGTCTTATAAGACTCTCTTTTTCTTTATTGTGCACAAAAATGAAGTAGTATGCATGCTTAGATCAAGTTTGTGGAGACGACGTCTCCCAAACACCAAGTAGAGCTTGTCACTCTACTATGGAAGACTGATAGGACTAATGTGCAGACATGCTTGCGGCAGCCTCAGGGTCTCAAGCGCCAAATGGACTAGTCATCCATTGTGGAATGATGTCGTAGGGTAACATAGGGATCCTCTACCCGCTAAGAAAAGGACTCATGAATATGCTTTATCTTCTCTACACCATAGTCAAGGACGACTATGATTTCAAGAGAGAGGTAATGTCATAATAATCAATATCTAATTCTCCTAAATGATTTTCTCATAGTAAACTGATCATTTAATGTGGGGAAGTGCCAGGGGAGAAAAAGCTAGAATATTGGTTCAGCTAGCAGACCGGCCACAGTAGGGATCCAAAGGAGGGAAAATAGGGATCCAAAGGGGGGGCCATCTGCAAAAGATCCATGTGCAACAACGGGCTAAAAATACCCTAAGGTTCAGCTCATT
Source organism: Adiantum capillus-veneris (assembly GCF_014529385.1). Taxonomy (NCBI): domain Eukaryota; kingdom Viridiplantae; phylum Streptophyta; class Polypodiopsida; order Polypodiales; family Pteridaceae; genus Adiantum; species Adiantum capillus-veneris. Next base: position 64,188,204 of record NC_140942.1, on the reverse strand, counting down.
AAGACTTCCAAAATGCTAAGGTTCCAAAATTCAAAGGTTGTGTCCAAAGGGTTAAAGCTTAGGGGGAATTGGATGCTTTGTGTGCTCTCCAAAGTCAATGCATATCCATACATGGGAGGGGGCGAGCCCTTCTTCTAGGGGATGAGAGAGAAAGTCACACACACACACAGGCTCCCTTTACACAAAGGGAATGAGGGACACATGTCAGCTCCCTAGGCCAGATGCCCACAAGGTGTGCCCAGTTTCTATTGGATGACCCTTGAAGTGGACCAATGAGAATTAAGCTAGAGTAAATCTAGTTTAATTAATTTAAAAGCATTTAATAAAAGAAACCAATGAGAATTAAGTCTCCTAGAAGACTATTGGGCAGTCTCCCAAGGGGTCCAATGAGCATTCAGGAGCCCAATGGCTTGCCTGATTCCTATTGGCCAGGAGGCAAAGGGGTCCAATGAGAGTTTAGTTTAATTATTTAATTACCTAAAGCTCTCACAAAAGGGGAAAGGGGGACACATGTCAGAAGGCTATCACTTATGCTGCTTAATAGTCATTGGCTTGACTTGGGGAGAGCCAATGAGGGCTCAGCAAGAGCAAATGGCAAGAGGGCTCGCCCAAGAGAGAGAGGGGGCTGATTTTTGCAAGGCATTTTCACACACACACTCACACAATCTCATGTGTGAAGAAAGAGAAGACTATCTCTTCCCAAGCTTTAATGGAGAGCTCATCACCTACTCCAAGCTTGTGAGATAGAAGCCTACATCAACACTCTCTTGGCATGTGGATGCAAATCCAACCAAGAGCCAAGCTTCAATGCATGCTCATCTCCTCTACCAAGCTAATTACTAAGCTAAGCTATGCTAATATGAGTGATTATGTGAGGAGATGTACATCTTTCTCGTAAGATACTCCTTCTTCCTCTCAATCTACTCTCATACCCTGCTAGCTCTCACCATCTTCGAAGGTGTGTGAGGTCTTGGGTCTGAGAACAGGGATAATTAAAGTTGTGCATGAAGCTTTAATCTCTCTCTCTCTCTCTCTCTCTCTCTCTCTCTCTCTCTCTCTCTCTCTCTCTCTCTCTCTCTCTCTCTCTCTCTCTCTCTCTCTCTTTGTTCACACTGTAAACTACCTCACATTCTCTAGTCATGTCCGATCCCCGCACACCTTGGTCTAGAGGTGCACGAAGATCAGAACCACTGGGTTATATTCTCGTCTTTATTAGTCAATGCCTATATTTGTGGGTACGAGAAATCTACACACGCACGTCTACATGACAGTGCATGTAGTGGACAAAACCCCTTTGCCTCTTCTCTAGCTGTAGCAATTCACAGCATCTTAACATCTCTTCACAACAGATCCTTGTTTGAGGGATTACTTAGCACATTACATGTTGGCCTCCAATCTGAGTATCATGCTGTTGAAAGCTTTCCAACTTAAGGTCGCATCCGTAGAGAGGAAGAGACAGATCACCGTTTGGCTATCGTAATCTCGAAGGTAGACTTTAATATAAAAACTAAATCCAAAATCTAATCTTAAATCTAACCTAATTGAATATATGGTGATTCTGAGCTAATTGAACATGGTTAGTGGGAGAGTTAATAGGTGTCAGATTCTAATGGGAATATACACATTATTGTGTATATGGTGATTCTGAGCTAATTGAACATGGTTAGTGGGAGAGTTAATAGGTGTCAGATTCTAATGGAAATATACACATTATTGTGTACCTAGTGTTTGCTCTTTGGGCAAAGCCTTCATTGACATGCCCTAAAATCTAACCTAATCTAATCTGAAATCTAACATAAATCTAAATCTAATCTAATCTTAAACTCAACATAAACCTAGATCTAATTTAATCTTAAATCTAACATAAAGAAAAATGTAATCTAACTTAAATCCAAATCTAATCTAATCTTAAATCTAACTTAGCTAATCTTAAATCTTGTCTTAATCTTAAATCTAACATAAATCTAAATCTAATCTAATCTAATCTTAAACTCAACATAAACCTAAATCTAATCTAATCTTAAATCCTAAACCTAAATGTAATCTAACATAAATCTAACCTAGCTAATCTTAAACCTTGCCCTAATTTTAAAGCTAACGTAAATTTAAATCTAACATAATCTTAAACTTAACATAAACCTAAATCTAACCTAAACCTAAATGTAATCTAACCTAATCTTAAATCTAATTTAAATATTAACCTAATTTTAAATTTAGCATAAATTTTAAATATAAATTAAATGTAATCTAACTTAATCTTAAATCTTAATCTAACTTAATCTTAAATCTTAATCTAACATAATCTTAAATGCAATTTTAAATCTAACCTAACTCTAAATCTTAATATAACATTTCATTTCATATTTCTCTACTTTTTTTATGTCTCTCTCTCTCTCTCTCTCTCTCTCTCTCTCTCTCTCTCTCTCTCTGTTTTCTCCCCTTACCTCTCTCTTTTCGTCCTCTCTCTCTCTCTCTCTCTCTCTCTCTCTCTCTCAAAGACACAATGTGTGTGTGTGTGTGAGGGAGAGAGAGAGAGAGAGAGAGACAGAGGGGAAGGGAAGAGAGAGGAGAGGGAAGGAGCATACCTGGCTCTCCTTCCTCTCCTCGTGTGTGTGTGTGTGTGTGTGTGTGTGTGTGTGTGTGTGTGTGTGTGTGTGTGTGTGTGTGTGTGTGTGTGTGTGTGTGGAAGGAAGAGAGAGAGAGAGGGAGGGAGAGCGCGGGTTTACCTGTTTCGCTAGAGCGCCGAAACTCAAATCTGAGATCTGAGTTTTGGCGCTCTCGGTTTATTTTTTACCCCTGTCGGCGTTGCTATTAGTGATGCCCATGGAGACGCCGTGGATTTTCACTTTTGAGCGTCGCACTGCGAGCGTTGCTAATGTGAAGTACCTCTTGTAGTGGTCCTCAACTATTGTCAAGTTCTCTAATACTCTCTCTCTTGCAAAAGTATTGTTCATGCTTAGTTAATTAAGTACTATGTTTATGTTGCTACCATCAATTAAGTTCACCCTCTATGTTCTCAAAGTAATCTCACAAAAATGCTCACTCTAATTCTCTTAATTCCGCTTTTCTCAAAGTTCATAGGCCATTTCCATTACAGGTTGTATAAGCTCACTTTATATGACAAGTGTGGGCAGAATTTTGCAAATGCAGTTGTGGATTCTAAGGCTATTTTAGATGCAAAACTTTGGGATGCATGTTTTGGGCATCTGAATTTTGCTAATTTGTTGCGTTTGCAGAATCTGATATGATTGATTCTTTGCCGCCTCTTAAAGCACCTATCAAACATGTTTGTAAGGACTATATTTGGGTAAGATGTAGTGTTCAAAGTTTCCAAAGGATGGTTCAATTAGGTCCACATGCAGGTTGCAACTTGTGCATAGTGATTTTTGTGGGACAATGCAAACTCCGTCCTTGGGCAATTACCTTTACTTTGTGACTTTCATTGATGATAACTCCAGGCATGCATGGGTTTATCCGCTTAAAGCAAAGTCCAAAGTATTTATGTGCTCCAAACAATTTTTACCTATGATTGAAAATGTCTCAAAATGTGCTATGGGCACCCTCCGTTCCTATCTCCTTGTACCTAGTTGAGGTCGAGGTCGAGGTCGAGGTCGAGGTTGAGAGAGAGAGAGAGAGAGAGAGAGAGAGAGAGAGAGAGAGAGACGAGATCCTTCTTTGCCTTGGATCCTAAGCTGAGAGAGAGGCTTCACCTTTCAATTCCTCTTCCGAGCTTCGACTCCCCGAGCTCCCTTTCCTCCTCTTCTTCTCCTTCCCTCCGCACCTTATCCCCCCCTCGTTTTTTTTTTTGAAAAGCTCCTCCCCCTAAGAAATGACGGTGTTGTCGTTGCTATGTGGGAAGCAAAGAGATGACATGGCAAGCCAACTGTACAACCACCACCAAACTGCCTAGAAACGGCAGCGGCATGGGCTCCCCAGCCCGTTGGTCATTCATGCTCGATGACGTCCGAGCTTTGTATAGCCCAACGCGAGCTCCTTCTCTTCCCCTCTCTTCGCCGTTCACTGCCTACACCATAGCCTCCCCCTTTTCCTTTCCCTTGGGCCTTCACACTTCAATCTTGTCTTAATAAAGTGGACGGCCAGCCCTCCTTTAACTTAAGTTCGGGCGGCCTTAGTGATCCCACTTGGTTCATATGTCACCCAAGACTTTGACTAGCTAGCACATCATCATACTCGGTCTTTATGTGTTGACATGCCTTGCTTAATGGGCAGCCGCTATAGTTTTTGGGCGGAAAGCTCCACTTAGGAGGCCATTTGATGTTTATGGAGCGGCCATCAGATGCCATCATAATTGGCATATATATGACCAAGGCATTGCCTTGAGTTTTTAGCAACCCATGACTCACAATACCATCATGAATTTCATTGCCCATCTAATGTCTTGGATGGTGCCACTTTCCTTCAAGATACAATCATATGTGCTTGCATTTGGAGAGTTTGCATCTGTTGAAAATAGCCAGCTTCTTGGCCCTACCTCTGCTGAGTATATCCCGCGATCATTGCATTCCAAGAGACGACATTTCGGACACGAAGCTCTTCAAGCATTTATTGCCCTCTAATAGGCATTGCCGAGAATAACTTTTAGGATACATCCTGGCCAAGCATTGTCAAATTACCATTTTTCACATACATACCGTCCATCGTAGTGTTGAGCACAACTCTGGAAGAATACCCCGTTATCAATGCACTACAGGAGATGACATTTTGGGAAAAATGCTACTTTACTACTTATTGCCCTATTACATGCACCGCATTCCATAACCTGGTCGAAAGCCAAAAAATTCCAGTTGACACACTCTCTAAGGCGACCAGACTGGTACGGAACTGGCCCTTGGGGAGACCTAAACAGCCAATATCTTGGCAACCACAGCTCTGATTGCCAATCCAAAAACACTGACATGCTCCACAAGATGAGCACTTTAGGCCCATGCATTCACTTCATCCCTGATCCATCATCTGCAGTTGCCCAATCCGGTACAGATCTGCAATCAAACCCAACTTCCAACTGGCATAACTTCCTCACCGTAGCTCCAATTGACGAGCGTAAAGACAGACCCATAGAGCACTTTGAGTACTACAATTCTAGTCCTTAAACTTCCATTTATAATCACCTCAGACATACCCACTTTTAGCATCAAAACATAGATTATGGCCCTTTAAGCCACATGTGGTATACATTTAGCATCAAACCTTGCATGTTATCAAGCCCTGGCCACTGCTCAATATACATATAGGCTTCAAAGAAGCTCAACTTGCATCCCCTCACTCTTTTTCCCCTCATGAAAGCGGAGCGGCACGACAACGTGACATGTGTCCTTGTTGCTTCTTTAGACTAGGCTTGCCTTGTATGAGGGTGTGCGTGTTCTCTCTCATGCCCCTACAATTAGTGCTTGCCCCCCCCCCCATGAGTAGGGATCTTGGTTGACTTTTGGAACACCTTCAGCCCCTCGAGCACCTTCGTCATGGAGCACCTTAAGCACCTTAGTCATAAAGCACCTTAGTCATAAAGCACCTCAAGCACCTTAGCGAGCAAGCACGACAAGAACCTCAAGCTTGGGCCGGGTTCCCACCTCAAGCACAACCCTAGATTGCCTAAGGTCTAAGGACTTTTAACACTAACCTTTGGAGGTCTTTAATAAAGCTAACCCTAAGATCTTTAAGCTCCATTCTAGTATTGCTCTTTGACAAACCATCTCTCATTTGGACCCTTTGACTTTGGCCCCGTATTGAGATAGATCCATAAGCACGTGTCTATATTCTAACCCTTGTTCCAGTTTATTCTCCCACATTAAATGATCAGTTTAATATGAGAAAAACATTTGGGTTGGTTAGATATTAGATTTTATGACATTACCTCTCTCTTGAAATCATAGTCGATCTCAACTATGAGGTAGAAGAGATAAAGCCTTAGTCATTAGTCAATGTTTCTTAGCGGGTAGAGGATCCCTTTTTACCCTACGACATCATTCCAAGATAGATGACTAATCCATTTGGAGCTTGGGAGACTTAGTTGCCACAAGCATGTCTGCTCTTTAGTCCATATCGTAATTCCCAAGTAGAGCAACAATTTCTACTTGGTGTTTAAGAAACGTCGTCAACACAAACATGATTCTAAGCATGCATACTACTTAAATTTGTGCACAAGATAAAGAGAATTAGTCTTATAAGACAAAAAAATTTGATCATTTAAAAGAAACATTTACATTTGCTTACTCTAATGTGGCATTGTAAGCATTGACAAGGTTCATACTATCCTTAAGCTGTATTCCTTGCATCCATCTTGCATCTTCAAAAAAATAATTTTTGAACTTAATAAGATACCGTCGGATAATCTTACCATGTCGTAGTACCTTGTCCTCATGCCGAAGGATAGCTTCGGGTTGTAGCACCTCTTCTTGATCTTCGATCTCTGGTGGGTCTTCAATAATTGGTTCTCGTGGTGGCTCTCCTTTGTAGGGCTTACGTAGGCTCACATGAAAAGCATTGTGTATGAGCCAATGGTTGGGCAACTTGAGTTGATAAGCCATGTCATTGATTGGCTTCAAGATTTGAAAAGAACCATAGTATCTTTTTGCTAGTTTAGCATAATACTTTTGGTGGCCCATAGGATTTTTGCCCGTCGTTTGCCTTAATCGAGCCTTGGGAAACTTGAGTAAGACCCAATCATTTTCTTTGAATGTTAAGGCCCTTTTGTGCTTATCAGCAGCAGCAGCCTTTTGCCTTTGTTGAGAGATGGATATAGCCTCCTTAATCTTTTGGAAAGATTCTTGTAGGTCATGGCTATACTCATCATCAGCGAAGATCTTCCCATGTACTTTAAGTAGCAAGGTCCTTTTAGGTCTTCCGAGCCTTTCATGTAGTAGTATGGACAATATTATTGTACACATACTCTACAAGGGGTAAGTACTTCTCCCATTGTGAGCGTTGATCTACTTTTGTAACATAAGTCTTTACTGGATCGAGAATCGTAAGATTGGCTATCTCACTTTGGCCATCCATTTGTGGTCCTAGTTGGAAATCCGATTGATTGATCCTACGATGCCTCCTTTTGTTACTAGTCTCTAGTTGCTCCTTGCCTTCATACACCTTCTCTTTGCGTGAGCTCTAGTTTTTCGTTCCATCTCTGTTTTCCTTTCACCTCTCACCCTCTTCTTAGCCAAAACATCCATATCCTGCTTGTCCACACCAATGATATTGACCCAAGTGACTTCATCATTATGCGGCGCCGCCCGGCGATAAAGGATTCTCAATTGGCTGCTCTCTCTGACCATTGAAATGTCATTATCCTCTACCTCTTCCAAACAATGGGTATATACCTCCTCTTTTTCTAGGTGGATGGGGGCAATCTGGATCATAAGGACTCTCTTCTCCACAGTTGTAACACCTGCCAGGTAGCTACCAAGCTCTACCTCTTCCTCCTCTTGGTTGTCCCCTGTCCATCACACTTGACCGCAACTCCTAGATTTGCTCAGACGATTCCTAGGCTGTACATACCCAATGTTGTGGAACAATTTCCACACCTTGATTCACCTTATTCTTGTCTTGGATGACATCACAAGGACTCTACAATTGAGTAGGAACCATCATCTTGTGCCCATCACACCCTGTTCAGACTTCTTTTTAATCTTCCTACTCTCTAACTGTGCAATTTCCACTACCCCATTGTAGTTTTCAGGGCTTTCAAAGTCCACATTTTCTTGCACCTTGGGATGTAAGAACCCATGAATTTATCCAGCTTGAAGTACTCACCATTAGACAAATGCATGGCTGCTGCCAACTTTGCCCAACATGCTTCAAAATGATCAAGGAACAGATTAAAATCCTCACTTTCTCTTGCTTAAGAGCTTTCAGATTTTCACCCATCTCGACTGGAGACGCCTCCTTGCAGGAATCATGCAAAAACTACGCTCGTGGAGCCGACCATGCCAGCTTCGGCTCGCTTTCCAAAGTTTCAAATCACACCTTATCTTTACCGCGCATCACCAATGGAAAAGTTTGCATCTTGCTATCCTTGTTATTTGGTTAGAGAGGGAGATAGATGGAGAAATAGAATAACAAACGAATGTAAAAAGTAACACCTCACACAATACGCTCACAAGTATGTTGCTGATTTGTTGAAGAAGCAAACGATTTGTAGCCTTTGGTACCTTCTTAGGGCAATCAAAATCCTTAAATAATGAATGGCAGATACGTACATTAGATGATCATAGGCTTGTCAAAAACTGTGTGTGCTTGCAAATTTAGCTAGAGCTTCCCCAAGGCATACATAGAAGTTGGTCCTTTCTATTCTCACTCTTTCCCACTAACATCACTTCACTCACTAACTCATGGTTTCTTTACAAGGGAGAAGAGGGTGTTCTTTTGTGGTGTGATCAGCTCCTTGGCCATAGCTCCAAATATTATGAAAAAAATTGAGCATATTATTCAACTCATGAGCTACCACTTTTGTGAAGGACACTTTTTCAAATTTGAATGGGAAGTGGATACCAAAAATTCCACAAAAACATGTTTTCTCTTTGCAAAAGTGACCTTCAGCGGGTCCCTTTGCATTGAACTTTCTTATGGCTCCAAGAATACACACATCATGGTGTATGTAAGCATGACCTTGAACCTTGAATTTCCTTATGGCTCCAAGAATACACACATCATGGTGCATGTAAGCAGGATCATGACCTTTGAAAAGAGTGTTTAAGAGTTTGTATGCATCCCAATAGAAAATCAATATTAATTTAAAATAGAAAATAAAATATAATAAAAATAAAAAATAGAATAAATATAATATAATCATGATAGCTATAGGATCTAGATATGAGATAAAAGTAGATAAATAAAACTCACAACGGTTAAGGCTTTTTATCCTCGTAAATCTCAAAAGTAAACTTTAGAAAGTTACTATGAAGGTTATTTAGGTAAATAACACACATATACCTATCTATATATATTATTAGAAATGTTGTAATGTATCTAAAAACGGACTCATAGCATTTGTTCCCATGATGCTTGTGCCACTACACGACTAGGCTGTCCGCGGTTGCCTCTGAACGCCTATGCAGTTCCTCAGAGCTGCTAGCACGCGCATCCGCGAGAGAGGTGAGGGAGAAGCCATTAAAGCTTCACTCTCACTCCCACTTGTTGCTTATGGAGTGTCTTTGATTCTTTATATATGTGTGAACTTCCTACCCCACACACCTCATGTGGGTTTGATCGAGTGCCATATGGCATCACCACAATGAAGCGCCCCCTTGTGGGTTTGGAAACCCTCTTAACCAAGCCTCCAAAAAAGCCTCTTTTCATTGACTTCAGGGCATTCCCATTATTGCTCACTGATCCAATGCCCATGCTGCAAAGTGCTACCAAAAGCTGGCAACCCACACCTTGAATCCACCAATTTTCTTTTCCATGGCCTCAAATGACATGCCCAAATTTGTCAAAAAATCATTTGCTTCTATCTCCCAGCAACTGCTCCCAATTTCAAATGGGTGTATCTTAGTGCCCACGATCCCGATTGACAAGCCGTCACTTTTGAATAATCCCACATGCCACATACCACCTCCAAGAATCTTGGCAAGCTCAAAAAGACTGTTAGCTGCGTGCCAATTAAGGCGATTAAGACACATTAGAATTGGCCCCCATCATAACTTCATTGACTCATAACTTGGCTGTCTGTATTTTGATTGGCGATCCAAAAAGACTGGCATGCAGCATAATTCAAGCACTTCAATTCCATCCACTTACATAAACTTTGACCATCCATTTGCACTTGCGCAATCCAATAAGGATCTAAAAAGCACTGCACATTCAAACTACAATATCTTGCACTCCATAGCTCCATTTGAAGAGTGGTATGGACCAGCTTGGAGAACACCTCGAGGACTGCACCTTGCTACACAATTCTAGCACTTGGGATATCTTGAGAAACCATCCCGCTTAGCTCCATATAGATCCCACTTGGCCTAAAAATCCACCATAAACACACACTTCCAAATCCCCTTGACTGCTCATAACGCTTACACATGCTTTAGCACTCTAGCTTGCACCTATCCGCATACATACTCATGCATGCCCACTCCTAGCTTTGATCGTCTTTGGCTGCACCAATGTGCTCATTCTACTTAGTCTTGTTTTAATTTTTGTTCTCTATATTGAGTTCTTAAAAATTATTTATGTAAGTGTATGAGACAACCGATATATTTGGAAAATATAATTTGCAATTTTATAGAATTCTTTTTAATGATTCATTCAAGAGGGGCTTTTGAAAAATTGGGTTTATTTTAACACTATTTTTCTTAAAATCTACATGGATTTTTTCCTTTTCCTTTTCTTCTCAATAGGCCTTTTTTATTTTCAAAGTGACACAATTGTAAGCGGAGACACACTTTTACCGAACACTCAAGACAACATTTATTTATTAATTTATGATTGAATCTCTCTTCTTAGCTTAAGATGTGAAGAAGATTAATTTGGCCTGATCATGATAGTTTACCATCGTGCAGGTCCTGGATAAAGGCAAGCCCCGTGGCCCTGCTGCAAATCGAACAAAGAGAGAGAGGGAGTTTCTCCTTGTAGGGATTGCTACCGAGATCGAGCAAGAGAGAGAGGGCACTGGCCCTGTAGAAAATCAAAGAGAGTAATTCTCTGTTGGCTCTGCTATGAAGCAAAACGAAGAGAGAGAGTGAGGCTTGTCCCTAAGGGCGTTGCCCTGTCAAGAATCAATAACAAGAGAGGCAAAAAGCTTGGCTCTCCTGTGAATCGAAACGAGAGAGAGACTCCTTTTGCGTCGTCATGTTGCTCACAGATAATAAGTGCTTACCTAAGTTAATAATCGCTTGTGCTTACCTAAGTTAATAATCGCTTGCGCTTACCTAAGTTAATAATCGTTGGTGCTTACCTAAGTTAATAATCGCTTGTGTTTACTTTTTGACTTTCTACTTGAGCACTTGTGCTTTTTAGTGTTAGTCCTTATTACACCCACTGAAGGTGTGGTTATAAAGGGCTTTAAAGCCTTGTTGCTCCTACGGGCTTGAGGTTAACCAAGTCAATGAGGGTAATGGAACCCGATATCATCAAATTTTCAAAGATGCTAGCGGAGGGTAAAATACCGGAAATGGAGCTAGCCGTGCCGATGGATGAAGGTGACGGCTTGGTCTGGAGACAGTTGGATGATGCAACAATGTCGATCCCTAATTCTCCAAAAGCTTCAACCACGAAAAAAGACAAAACTGTCTCGATTGAAAAAGTACCCTTTGAGGAAATAAGGGAGAAAATGGCCTCAGCGCAAGGGTTCAAATTTGAGGTAAATACCCACAAAGACGGGGTCCCTCAGGGTCTATCTGTACGAACGTTAATAAGGCGTCAAGGCATCTGCATCTCGTTTGCTAGCATTATCAAAGGGCCTAACTCTAAGGATTATGGAAAAGGCTCATCAGAAGGGATCTCGAGTGAAGGAGATATTGAAAAACTGCAGAATACAAGAGCTAGACTTCAGCAAGAGCTCATGGAAGTCAACAAAAGGATTGAGTCCAGCCCTAACAACAATAAAAGAACTTACTCCCATGCAGATCACAATGGGCTGGTTGAAGACGGGTTGGCAGATTGGGCCTATTCTGCTTTAAGAAAGTCTTTGCCACAGTAGGTGGAGGTTGCCGAGGCTATTATTGTAGCAATTCCACCAACACTTATAAAAAAACAGTTAGCCAGGCAAGCTCAGCTAACGCTTGTATTTGGGTTCAATGGAAGAATCCTGAACAGGTTTGAGATGATTCAATGGCTTCAGGGCCCTCAAATTCTTGGTCATGGAGGAGTAGTTGAAAGTACTTTTTACCTAGCTAAAGGGTTTTGTTCAGTGATATTCAAAGAGGCCTCAGATATGGAAAATATCCTTGACAAAGGGCCTCTAGTATTTAATAGGACTACGGTTTGTGTGGTGCCTTGGGAGCCAATGTTCGACTGGGTGGGTGTGGGATAATCTCAGGATGCTCGCTAGTCAACTGGGCACTCCCTTATTTATACCTAGCAAAAGAGGGTTTGACAAAACCTCAAATAAGGTTTGTATAGGCTAGGATGTGTCTAAAATGCCACCTAAGAGCATGGTTATCAATGTCGGAGCTGGGCTTGTTACTATTCTGCTCAACTTTGAAACATACTTTGGAGCATGCTTTGAATGCAACAGCTTTGGACACTTCACCAAGAATTGCCCCTTGAAGTCTAATGGTACTGCAACTCTAGCAGCACAGGCCAGCAGCAAAATGGAAACCCAAATGGAAGGGCTGGAGAAGCAAGAGGTAGTAACGAAGGGGCAAATGCAGGGAAGGATAAAGAAGGTATGATGGATTTAAAAATGTAGGAAAATATTGTGGAGGAATCGATTCCCATACAACAAATCTTCGAAGGTGCATGCAATAATAATAAGATCATTACTCCCGCTGCTACCCCGAAATTTATGACAGTGACAACGATGACGGCTGTTGAAGTCCCTGGTCTAAAAAGAGCCAAAAGGGTGAAGGCAATGGCAAGATACTCCAAAGTACTTCAAGCCGTGAGAACACTTGAGGTGAAAGGAGGGGGGTTCACTATCCCACTGCACAATCCATTTGCAGCACTGCAAGAAAAGAAATCCCTAGACTTCAAACCCCCGGATTCTCGTAAGACCAAGGAGAGGGAGGGGGGAATGATTCGGATGCTAAAGAATTTGTTCCTTTTTCCCAATGAACCCCTCATTAATGATGGAGTCTCTCACTATCCAATCTTGGAACGTAAAGGGGTTGAAAACCCGTAAGAAGAGTACCCTATTCTGGGAGGAAATAAAAAAGGAGAAGGAAGTCAACTGTTGGGCCATCCAAGAACACCACTTAGATGCACATAGCAAGAGAAAGTAGGCGCTAGCAAAGAAACTAGTATTCTATGCAGAAGGAAGTAACGATTTCAATGGCGTCCTCAGCATTGTAGACAGAGAATTGGAGCCAAAGTTGGTTCTAAGCCACCCATCCGACAGAATCCTGGGGATTAGAATAAGATGGAAAGGGCATCCCTTCACCATTGTGAATGTATACGGCCCTTGCAATGCAAAAGATAGAGCTAAACTATGGATGCATTTTAGAGATACTCCTAATGAAGGTGAGTGGTTGTTGGTTGGAGACTTCAATATGGTAGAAAAGAGCAGGGATAGAACAGGATCCTCCAATATGCTGGCTGGCTCGGAAAGGTCTAAATGGCAAAGTTTGTGCGAAAAATGGGCGATGATCGACTTATGGGAAATAGGCCCATGGAAAAGCACGCCTGGGTTCACCTACACAAGCCTCCAATATGCCCGCACTGCCTCCAGGCTGGACAGATGCTATTGCTCACACCAAGCAGACTGGATACCGTTGTTGATGGAGATGAAGGTAGTTTAAAAAAAAAAGTCTATCGGATCACATGCCTCTGAACATATATTTTAAGAAGAATACAGGGGAGGAGCAGACCCCAAGAGGTGGAAAAAAACTGTTATTAACATGGGCACACCTATTCAAAGACCCTCTTTTCAGGAATATAACCAAGAAAGCACTAGGTAAGCTAAAAAAATATGTCGACCTCAACAAACACAATGTGTGGGACCTCTTTGCTCAGAGCATTTAGAAAGCAATCAAAACCTCGGGCCCCCAAATCAAGAAAGCTAGGGAGGTAACCTTCTGTATCTTACAACGGAGGTACAGGTGCTTACCTCCAAAAAAGCCAATGGGCTTACTACTGAGGATCGCGCGCAAGCGATGGCTCGAAGCCAAATCTAGCCTTGCTAATGAGCAGCTAGAAGATATCAGAAAGGCAAGGCTTCTCTCCAGGGAGACTTCCCTACAACCTGAAGCCTCTAATCAAGCTTTTTTTTTTAGGGCTTTAAAAATCAAGAAGAGCCGAGGCCACGTCCGCTCGCTTGATGATGAGAAAGGGACAGTAGTTCATAACCAGGATGAGATGGCTGGTCTGATGCTGAGCTATCTTAATCAAATCATTGGACGGCCAGGGATCCACTCCCAAGAAGTGGAAGAAGCCAGAGGGTCCTTAATTTAGAGTGTCAAGAAGAATATTCCCCACTCAGAAGCTAATTTCTTGGAAAGGGCATTTTCTGAAGACGAATGTTCACTAGCATTGCAAGCCCTTGGAAAGGAAAAGTCCCCTGGTTGGGATGGGATGACGGTGGAATTCTATAGAGAATTTTGGGACGATCTCAAGGTCCCAATCACAAGGCTGGCCAATAAAGCCATTGTCGAAGGGTCGTTGGAGATAAGTGTAAAGAGAGGGCTTATCAAACCCATCCCCAAACAGATCTGTTGCTCTCAACTAAAACGCTGGCGCCCTATAATGATGATGTCGGTGGCCTACAAAATTATTGCTAAAGCTATAGCCCTCAGACTAGCCCCCTTACTAACCAAGATCGTCTCTCCCCATCAACATGGGTTCATCAAAGGAAGGTCCATTTACGATAACATCTTGGCAGCAATGGTGGGCATCGAGTACGCAACTGTCACAAAGCAAGAGCGTATACAGCTACAGTTGGACCTGGATAAGGCTTATGACAGAATAACATGGACATATATAGAAGCCGTCATGGAAGCTCTGGGCTTTGGGCCGCACCTTTGTTGTCTAGTAAGCCAATCATAGCTCCTATTCAACGATAGAGTTGTGGGCTCTTTTGAGGTCAAAAGGTCTATTAAGTAGGGATGCCCTCTAGCCTCCCTACTTTTCACCATATGATCACATCCTTTAATCACGAAGCTTGAAGCTCATGCCAAACGAGGGGAGTTCCAAGGCCTGGCTTTGCCAAGAAATAGCCAACTCCTAGCAACACTTTTTGCAGACGATACTATCCTCTTCTTGAAGGTGTGCCCCCAGGTCATTAGGAACGCTATGGAGATTGTATAAATATTCTCAATAGCTTCAAGGTCCCAGTGTAATATAGAGAAGTCAAGGTTGATCTCCCTATCGAAAAATGACTCATTTGACCCTTCTGACTGGTTGGGGGAGATTGTCACAAAAGGGAATATCTTCAGACATCTGGGAGCCCCCTTGGGGGTGGACGTAACTCACAAGAAAATATTTGAGTGGGTGCTTGGAAAAATCAAAACAAAAATGAGTAGGTGGGAGTATGCTCTTCTCCCATTCCCAAGTCGGATAAAAGTGATAAATGCCTTTTTATGATTCCTTATACTGCCTTCACTAACCCGATTCTCAAAATGGCTAAGTGTCACCCCATCCTAAAGACATTTACCAGACAATGATGCATGAGAAGAATTGGTCTAGCCCCCTTAACAAGATATGGAAAAAACAATGGTCGGAGGAAAGGTGGGAGCAAGTAATGGAGAACATCTGGAAGCCAAAGGTTACGCAGCACATGAAGGTATTTTTGTGGAAGGTAATTTGGGGTGCTCTACCGACGGGGGTGAAGATTCAGGAAAGAGGGATTGTGTCAGATCGATGCTTGGGGTGCAGGTTGGCTAGTGAAGATCTGGCTCACCTCTTCATGGATTGCCCAACTATCAAAGGCCTCGCAGGGAAAATATGTAAGTGGGTCCAAAAAACATGGAAAATTGGTTTTTACAAGACTGATCTTTTCCTCGGAGGGAAGAATTCAGATGGTCCTACCATCCTCATCAGCACTCAAATCGTCAGGTACGTCTTCTTACATAATGTATGGCAGACAAGGAACCACCGTGTGTTTGAAGGAGGTCTTGAGGTGGTAAGCTTTGCAGAAATGATACAAGAAAGAAAAGTGCTGATATGGACGCTCGAACGCAAGCAACACTCAGAGGATTGGTCTAGGACTACTTGTGCCTTGTTGATAGCAGAGGGCATGCCTATGACGGGGGAAAATCTTGGCTATCGGTAATTAAAAGATCTCAGAAGAACATGACAAGGGACCCTATGTATCAAGGATAAGGGGGCGAGTTGGGTGGCATGGATGCCCTGATAGTCGATGTAATTATGGTCCCTGGATGACGTCATGGCTCAACACGAGCATGACAAGACCTTGTAATTATTTGGGTTCATAAATATAATTCACTCACAATTGTGAGTTTTGCTATTAAAAAAAAACCATGGGGAAGCTGACATTTTTTAATCTCATCGAGTAGCACACAAATTTTGAGAATGCAATGTATAAGTTGCAATACTATCTATGCCCAAATTCGTAGGAGAATATACTTAGGCATTGCATGCACAAGCGTAGAGTACTCCTAAACATTACAAATTGTATTTTTGCATTGAGTTGTCTGATATTGCCATTTCTACTCTGTTGTGAGTTGCCACTCTCTTTCTGATGATTTCCAAAATACATGATTGATTTCAAGTTTGATTTTGTATGTATTCTACTCTTTAAGTCTATCAATTGTAGCTAGCAAAGAGTTTTCCCTCTCGACCCATTTCCAATAACCCCTGCAAAACAAAATCAAGCTATTTTTCCACCTCCTAATCATGCATGCTAATAATTGCAGTGTTCCTAGAAAAGTATTTTACAAGCAGAAAGAAAAACTTGTTAGCAAAAAAATCTGGATATTCTCCCAACACAAAATTTCAAAACATGAGCATGCTAGGATTTTAATGTCATGCTCATCATGAGACATGCTAAAAAAAATTCCCCTCACGTAAACATTCAAAAAAGAAGACAAATAGACCTATGGACGGCTCTCAAAAGGACAAGATTATAATCCCTTTGACATTAGCAACAAAATTCCATTTTATTAGACTGCCAGTCCCTCCATCCAAACCCTCAAATTTCAGGATCAATGTACATACAATATGTCACGATATAGCCTCAACTACTTATTGCTAAAGAGCTTATACACAACTTTGACATGAAGTAACCTTGTAAGGACGTGGGTCCTACGAGCAAGGCCATAGGCACGGTCGGACAATGTGTACGCTAGGGGGAGGCTATAAGATAGCACAGTTGGGTGGAGACTAGCACACACCTTACCACCGCTCTTTCACTGGTATCCGAGCTATTTTTGGGAGGAGAGGAAAAGCGGGTTGCATGTGCATGCGACGCGTTGCTTCTCTCACAGGTTCCGCTGATAGCGACGTCTCCGTTGTGCAACAAAAAGAAGACATGCACAATTTCCTGTGCGCAGCACGCGTGGACAAACAGCAACAGCAGACCGCCGACACCCGACTTAGGCAGGTGACCAAGGCAAACTCGACCAGCTACTCAATGACACCGAGGCTCCGAAGGCTTCCGTTGGCTGTGCACGTAGGAAGCCCCGCTTAACCCTTGCATGAAGGAGGGTTGGACCCACCCTGTCTGGGAATGATAAAGAAGTATGGGACACGGTAGTTCAAGGGGTTGAGCTTATTGTTCAAGATCATACAATGACCCTTGACTTCCAAGTTTTGAACATGGACCGTGCTGATGTAGTTTTAGGACGGGAGTGGCTGCATGGTTTAGGAAACACATTGCACACTAGTTATGAACACAGCTCCTTATCCTTCATGGCCAATGGTAAACATGTGCTTTTGCTTGGTGAGAAAAATATACCATCTGCACCTCTTATATGTACAACTGAGCTTTCTATTTTGCACAAAGCAGATTTAATAGATGAAGTCTTTTTGTGTTACTGCTTGTCTCCAAGTCTTGTGAATTCTCAAGAGCAAAGTGCGGTGAATTCTAGTAATGGTATGCAAAGTGCAAAGAATTCTAATGATAAGCAAAGTGTTAACAAATCTAAAGAGAAAAATGATCTCAATTTTAATTCTATAGAGCAACTACCAACGTGTAAACTGTAGTAAAACAAACATTACAAGAATTACAAGATTCTCCATCCCAGCATAACTCTAGTTTACTTTCTCCTTTTTCATGGCAAAATTTGACTCACTTACTCACGGAGTATAGTGATGTGTTCTCAAGTGATTTACCACCGGGTTTACCCCCTACACGTGATGTGCAGCATGGCATAGATGTTTTGCCAGGCACTAAACCGGTGAGTAAACCACCTTATCGTACGAGTGCTAAAGAATCCAAGGAGGTTGAGAGTCAACTAGCTGACTACCTTGCTCGTGGTTTCATTAGACCTAGCACTTTACCTTGGGCATCACCAATTCTATTGGTATAAAAAAAAGATGGCACTATGCGCATGTGCGTAGATTATCACGGATTAAATGCGATAACCATCAAGAACAAGTACCCTCTACCTCAAGTAGATGAGTTGTTTGATCAACTCCATGGGGCAAGATACTATACAAAGATAGATCTTCGTTCAGGATACCACCAGGGGCGTATCCTACTGCAAGATATCTCAAAAACTGCCTTTAGAACACGGTTTGGGCATTTTGAATTTTTGGTTATGCCTTTTGGTCTAACCAATGCTCCAGCTACATTTATGACACTCATGGATAGTGTCTTACGTCCCTATCTTGGAAAATTTGTTGTGGTTTTCCTTGATGACATTCTCATTTACAGTAAGACTGAAGATGAACACATAGAACACTTACAATTAGTGTTCAAACAGCTATGAGCTCACGTGCTGTATGCTAAGGAAAGCAAGTGCGATTTCTTTTAAACAGAGATACATTACCTCGGTCATGTGATCTCTTATTCTCGCATCAAAATGGACACTGACAAGGTCACTGCCATTCTTCGATAGCCACATCCTAACACAATTGAGGAGCTTCAAATATTTTTAGGCATGGCTGGATTTTATCGACAGTATATCCGTGATTATGCCAAAATTGATGTTCCTATGACGGATCAACTTAAAGAAAAAGGTAAGACCTTTTCTTGGGAAGAAGCCCAAAAGCGCAGTTTTGAACAGCTCAAGGTACCTATAGCCACTGCTTCCATCCTCACAATCGTCAATCCACTTAAGCCGTTTGTGGTAGAGACTGATGCTAGTGATAAAGCAATTGGTGCGGTACTTCTTCAGGAGGGAAGACCTATAGCCTTTGAAAGTAAAAAGTTAGATAGAGCTCAACAAAATTATTATGTCTATGAGAGAGAGATCCATGCCATAATTCACGCTTTACAAAAGTGGCGACACTATTTATATGGTGCTGAGTTTGAAGTAGTTTTTGACCATGAGAGTATCAAATGGTTTACTACTTAAACAGACTTGAAGGGCCATAAAGCTAGATGGGCTGAAATTCTTCAAGATTATGATTATAAGCTACGATATCACAAGGGGCGATATAATGTAGTAGCGGATGCACTAAGTCGGATGCCTCAGATTAATTCACTTGCTTTCACAGAAATAAAGAGTGGATTTTTAGAGTCATTACGTGGCAAGTGTGCACAAGATCAATCATATGCTAAAGTGTGGAGTGCAATTTTAAAAAGGGATCCCTCACACTCACATGTCTCTATACAGCCAGATCAACATGTCTCTGCACGCGCAGATAAAAACTCCAACACACAGAGCTCCAGCCCTACTCAGGAAGAGATTAAGTGATGGAATAATTTTTCCATTGATTATGGACTACTTACTCCACAAAGGTAGAGTATGTGTGCCAAAGGACTCAGACAGTAGGCGCGAAATCTTATTTGAGTGTCACGATAGTCCAAGTGCTGGTCATCCAGGTATTCATAAGACGTATGCCTTAGTTCAATGGCAATTTTATTGGCCGAGCTTACATCATGATGTTCAAGAGTACGTACTAAACTGCCAATAGTGCCAAGTTAATAAGGCAGAGCACCTCAAGGTAGGTGGCCTTTTACATCCTTTAGAGATTCCACAAGGTAAGTGGGAGAGTATCTCTATGGATTTTGTAGTAGGACTACCTACTACAAATCGTGGCCATGATGCCATATGGGTAATTGTAGACCGTCTTACCAAGATGGGCCGATTCATTCCCACTAAGACTACGGTTAAGGCATCGAAATTAGCATGGTTATTTGTAGAGCATATATATAATCTGTACGGTCTTCTAGCTAGTATCATTAGTGATAGAGATTGAAAGTTTGATCATCACTTTTGGAGAGATGTGTTCCAAAAGTTGGAAACTAAACTTAATCTAAGTATGGCTGATCATCTAGAAACGGATGGTCAAACAGAAAGAGTCAATCAAGTGCTTAGGATATGCTACGAGCGTACGTTAGCAAGAAGCAAACCAATTGGGAAGACTACTTACCTATATTGGAATTTGCTTATAATAGTTCAAAACATGTGACTACAGGGTTTAGTCCATTTATGCTTTTGTATGGATTTCAACATAGATCACCCGTTACGGTGGGATTGGCTAAGGAGAAGATACAACAAGCGAAGGATTAAGCATCATGCCTCGATGCAGTCATTGAATGCAAGCATGGCCCCAAAATAGCAATAGAAGCTCCATCATGAGGGGTCAACCTGGAATACTGGAGGCAACTCCACAAAAGCTAAAAAATAAGAAAAAGTACTGTGCTAGCCTTAGTTTGAAGGGTGCAACCTGGAGAGAGTCGTCAGCAGAAGAGAAGAGCGACTTTAGCGACCTTGAGACTCACACTTAAGAGGAGTCATGACGTAGCAACAATTTGATGAAGACCCCCAAGAGAGAGAGAGAGAGAGAGAGAGAGAGAGAGAGAGAGAGAGAGAGGATTGGTGTATTTTGACGTGCACACTGCCCTCACTAAGTTTCAATGCAGCAAGCCATCCCTAGAGAGTGAGCATAGCTCATGCACAAAGAGAGCAGGTGCCGGTGCTATACCCTTTAGCCTTGTAGACTCCAGAGGGCATAAATGATCATTCTCGTAAAAAATCCCCAAGCACTTAAAAGTGTAGAGAGAGAGAGAGAGAGAGAGAGAGAGAGAGAGAGAGAGAGAGAGAGAGAGAGAGAGTCACCAAGTCTTAGAAGCTTATGGAATTTGCACATGCCAGTCTACATCTAGAATGGTTATAAATACTAAGATTGGTTCTACTTTGATATCTTAAACTTGGACATCTCTGATTGGTTCTACTTTGATATTTTAGGCCTTCTATAAAAATTGAAATACTAGTTTCTACATGTGGTAAACCTTTGAAACTATTGTTATCGCACACATATACCCTCTAATTTTTTAGTGACAGTGGTGATCTCGTTTCTTCAACAAAATTCACCGTTTTGCAAAACCTTCAAATTTTTTAGTAGCCTGTATAACTCCAAACTTTACAGGTCCATTGTAACTGTTTATAGTTTTCTGTGAACACTAGATAATTGTCACTAATGAACTTAGTAACTGTTTACAGGTTTTCTGTGAACACTAGTCATAATTGTGACAAATGAACTCAAACCATCTCTGGATAACATTTTGAAATTTGAAGACTTGTTGGGTAATGGCTTCATTGCGAGGCATAGCGCTGTCAGCCAAGCTTGCAAGCACCACCACAACCTGCGGGGCGGGCTTCCCGCAGAAATGGGTGGGAGCCAGGGCGAGCGTGAGGCACCGAGACGAGGGCGAGTTCAGAACTTCGCCTACCATCGACCCCGCCTCCCTTGATGTTCCTGTGCACAACGTCACCGTTCACGATACCAAGACAGGCGCTGTCCACCATTTCCAGGTTCCTGAGGTACTCCTCCTCTCTACAGCTTCTCTTCTATTCTGTTTCTTGCTACTAAGCGAAATCTCGGTTGAGAAACTCAACCACTTTATGTGGTGAAGACAAAAATCTATCAGGCTGGAATAGTGTTCCCTTGTGGAGAAAGTTTGTATATGTATAAATATGTAGCTATGACATAAATATGTAACTATGTATAAATAGTGTGCTCTTGTGGAGAAAGTTTGCATATGTATAAATATATAGCTATGACATAAATAAGTGTAAGTAGATCTTAACACTTAGGGCAGGTTCAGACGAACCCGGTGGCAGCCTGCTCACGTCTTGCCTGCCTCCACTCTTCCTATTCACAAGAGACGGGAGCAGCGTGTGATGCAAACATGAAAGTCCTATCATCCAACCGTTGCTAGTGGGGTAGTTGAGCTGCAAAGTCTCTGCCTTGTGATCAATGATCAAGTCGCGTTGCCCTTGGCGCTGAAAAGTGCCTGGTAGCACTACATTTCCGAAGAAGGGGGGTGGGGGTGTGTCGCCCAGCCTTAGACAACACAATTGCACCAACAAGTTCATGCCATGATTGTGTCATGTCTATAATTGCTGTTGATACACCTAGATGTATATAGGAATGGTATATGACATCCCTAACAAGAGCTTAGCAGAATGTGAGGTTCAATGAGGCAAAAGTGGTGTTTCTAAGACTTGTACCATGGAAAATGGGCTACCGTCTTCTAGACCTTGAATTTGGTTTTTTCCTAAAGATTAAAACGCGTTATAAATAATGCCAAGTTATCATTAGTTTGGCCACCCCTGTAAGTACTTACAGAAACATGCAAGTTCTACGCATGCACTTGCTCGCACACATCATGCTCTGTGATTGGGACTGCAACATTCCAATTTATTGGCTTTGCAAAATCTCTTGCTGTTACAGGCTTGGACACTCCAAGCGAGAAATCAATCGCAACACACGAACATAAAGTGCAAATAACTAAACACACACACACACACATATATATATATATATATATATATATATATATATATATATATATATATATATATATATATATATATATATATATATATATGAGAGAGAGAGAGAGAGAGAGAGAGAGAGAGATAGATAGATAGATAGATAGTTCTATTATCGTCCTGGGAGGTCAAATATGACCTATGGGACCAAATGAACATGTCACGTGGTGTGAGTGGAGTTCATAAGTGACTCTCGATGCTCAAAAATGGCTGAAAGAGAGAGAGAGAGAGAGAGAGAGAGAGAGAGTGAGTTCTGTCCCTAGGTGCACTGGCCCCAAAGACTGGTGCCCAAAACCTCCCAAAAGCAACCAACGCTACTTGTAGAAATCCGTACAGCTTGTTACGTCAGCATGTCGGTGCAATTTGCGTAAGTTCAGCCCAGCCTTTATACTTTTGATAAATAGAGTTTAGGTCCCTCGGCCGATGCTCCTTAAGTCGGATAGGGTTAGGTTTTTAGAACCCTAACTCCTTTAGGACCTAGGCCCCATAGCAACATCTTCAGGTTCTTTTGGATTAGAGTTTTTAACTCTTAACCCCTTTTTCTCTTGGCTAATCCTTCAAGTTGGTCATGCCGCATCACAAACTTGTGACATTTCCCCCCTCAAAGAATTGTAATCGCCCTTGATTATGGCTTCAAAATAGCCTAAGGATAGAAACTTTATTAACTCTATGTACCGATGCACTAGACTCCAAAAATCTAGGAGTCCTACAAAGACATCAATCACTGAGCATATCACATTTCCATGGAGGGTCTCAGATACAAATCATGATCATTGTAACATGTTTAGCAATCAAGGTAGGATCAACACGTACGTCCGGATCCTTTCCGTACCGTACGGTTGATCTGTATGGATCCGTACCGTATGGATTGATCTGTACGGTGCTGGTTTTTTTAAAAAAAATTTCTGCCCCCTTTTCAGCGTGAGGGTTTCGCTAGGCCCAGGCGACCAGTTTTTTGGGCTTATTTTTTAGGCGCTTGCATTGGGTTGCAGAAAACCAGTAACCAGTCACTTTTCTCTGCAGAGAAACAATTTGCACTGTGCAGGTAAAGTCTATCTCTGTCTCTCTCTCTCTCTCTCTCTCTCTCTCTCTTCTCCAAGTTCTTGCAGGCTCCGGGGCTCCCTCTCTCTCTTTCTCTCTCTCTTTGTATCACTCGTGTCACGTGTGTCTTATTGTTTGCGACAGATTCATCATGCCTAAGCCATGCAACCCGTATTGGAAGGAGCATACCAATGCCATCTGCATTATCAACACTCCAAGCCAAGCGGGTTCCGGCACTCGACGATGGCAATGCAAGTACTGTAATTTTGAGCTCACGAGTACAATTTCTCGTGTCGTCAAGCATCTAACAGGCATTGGCATGACCAACAATTGTGGAGGGTGCAAAAAGGTTCCACAAGATATTAGGGACAAGCTGATTGCAGAGAATCTTCCCGAAGTACCAACGCCAAATTTTTTTTCCTGAAGTCCTAGAAAATGTAGTATTTTGCGGTTTTTTACCAAGAGTACGTATTTTTACGTACATAGAATTTTTTCCTGTACGGAACAACGTACAGTACGTACATATACGCCACGTAGAGTACGTTTGGTACCACCTTGATCTTTTCACGAATGTCTTGATCTACTAAATCTTGTTACTATTGGATTATATCTTTTCTTTTCATATTTCAAGCAAATTATGCTCATGAACATCTCCACTAGGCAGTACATTTGTAGAGCATGCATGTCATAAGTCACACATTTAGTTCACATTGAACACCGTGTTTCAATCATTCAATATAGCCATCTCATCTAGTCCATAATTATTGATGCACGTGTGTAGCAATCTCATCCTTTTGGAACTCTTGATGCACTCACAACAATATCTAATCATCTCATCCGGTATGGAATGCACTTGTCCCTTGAATCACACCACGCTTAAAACTCACACCCCACCTACCCTCGACTAGCTACAATCTGCACATTTGTAGAGACTAGCATGACCAATTCCCATGCAAATCCAAATAGATACTAAAATTCATAAAACAAACAGCCCAAAAACTATGGAAATCTCGGATTTTTTGAGGCTACCACCCCACCCTTGGGTTACAACCTATTCAACTCACTAACATATACTCTTGCAGGGTGACCACAGGTGCTCATGTACTAGGCCAAATGAAACTCAAACCAAGAGGAATAAAAAATCCATCCAAAATATAAGAAAAAACTTAGAATTTGAAGTGCACTTTCGTATATGCAAAATCAGGTCTTTAGCCTTCTATCCACAAGCCCTAGCCTGGACTACACTTAAGAGACGGTAGAACTCACTAAGGTTGCTCAAATCAAACCCATAATACAAAAGAGGCTCATTTTCAGGGAGAAAACACTATCTTCATGAGCTCCATAAAGAGAGATACACCCTCGACTTGGCTACACAAGCCCCATCGCTAGCAATGATGGGCCTTCGGCATTCGAATGCCTCCATCATACGTAGGAAGCAGGGATAATTTTTGCTTCCCTATTCTTCCCTCAAACCTCCTCAACACTCATGACCGAAAACTCATAAAAACTTCAGTTTTATTCATGTTTTAAAAGCACTTACTCACTCTTTGATGTCTCAACTCATAAAAACTTCAGTTTTATTCATGTTTTAAAAGCACATATTTACTCTTTGAAGTCTCAACATTTCTATGTACAAAGACAACAAAACTATGTACCCTGCATGTCACGTGCGCACTTCACTTGCGCTACGTCGACAAGCTTCTGCTACAATCTAGCGTCAGTCTTAGCTTAGGACCTAGCCTGGCACCCTTGTGAGCCTCTAGCATGACTTGCATGTCCAAGCCGGTCATAGTTTGTAAGGTGCAGCGGAAGTGAATGTTGAACTTTGCTCAAGATGAGTGCTCCGAACTGTGCTCAAGGTCACTTTTTCTTATGCAAGGCCTTCCGTTCCTTTAGTGAGAGAGTGCAATGGACACAAACAAAGTGAATGGACACTGTGCGTGAAGGTGCATGAGTCTGAGAGATAGAGAGAGAAGAATACGACACCAGAATGTTGTCAAACCCTCCTCCGAAGGCCCCACTCTCTATGGCGAGAGCGGTCTACTTATGATTGCACAAATCTCTACAATGCTTGGACTTGCCGACGATGCTGAGGACGACGAGACGGGCTGAAATCTGAAAACGATAAGGGCTGAAATCTGCAAATCTTCTATCTGCTGAATTCTGACTCTATGTCGGTGATGATGTCGATGACGACAATGCGACGACGATGCGTTGAAAACGCAGATGCTGAAATCTGCGTTTTCCGGGCTGAAATTGCAAACTACGCGGGATCTAACTGTGCGGCGAGGATCTGCTGCGGGAAGGTGAGATCTGCTAGGTTTGGGGGTTCTACTGCGGGTACTAAATGCTGAAAACTGAAAACGTTGGTGTTCCTTGATGTTCCGTCGCGGTGAATCTGCAAAACGTTGAAGTGTGATGCTGATGCAAAAACGCTAGGGATCGAGTTCTGCTGCTGGGGAAAATCCACTAACGCTAGGGCTGATCTGTTGTCGTGAAGTGGTTCTGCTGTGTCTACCAATGCCGAAGCTCCTCTGCAATGCAAAATTGCCAAGGTTGATCTGTCCTTGCAAAAACGCTAGCTTGATGCTGAGTTGCAAAAACGCTAGGTCATGCAGTTGGGAGTCCTGTTGAGAAGGTGCCTGTTGAGCGGTGCTCCTGCTGCCTCTTTTGCTAGAAAGTGCTAACTTTGGTTTGCTTATATATTATCTTAGCAAAATTGCCCTACCTAGTTCCGAACAAAAGTCACTCAATAAATAAGTGAAAAATGTCAAAAATAGGGAAAATAAGTCTATGCACTGTAAAAATGCTCCTGATGAGTTCTGATGGAAATCTGATGATCATGCTGTGTGCAACGAGAGGATATGCATCTACTCTAAGTGCTTGGACATGCACGGTCTGCGAACAGACTCACAAAAGTGTCAAATCACTTCCTATTCTAGTCAGACTTGATTGAACTGAACCCTGGTCATGCTGTAGCTTGTCCACGGACACATTGGGTTGGATGTGTCACGTGACATCCCCTCCTTTTCAAAGTGAGGTACTGGTACCGAACTGTATGGCATCGAGGGAGATCGCCAACAACATCCCGAATCCTCGAAAGGACTCTTCGCCGGCCCACTCTGATGTGTGGGTCGTGCGGTACTTGAACTTCATAAAGGTCTGTAACGCTTGCTTCTTTGGGTTGTGCCGAAAGCGACACAAAGTCTTCTGTAGCTCCTTTAAATATCAATGCTTCAACTTTGTCTAGAGTCATGCTTCTTCCTTCTTCAAGAATCTCCATGGCTGAAAATTCCTGAAACCACTTCCAACACAAAAACATGAACATACCCATTCCATGTAAAGTGAGTGGAGAAAATCTTGTCTTCCTCAAAGACTGTGCATGCAATGTAGATGAACAAATAGACGGAGTGCCAAACCATTCATCACACACACGCAAACAATGAGATCGAATCTTGTCTTCTTGATCTAAATCAATCAACTGTGGCAATTCACAACGGAAATGCCGATGCTTAATGCTCATACTTTCTTATGCTATTGCTACAACTGTGTCGTGCCAAGGAAGAGACATGGAATGTGACTTCCTTGAATGCAAACATTTTAGCTTTTCATGAACAATCCGCATACATCTGTGCTCACTCATGAGTGAAACGTGCTCAACGTACAATATGTCATGCCTAGGAAAAGGGATCACATAAAGACGCTGACTAAAATACAGGAAACGATCATGAATAAAACTCTCCAACAATGCGTGCTGACTAATCATTCGAACAAATGTACTTCCTGTAAGGGTTCTTTGGACCTAGGCTCGAGAGCCAAGATCGGTTCGTTGTGTTTGATCAAATCTGCCTGGGGGGATGCTGTGGACCCCGACTCAAAAGCCAAGATCGATTCTTCGTGATTGATCGAAACTGCAACGAGGTTAGCTTCGCTAGAAAAAGCATCAACTCAACCATCATCCTTGTGAACAATCACGTCTTGATTATACAAATCATCATGCTTGTGAGAAATCACATCGTGATCATGCAAATCATCATGCTTGTGAAAAATCACATCTTGATCATGCAAATCATTATGCTTGTCATTGTCATCCAAATCATCATGCTCATCATTATCATTCAAATCATCATGCTTATCATTATCATGCAAATCCTGTGTATCATGCTTTGGAAAAGTAGAGACTGAAAGAGTCTCCTCCTCCTGAATCCTTTCAATCTTCGCCTGCACATTGGAAATGAGAGATGGAGAATGAACAACTTGCTTGCGATCCAATTCTGTTTTTCTTTCTGCGTATTTGCGATCAAATTCTTTGGCCTCCAAGCGTAACTGCTCGTGCTCACGCTCCATGGCTACCATTCTTGCTTCGTGCCACGTTGTCATCATGTCCATCATCGTCTTGCACCAAGCCTCTATAGGATCTGGTGCAATCCTTGGCGTAGATGGGGAAGAGGGAGGGTCGGAAAAACCTCCTGTGGGGGAAAATTCTTCTTCGCCTCTCTCATTGTAACCGGTCCGTGGTGGGGCGGTAGGCTTTGGCTTTCACTCAAAATTCTTTACTTTAGACACACACACAGAGCACTTTGCAAAGGAACCTGCGACGGGAATTAACACTTAATCATACACACAGCTCGGAAGCTAGAATGCCCCGAGCAGACACCGACAACCTGTAGGCCCCAAATTTGGTGCCCCTTCGGTATTTCTTTATTCTTTAGGAGGGTAAAGTACAAAGAAGAGTCCTGGGAATCCTTTGACTGTATCCCACAAGATACCGCCTGTTTTGGCCAAATTTCGGCAGCATAACAACGCCAAAACTTGCGTGAAACCAATTCCCCTGCTGGAACTTGCTTCCACTAGCATAAATCCTCTGATTCCTACCAAAAAACAGTAAATTCAGCACGCTGTGTTTACTGGTTTTTGCCATGTTTTCAGCCCCAAACAGTCCCCTAATTGTCCTCTGCCAGTGGGGCACTATTCCCAATGGTTCTGGCGTCCGTATGGCTGAAAAACAGTCGATTTACAGCGCATACACAACGCTGAAAACGCACCTGTACGGTGAGGTTATGACCCTCACCGGTGCCTGCTTTGGAGTAGCAATTAGCTACCCCTGTTCCTGCTCAAGGAGGCTCTTGCCTCAGCACAAAAGCATGAAACCACACAGCTGTACATCAGTCAAATGAAGAGCCCTCTTGTGGGGCATCACATAACTGTACGTAGGGGGGAGAGAGAGTAGTGTGTAGGGTGCAAGGCATCACTCCTAGCACCACACTGTACCTGAGAGGGAAAGGAAGCACTCCATAGCTCTTAACCTGTGAGACAGGTTCTCAATGAAGCATCCCCCAAGCATAAATCGAGCGCCCCCTCTTCTGCCCTTAACCTGTAATGCATCTGTGAACAAATAGATGCAAAAAGGGGAAGATTTCCATGGCTACCAAAACCTGTGTATCGCTGAAAACGCAGTATCAGCCGTGTAAACACGCATCTGATGCCTTCCAATGCTGAAAATGAGCTCCTTAGTTTTAGATAAAGTCATGGGAAGCTCAAAAATGGAGAGAAATGGTTGAAAATCACAGTTATCAGCCTCCAAAACTGCTCCAGAAAGTCAGTTACGGATTCTCTTCTCCTAAACTTGGTAAATTGACCAAAAACTTGGGATTGTGAAGCATGCAAAATCGGTTGATTTTAGCCTCTAGATCTTCCATCATCTTCTTCTCAACACCGAGATTGCACATGACAATCCCAAATATGCACTCGTCATCTATGGTTCGCCATAGCATGTCTCCGGCTTTATCAAATCCATTTAGCCACTCTTCAATGTAAATTAGGGACTCTGATAACAGTCAACCTTCTGCCATGCCACCCTCCAGAGATGCCTTCTGACGCACATATCCTTTGAGCGTTTTCATGAAATGTTCTAAAAAGAACATCCATCTGGAATGTACGGTGCCAGCTATTTTCACCTCATCAACTATGTGAGCAAGAAGATGCACCTGAATGGTTAGCATGGTAGTAGAAAAGTGTTTCTCAAACATGCACACAACCTCCGCAGCGTTTAGTTTGGCGAATGGTATGGAGTCTACAGTGATCTCCTTTTGTGAGATCCATTGCACCAACTTCGCAAGTTTGTAGATTGTGTTACGGACGTCAGGAGACAAACATCCCGCAATGGCCACCGGTAAAATAAATTGCAAAACACGTCTAGCAATGATATTAAAGTCCATACACGAATTTGTTACACAATTCCCACTATGATATATTCCACTTCAAACATACCTGACACATTTTATGCCAGTCATGTGACTTCAAACCGGTAAGCTTCCCTTCTTTAGTGAAACACGTTCGGAGCGAGTGTATTACGCCAGTGGGGGTCCGCACAGATCGAATGGTCTCTTTTAATATGCGTTCTTGGGCTCCTGTCAAAATCCATGGCGCTTTAGGGAGTTTTATCGATACGGCTAATATTGCTCCATACGATGCACATTTCTAAGGTCAACCCTAGCTCCCAAAGTATCTTTCTTGCCGGTCAGATGGTCCCACAACAAATTACCCACATTTTTGAATATGTGCATTGAATCAAGCAAGTGATTGATCATGAGTCTGGGCCAATATGGTAACTCGTACCATAGAGAGAGTCTCTTCATCCCTGGGGGCATTCCGTCATCACACATCTCCTTCTTCTCTAACCATGCTTGTGTAGACATACTCGATGACTCTCTTCCCAAAAACCCGTCGTGTAACTCATGATTCTCTAGAAGATATGCTTGATGACCTTCGTAGATTTTCTTCTTTAGTGAGGGTGCCCGATGTGCATTTAATCTAGGTCCACATGTGACACATGCTCTGTATCCGCTTGCTTGAAGCCCTGCATGTATACACATGACAATAGATAAGCTTGAGAAAAACCAAGATTTATAGTGTTTGAGTTTGAGTGAAAATCACCTAAGCATTCTATTAGTTCGGGATAGTCATGCATGGTCCACATTAGAATGCCTCTGATCAAAGCATTCTGTCGACTTGTGTGTCGGCTCATATCCACCACTTCTATGCCAATTGTTGTAGTTCTTTCAATAGGACGAAGATACACATCCATATTCTTCACTTTATACTGCCCCGACACAATCAAGCTTAGAAACAGGTGTCCCTTCTTGGTAGTCAACCACGAGGAAATGTTGTAATTGACGATGACAACGGGCCATACACTGTAAGATGTTGATCTCTGACCAAATGAATTTATGCCATCCATAGCCATGCCTATGCGCAAATTTCGAGCTTCCCTGGCAAAATCCGGCCATGTATCGTCTATATGTTTCCAGGCTGCGTAATCTGCAGGAATCCGTAGCACACCATCCGAAGATCTATTCTCCTCGTGCCATGATGCTAGGGTGGCCATGGACTTACATTCGAAGAAATGCTTGATGCAAGGAAGTAGAGGAAAATGTCGCAAAACCTTTTGTGGAATTTTTTGTCCGTGGAGATCTACTCAATATCTCTTGGAATCACATTTTGGACACTTGTCCATGTCTATGTATTCCCCTCTAAAAAGAATGCAATCATTAGGACAAGCGTGGATCGAATCGTAATCCATCCCCAAGTTTCACAAGATCTTTCTTGCTTCCTCTCTGGAATTTGGCATCACATTATCATCAAGCAGTATGTGCTCTTTGAGCAATCTACACAGCGAAAAAAATGCGGTAGACTTATGTAAGTAATCTATCACATTATACATCTAGAGTTTTTTATTGAAGTAAACACATTGTAATAGATCACATGAAAAGCATTGTGACGCTAGTGTCACTCCATCCAAACTTTGCCTGCATGTTGAGAAGAACAAGGAGTGCCTTCAATCTAGACACACGTGCTCCATCATACAATGGCATATCGGCTTCACTTTTCATATCATCATGGATAAGCCTTTCTGAATTCATGATCGTCTCGATCATTTCATCGATCTCGGGCTCAAACATTGCCTCGTTGGGAATGTGGTATGCATGATCATCCTCCAAGCTATCAAAGGCTACATCTTGTGGCCTCACGTATGCTGCTTGACCAAAGCGCCTGTCTATTGGGTTACAAGATTGCTGACTGTTGGCCAGCATCAGAGTCCGACGAGTTATAATTGGCAACAACTCGATCTATAATAGATGGATCAAATCACCAAATTCACGAACGTGCTGCAAAAAAATGCGTCTTGTTCATCGCACAACATGTTTGCATTGATTACGAGGACATAAGATCCTTGTTGAGAGATAGGTGTTTCGGTTGGAAGACCCTACATCCTCGTCACTACTCATAATGAATGTAAAAACCTTATAACCTAGACATAAATTTAATCTTCTATTGGCATCCTTCGTCTTTCCCTGCATTGGGCTTCTCGCTTAAAAATCTCTCAACCAGTTCATCAGTTGACTTTGCAGCAGGGTAATAAAATTTTCCCCTGGTCATACCGAAGGTAATGACGCGAGCACATTTCACGGCCCAAAATAGCAGTTCCCTAATTTTTAGGAGATGTTTCCGTTGGGCTCCCACTGGTCATCTGACCATCTATCCTCATTCGGACCGCATCCAAAAGTGCAATGTGGCCCAACAATCGGATACTTTCTGCTGGTGACTTTATGCCTTTATTGAGTTCACTTCCTAGTATCCACCAACTTGCTAAGTGCGACGAGGGTACATACATGATCTTGAACTGAGCCTAGACATCTTTTTACTCTACGAGTTCCAGTGCTGACCAACTTTCCGTCTGCGGGTGAAACTACCGTTCACATTGGCCATACAATGTCTGACCATTTGCAACTTCAAAAAGAGGGTCTCAAAAATTAAACAAAAATCATTGGAAAGAAACCAACAACTAAGATTAGCAATTGCCACGTCCTCGTGACATACCCCCCTCTTGAAATCGCAAACGTCCTCGATTGCATACCTTAATTACATGCCATAGATGATCTTGTGCGGTAAGCACCCTTTTATCATCGCATGTATCCGCAAGAAAGACTGCCAAAACATGTGTACTAATGATTTAATGAGACCTTCATACTTTTGTCAAACTGTACACTGTTGTTGCATCGAATCCATGAGTACATTTGATGTGCTAGCTCTATAATTACCCCTCCTTTGCAGACATTGGGTTGGGGCATACGTAGGCTGTAACCCAAAGGCCTCAAGGTAAAGCTACAATACATTTGGTGACTCTGACAGTTCATGCTCTTCCATCCACTTTGCATCCATAGGCGGATAGGTCTTGAACTTCACCACATAGCATCTTGCAACTCACCACATAGCATCTTGCAACCTGTCCCTTAACTTTTACGTGTTGCAAAAGGCTCTTGTTTCTGCAAACGAGCATAATTCCACAACACTGACGTACCACTCACAACCAAGCAAGCTCAAATTTCAAGATGATTTACCAATGCGTCATAGAATCCAAGCAATCGCCTCAGAGAATCGGCAAGCAGCGTGTCACCTGGCAGACCCACATCACTCCCGCAGGAGATCTAGTGGCCAATCTACCACCGTGAGACCTCTCCCTATCTCATCTTGGTTCATACTTGCAAACCCAAAAAACGCAGCAAAAAATCAGCCCTAGTTGGACCACTTTTTAGCAAGGTGTACATGCGGAATCTTATGTCTGTCCTGTGAAGAGGAAACCTCTTCCATAATGCCCTTCACTTTGTCGGCCATAGTGTAATCCCGCGTTCCTGTACTCTGTGTCTTTACCCAAAACAACCGAGGCTCACTCTTTGAGGAAAAAGTGATTGATATAGTACAAAGAAGAGTCCTGGGAATCCTTTGACTGTATCCCACAAGATACCGCCTGTTTTGGCCAAATTTCGGCAGCATAACAACCCCAAAACTTGCGCGAAACCAATTCCCCTGCTGGAACTCGCTTCCACTAGCATAAACCCTCTGATTCCTGCCAAAAAACAGTAAATTCAGCACGCTGTATTTACTGGTTTTTGCCATGTTTTCAGCCCCAAACAGTCCCCTAATTGTCCTCTGCCAGTGGGGCACTATTCCCAATGGTTCTGGTGTTCGTATGGCTGAAAAACAGTCAATTTAGAGCGCATACACATCGCTGAAAACGCACCTGTACGGTGAGGTTATGACCCTCACCGGTGCCTGCTTTGGAGTAGCAATTAGCTACCTCTGTTCCTGCTCAAGGAGGCTCTTGCCTTAGCACAAAAGCATGAAACCACACAGCTGTACATCAGTCAAATGAAGAGCCCTCTTGTGGGGCATCACATAACTGTACGTAGGGGGGAGAGAGAGTAGTGTGTAGGGTGCAGGGCATCACTCCTAGCACCACACTGTACCTGAGAGGGAAAGGAAGCACTCCATAGCTCTTAACCTGTGAAACAGGTTCTCAATGAAGCATCCCCCAAGCATAAATCGAGCGCCCCCTCTTCTGCCCTTAACCTGTAATGCATCTGTGAACGAATAGATGCAAAAAGGGGAAGATTTCCATGGTTGCCAAAACCTGCGTATCGCTGAAAACGCAGCAAACAGCCCTGTAAACACGCATCTGATGCCTTCCAATGCTGAAAATGAGCTCCTTAGTCTTAGGTAAAGTCATGGGAAGCTCAAAAATGAAGAGAAATGGCTGAAAATCACAGTTATCAGCCTCCAAAACTGCTCCAGAAAGTCAGTTACGGATTCTCTTCTCCCAAACTTGGTAAATTGACCAAAAAGTGCCACTTGGCACTCATACATGCAATTTCCCCGCATTGGGCTTCTTGCTTAAAAATCTCTCAACCAGTGCATCAGTTGACTTTGCAGCAGGGTAATAAAATTTTCCCCTGGTCATACCGAAGGTAATGACGCGAGCACATTTCACGGCCCAAAATAGCAGTTCCCTAATTTTTAGGAGATGTTTCCGTTGGGCTCCCACTGGTCATCTGACCATCTATCCTCATTCGGACCGCATCCAAAAGTGCAATGTGGCCCAAATGTCAGATACTTTCTGCTGGTGACTTTATGCCTTTATTGAGTTCACTTCCTAGTATCCACCAACTTGCTAAGTGCGACGGGGATACATACATGATCTTGAACTGAGCCTAGACATCCTTTTACTTTACGAGTTCTAGTGCCGACCAACTTTCCGTCTGTGGGTGAAACTACCGTTCACATTGGCCTACAATGTCCGACCATTTGCAACTTCAAAAAGAGGGTCTCAAAAATTAAACAAAAATCATTGGAAAGAAACCAAGTTGCTTTTTCACACCTCACGTCGATTGGCCGGCCGCTAAGTGCACGGTCCGCTCTCAATGAGTGAAAAGAGAATCAAGGGGAGGTTGGACAAGCCCTTCTTTCTTGGGTTTCTTGTCACACTTCAAAAACACGATTAGGAATCGACACGTCCAAGTGAACTTGGGTTCGTGCAACCTCAACAAGCAAAAAACAAATGTAGTTCTTGTGGTTCTTTCCTTGAGTGATACTGAACACTACCAAAGCTCTGATACCAATGTAAGGTGTAGCGGAAGTGAATGTTGAACTTTGCTCAAGATGAGTGCTCCGAACTGTGCTCAAGGTTCCTTTTTCTTATGGAAGGGAGAGCCTTCCGTTCCTTTAGTGAGAGAGTGCAATGGACACAAACAAAGTGAATGGACACTGTGCGTGAAGGTGCATGAGTCTGAGAGATAGAGAGAGAAGAATACGACACCAAAATGTTGTCAAACCCTCCTTGAAGGCCCCACTCTCTATGGCGAGAGCGGTCTACTTATGATTGCACAATCCCTACAATGCTTGGACTTGCCGACGATGTCGACGATGATGAGGACGACGAGACGGGCTGAAATTTGAAAACGCTAAGGGTTGAAATCTGCAAATCTTCTATCTGCTGAATTCTGACTCTATGTCGGTGACGATGTCGATGACGATGACGATGATGCGACGACGACGCGCTGAAAACACAGATGCTGAAATTCAGCATTTGCGTTTTCTGGGCTGAAATTGCAAACTACGCGGGATCTGACCGTGCGGCAAGGATCTGCTGCGGGAAGGTGAGATCTGCTAGGTTCTGGGGTTCTTCTGCGGGTACGGAATGCTGAAAACTGAAAACGCTGGTGTTTCTTGATGTTCAGTCGCGGTGAATTTGCAAAATGCTGAAGTGTGATGCTGATGCAAAAACGCTAGGGGCCGAGTTCTGCTGCTGGGGAAAATTCACTAACGCTAGGGCTGATTTGCTGTCGTGAAGTGGTTTTGCTGTGTCTACCAATGCCGAAGCTCCTTTGCAATGCAAAATCGCCAAGGCTGATCTGTCCTTGCACAAACGCTAGCTTGATGCTGAGTTGCAAAAACGCTAGGTCATGCAGTTGGGGGTCCTGCTGAGAAGGTGCCTGTTGAGTGGTGCTCCTGCTGCCTCTTCTGCCAGAAAGTGCTAACTTTGGTTTGCTTATATATTATCTTAGCAAAATTGCCCTACCTAGTTCCCAACAAAAGTCACTTAATAAATAAGTGAAAAATGTCAAAAATAAGGAAAATAAGTCTATGCACTTTAAAAATGCTCGTGACGGGTTCTGATGGAAATCTGATGATCATGCTGCGTGCAACGAGAGGATATGCATCTACTCTAAGTGTCTGGACATGCACGATCTGCGAATAGACTCACATAAGTGTAAGATCACTTCCTATTCTAGACTGACTTGACTGAACTGAACCCTGGTCATGCTGTAGCTTGTCCACAGACACGTAGGGTTGGATGTGTCACGTGACATAGTTGCATACTCTCACTTGCACAGTTAAGTCACTTAAGCATATAGACAAATGAACAATCACTTAAGTCATTTATTAATAAGTGACTTTGACATGACATTTATCAAAAGTAGGTAGGGCAAATGGCTAAAAGACCAATAAATGAAGCCCCTTGGCACCAAAGTCAGGCAGAGGAGCAATAGAAAAGCCTCTTAGCAGTACCAGTGCTTGGGCAGCCATCAACCACCGTTTTCTCCAGCAGCCATCAATCCTATGATCTCCATCAGATTTCAGCCCTCAGCGTTTTCAGCATAGCCTCGTCACAGCTGTAGTCCTTGCCGCATAACCACCAGCGTTTTCAAATTTCAGCCATCCTCATCTTCAATGTTTTCAGTTTTTAGCCCATTGCCGTCCCCAGTGATAATAGATCAGCCCACATCCTCGTCGTCGCCGTCGTCATCGTTGTCGCAGTACCAAGCATCTCTAGCAGTACCCATTAGTACCTCAGCAATGCTGCAGTACAAGTACCCCTCATCGTTGTCGTCATCGACACAGTACCCCATCATCTAGCACCCCTTGCGTTTTGGCTTGGCTCCTGCCTAGCCTAGCATAAGGATCATCAGGACCTCCGGTGTCCTTAGCACCCAAGTACCTTCAGTACCTTCAAGATCTCGTAGTACCAAGTACCAAGAATCCACATTATCCCTCAACATCCACCGCAATATCCCTCAGCTCTCAATAGTACCCAGTATTAGTAGCATCCGTACCCATTAGCATTTGAGGATCTCAACATTTAGCATCATTGTATCAACACTTGTGCAAGTAATAAAGCAAGTACTTGTTTTGGCAATAGAGCAAGGGGACCCGTGAGGGTGGTTGGGACCCGACATGCGGTGTCGTCTCTCTTCTCTCTCTCTCTCTCTCTCTCTCTCTCTCTCTCTCTCTCTCTCTGCCTTTGTGTCTACAGCCTCTCTCTTTCGTTCAGTTAAGTTCTTTGAAGTGAAGTAAAGTTACCCTTGTGTTTGTGCGGGGTACTAGATCCGAGCTAAACCCTTAAAACACTTCCGTTGCACGTGACATTGGTATCAGAGCTCTGTGTGCGCTGCACTTGACACTGGTATCAGAGCTCTGTGCGTGCTTCGGCTTTCGTGAACTCAAGGGAAGAACCACCTAGAACTGAAGCAGAACCAAGAACCCAAGAACCTCGCTCAGTTTTTTTTCTTTGGCAGAGTTTTCATTGGTCTATGCATCCACAAGCATCAAAAGCATTCAACATGAGAAGTACAAAAAGCATCCAAGAGGTAGAAATTCGACAGTTGTGCCTCACCTTTAACAGGGGGGGATGTCACGTGCACACTTCACTTGCACTACGTCGACAAGCTACTGCTAGAGTCTAGCGTTAGTCTTAGCTTAGGATCTAGCCTGTCACCCTTGTGAGCGTCTAGCATGACTTGCATGTCGAGGCCGGTCATAGTTGCATACCCTCACTTGCATAGTTACGTCACTTAAGCATATAAGCATATGAACATTCACCTAAGTCATTTATTAATAAGTGACTTTGACATGACATTTATTAAAAGTAGGTAGGGCAAATGGCTAAAAGACCTATAAATGAAGTCCCTTGGCACCAGAGTCAGACCGAGGAGCGACCGAGGAGCAGTAGAAGAGCCTCTCAGCAGTACGTGCGCTTGGGCAGCCATTAGCCAGCGTTTTCTCCAGCACCCATCAATGTTTTCAGCCCTATGACCGCCATCAGATTTCAGCCCTCAGCGTCTTCAGCATAGCCTCGTCGCGGCTGCGGTCCTTGCCGCATTACCACTAGCGTTTTCAGATTTCAGCCATCTTCATCTTCAACGTTTTCAGCTTTTAGCCCACTGCGGTCCTTGCCGCATTACCACTAGCGTTTTCAGATTTCAGCCATCTTCATCTTCAGCGTTTTCAGCTTTCAGCCCATCGCTGTCCCTGGCAATAGCAGATCAGTCTACAGCCTTGTAGTCGCGTCATCGTGGTCGTCGTTGTCGTCGGAGTATCAGATGTCATACTACAAAGACCATTTTCTTACCAAACATGAGGACGGGTTCATACAGTGACCACGCTATATGGACACCTGCATGCCACAGCTCACGGGTGGCAATTGTTCAGCTCAGAGTGTCATCACACAGACTAGAGATCGAGGTGGGACGAGCTCATGACATTCCTAAAGAGGAGAGAGTGTGTAGAGTATGCTGTCATGAGGCTGTGGCAATCACTAACCTTAGTTGTTGGTTTCTTTCCCTTGATTTTTAATTTTGGGACCCTCTGTTTGAAGTCGCAAATGGCCGAACATTGTGTGGCCATTGTGCAACGGCCGGCAGTTGAGAGTTTCACAAGGGGCGGCCCAAATTTGTGAGAGAAGGCTGATTTTGATCATTCAAGTGCTATTGTGTGTGACTAGTGGGTGCAGGTGATTGCTAGACTTACACCACTGTGCTGCTTCACATGTCTAGGGCATACTTGTACGGCTAGTATGTCTCCGGGCTGACCACCCATAGCCTAGGTTGCTCGTGGTCCGGTCGCTCGAGTTTGGGGCCGGCCCCCCACTTTTGTCCGGGCGCCCACATATATTTCCATATATCATTCTTCTGTTGGGTCGTGGGGATTTTTATCAGGCCTTGGCCTACCTCCCCTTGGGCACCTATTTATGGAGCCAGGGGGGTACCCACTTCCACATCTCACAGAGATCACACATCTCATTGTACTGTGGGTCTTTTGCTTATGGTAGTCATGGGGGGCTGATCGCTCCCTCTTCACCATCTCTGGCGTTTGTGTCTACTCTCTCTCTCTCTCTCTCTCTCTCTCTCTCTCTCTCTCTCATGCTTCCCCACACGCTGTCACAAGACATGCACCACGTGCCAATAGAAAAGACCAGACTGAACAGACCTTTAGCACTTCAATAACAACTGAACTGAAAAAGAGAGAGAGACGACACGCGACATGGAGTGACGGTTGGCCCCAAACCTTGGCGCCCCTTTCGGTATTTCTTTATATTGCATCAACAAAGTACAAGCCGGTACTCCAGACTCTGCACCTTCTCCAGAAAGCATGCTAGAGAATGAGCCCTAACCTCATATTTGAAGGCCATAGGTCCCAAAAGCAGTTTACAGTAAAAAGCCTTCAAACTTAAAAGCATCTGGTCCAAAAGCAAAGCCAAAAAGTTGCCAGCGTAAATCACGAAAATCCGTACAGCCTGCCACACGTCATCAGCCAGCGCAATTTTCGGAAATCTTCCTGCTGCCCTTAGGGTTAGGGTTAGGGTTTCTGCAGTTTTAGGGTTAGGGTTTTTGCTCTTAGGCAACCATGTCATCACTTTGTGACACTTCTTCTGTTACTTGTTCTTCTTAGGGTTTAGGCCCCTCAGCCACATCTGTAGGTTGGCTCCATTCTTTAGGCTTTGACACGTCAGCAGTTTGTTACACAGGCGCACTCTCACATGGTATCAGAGCCCAGCTTACATGGTATCAGTAGCTTCATGCTCTCGATGATCCAAGGGCGCATCATCGCATTAGGTTCTCCTCCCAAGATCAGCATAACCAGTGTTTTCATGCAAAATCTGCCAGCGTTTTGCAAACAACCAGGCGTGCGATGAGATCTGCGTTTTTCGTCGCGGAGGATCCCCCTCCACCTGCGTTGTTGCAGATCAAGTCAGCTTTTTTGCATCAGGCTGCGAGCGCTTCACTTCTAGGATCATTTCATAGCCGGAAACCTCCTCTGCTCCATCTGCGTTTTTGGGTTTTCAACCCTTTTTCGGTGGTTTTATTGGTCACTTTGTGTCGTTGACACCTCCCACAAGTTGTTGGGCACCTAGGGTACCCAACAAGTCTTTGTTTTTTCAGCAAACATAAGGTTTTTGGTGCCAAAAAAGTGCAGCAAAAGTGGGCTGCAAATTGACCTGCGTTTTTGCAGCAGGAGGGCAGCGCTCAGCTTCTGGACCCCGGATCTCGCCACCACCTACCTACCCGGCTTTGCATCTGGTGCATTTCCGGCGAGTATCCTCTCTGTCTTCATCAGATTTCAGCCGTTACCCCTTGCTGTTTTCTCTGTTTTCAGCCCATCTGGGGCAGTGAGTGTGATTCACCACCCCTTCCTACACCCTCTGCACCGCTCCGGACCCTACCGGGAGTGTACGAGCACGCTGAAAATCGCTGGACAGCAGCGTTTTCATCACCTCGCAGTTGCGTTTGTGGGTGGACAGCAGCCACATGGCTTTTGTTTTTCATAGAGGATGAAGTTACCTCCTGCCAGGACACCATCCGATGGTGGTCCTTGCGGTCTCTCGGTGACTGCCGCAGTACACGGTATTTTCGACATCGGCTTGATCATCTACGGGCGTATGATCCTTGGGAGACCCATTCATTCCAGCCATGATTCGGCGGTTGAGGGGGTGGTGACTTGTGGTTTGCTATGGACACACCTATGCACTCATCCTAGGAGTTCACACGAGATATGGCCATGCTCATGGCATATGGGATTCCGACATTCCCAGAGAAGACACCACCATCTTTGGTGGACAGACACTTACCACTTGACCTCGACACGTCAGATCACTTGCTTACACAAGAGCATCTACATGAAGGTAACCTTACAACACACTTATTCCCTGACCTGGGCAGTAGGCTACTCCCAGCTCATTCACACTGACAGCCACACCGAGTTGCGGTTTGGTGGCGTTGTTGGCGCGGATTCTGTTTTGGTTGACACCGGCGGATTGGAGGCAGGAGATATAGGCAAGACGGTGCAGACATCTTGGTCTTGCCTTTTCCTCTTCTCAGAGGATCTTCACAGCGCAGACTTCTTAGTCTGGCTTCCCTACTTCTACAAGATGATCATGGTGCAGACAGCTTGGTCTGACCACACCTCTTCTCAGAGGCACTTCACAGTGCAGACTGTTGAGTCTCGCTTTCCCCTCATCTTGGATTACCCTACCTATTGAGAGGACACCATCCGGTGGTGGTCCGTGTGGTCCCTCGGTGACTACTGCAGCTTACGGTAGCTTCTACAGTGCAGACTGTTTAGTATGGCTTTCCTTGATTCGGAGGAGTTTACGGCGCAGATTTCTAAATCTGGCCTTCCTGGACACCTTAGCCACCTGGCCACATTGGGTTGCAGGTTCATGCATTGACATGCTTCCGTGCATTCTCATGACAGTTTCTGGGCTTCTCCATTTTCTCGAGACAGTTTGACTATAGACACCACAGATCCTACTGGGCAGGACACTTGTAGGTCTATTGGCACTTCTTTTACGACAAGGACTTGTAGACTTACACCACTCTGTTGCTTCACATGTCTAGGGTTTACTTGTACGGCTAGTATGTCTCCAGTCTGGCCACCCATAGCCTAGGTTGCTCTTGGTTTGCTCTTGGTCCGTCCGGCCGCCCGAGTTTGGGGCCGGCCGCCCACTTTTGTCCAGGCGTCCACATATATTTCCATATATCATTCTTCTGTTGGGTCGTCGGGATTTTTATCAGGCCTTGCCCTACCTCCCCTTGGGCACCTATTTATAGAGCCAGGGGGGTACCCACTTCCACATCTCACAGAGATCACACATCTGATTGTGCTGAGGATCTTCTGCTTATGGTAGTCATGGGGGGTTGATCGCTCCCTTTTCACCATCTCTGGCGTCTCTCTCTCTCTCTCTCTCTCTCTCTCTCTCTCTCTCTCTCTCTCTCTCACGCTTCCGCACATGCGCACTCTCACAGTGATCACATTTTTAATGGAAAGCTTGCCTTCTCCCTTGCTCTATGTAGCACGATGATTCCGCTCTCGTGCATCTCTCTCCCCCTTTGAATACAGGAACGTGGTGCCCCGCTCGAGGGATTTTCATTAGTATGTACAATTGTGTGGGTTCATGTGTGATTGTCGAGGCAAGAGCCTCTTTCACATGTACTGGATTAGCTAGTTGTTAATTCTCTGCAGATATAGGTGAATTCGGAGAGATTTCACGTGAGAAATCTCGTCCGATTCAAAGGGCAAGTAGCCCTACAGGTGCGGGAGCTGGAGGGCTTGCTACGGATGCAATCGGCATGCGAAACGGAGCCCGAAACAGTGAATTACAGCCTGCTATTTATTATTGCGGGTTTAGGGTTTCGACCCTAATTGCTCCCTAATAACCCGAGGAGCTTCGAGAAAGTGATGGGATCATTGTACAGGTGATCTGGTGCATTTTCAGGGGAGAAAACAGAGAATTCAGCGTGCTGTAGATTCTTGCCAGGTTTGGGAAAGTGTCTGTATGCGCCAGGAAAGTCACCCTTGGCATGGGATTTTGTTTGTGAAGCCTCCTACTGCGGCGCGCCAGGTTTGGGAAAGTATCTGTATGCGCCAGGAAAGTCACCTTTGGCATGGGATTTTGTTTGTGAAGCCTCCTATTGCGGTTATCTGCTGAAATCGGGCTAGAGTAGGCCATTTTCAGCCCGGTAAAAGTGGGACAGCTCGTAGGAACTCCCAGATTTTATCTCAAGTTTAGAAAGAATAAAGAAATACCGAAAGGGGTGCGAGTCTTTGGGGCCTACAAGGTGTCATTGTCTGCTTGGTAGCGCTCTAGCTGCCAGACCGTGGTTTGTTTGAAGTGTTAATTCTAATCACAGGTTTATTCGTGAACTTTTCCTCTGTGTCGTAAAGTCAAGTAAAGATTCGGGTGATAGCTAAAGTCTACCGCCCTACGGGCCGGTTTCAATGCAGAGAGGAAGTGGAGAGTGAGGAGCATTTTGTTTGCAGATGCAGAGCTCATGCGGATATGAGAGGCTGATACGAGCCCCTATTCAAAGGGAAGCCTACATTCCGAGATATCACTCTCTCGAGATTAGAGATAGCTGGGGTGCTACTTGCTAGAGATAAAGAGGCACAAGGACACTTCTGCAGCCCCGGGGGGGGGTGTCACAACTTACAGATTTCTTTCAGAGAGCTACACCTCTTCCACTCCCAGACCCACCCAGGGGAGTGACCCTTCAGTAGGCTGAGGCGAGTCGGGGGCCAGACGACACCAAGCGGGCTACCAGAGGCCAGACCCCCAGACTCCAGTGCGAACAGATCAAGGAGATACGGACTCGAGCACATTGAATTGCTGAGGAGAGACGAGCCCAAATAATGGCTCACCCAGAGGCGTTCATTAGGGCAGCCCTTTCTCCCGACCCTCCCATGTACTACATTTTACACCCCTCATTAGTACAGGATGGAGCTAGCTAGATTGATGCATTTGCATGGTTGTACTATCCTCAGCATATAGACATGCACATATCCCTAGTACTAGTGCTCCACCTATCCTCATAGATCTCATCACCCACCAGACGTCCTTCTCTCTTTAATTTATTCTGTTCCAGTCTGAACTATTGTCTTTTCCAATAGACAAAGGACATACACATATATATACTTGATTTGTCTCATACACATAGACATTAAAACTCTCTCTCTCTCTCTCTCTCTCTCACACACACACACACACACACACACACACACACACACACACACACACACACACACGGTCTCCATGAAACGCGTTTCGGTAGGGGTGAAACCTTGAAACTTCTTAAACATTTTAGGAGATGTTGAAACACCCCACATGTAACTTGGCATAAAACACCCCTTAACTTTTCAATACGGTTCACGAAGTTGGGTCGTTTTGAGCAATGAATTTCTCTATATATTACGTTTTAGTACAACGTTTCATCTCTTCTTTTCTATGAGGTGAAACATTTTGTACCGAAACTCGGCGTTTTAGAATGAAACATCTCGGTGCTTAAACATTTTGCAGTGACCCTGCTCTCTCTTACTCACACACTCACAACTTCCAGCCTTACCTTCTCATCCCTAGCCTAATGTCACATGCATGCAGCTCCGTGTAGTTCTCTTGCTGCTCTCTAAAAAAGACCTCGTAAATCATGGTTCAGGGGTCATTATAAGCTGTTTGATCCTGGAAAATTATGTAAGGCTTCTTAAAATCTACCCTATTTTGAAATAAAGGTTTGTATGCATTTGGTAGTGTCACGTGCACATGGCTCTATGTGCCACGTGGACATGCTTGATT
Source organism: Adiantum capillus-veneris (assembly GCF_014529385.1). Classification (NCBI taxonomy): domain Eukaryota; kingdom Viridiplantae; phylum Streptophyta; class Polypodiopsida; order Polypodiales; family Pteridaceae; genus Adiantum; species Adiantum capillus-veneris. The sequence goes on along the minus strand of NC_140942.1, from coordinate 64,143,909 downwards.
GACTTCCAGAGCCAGTTTTCCCCTTCTTCCGGAGTGTCTAGAATCCTAGGAGGATTAGTGCATGTCCAAACGAGTCTATTAGATTAAGTTTTCCAGTTTTGAACCCTCTTGCGTAAATGGTTTGTACACGAATGTTATTACACTACGGTGGGCATCTGGCATGACGTGCGTGTAGTTCTAGGTTAGAGGAATCCAACGAGCCATTCCCCACGTCGGTTGGTTCTCGGGTGGGCAGATGTGCGACAGTTTCACCCGAAACTTAGCCTCGGTCAAAAACTTATGACTAAATCATTTAATGATTAATTTGTTGGGTTTGTGGACAATTTGCACTACCTCAACCTAAAGGAGTTTATAACTAGCAGATTGGGCCTAAAAAAGGGGTAAGAGAGCACATCGTTTTGACATCAGATGCAAGTAGCTCTAGCCAAGGAGCAAATCAGCCTCAGTGTTTTTGTACAGCATCAGACCAGCTAGCATTTTGCAGATTTCAGTCCCTGGCGTTTTTGCAATTGCAAATCAGCCCTAGCGGTTGCAGATTTCAGCAGCCAGCCAGTGTTTTCAGATTTCAGCCCTTTCCGTCGCCGGAAAATGGCCCAGATCTGCTCTTGCGAGATTCTCGTTGTGGTCCAATACTTCGGTAGCCCATCGAGCCTCACCTCAAGCCTCACCTCGGCTATTCCCTTGCCGTCTTTGAGTGTTCCTATTGCTGTCCATCATCGGCATCATCGAGATCTGCGTTTTCAGCCCTTCATTCCTCTCACATTCGGGAGTGTAAATTAGCCCCAGATCTACCCCTTGGTGGCCATCCGCAATTCCACATTGAGAAGGATCCAAAGGTGCATCAAATCAGCCCTGGAGGTGCCTCATCTTGAGGAGTTATTGCAATGACATTCCCCATTCGAGTCAGTAGAGTTTGCACTTGAGGTATTGCATGTGTGTACATTCCATTTACGCAATCTAAAGCAAATACCACATTGGCGACGGTGTGGGGGGGCCTTGAGAGGGTTAGTTTGACCACATTAGGTCCTCTTTTCCCCATATATTCAGCCATGAGCTCTCCCTACATACCTTCCTCTCCCAACCACGATGTGGACTCTCTATTGCGACGCTCATTTCAGCCATTTTTGAGCATCGAGAGTCACTTATGAACTCCACTCACACCACGTGACATGTTCATTTGGTCCCATAGGTCATATTTGACCTCCCAGGACGATAATAGAACTATCTATCTATCTATCTATCTCTCCACATCTCTACCGCTCTCTCTCATTCGCTCTCTTCAGGGAAAGGTAAAAGGAACCATCATTCAAGCTAAAAGCAATCACTAACGCAAGGAAAGGAAGTAAAGATTTGTGGAATTGTAAAACCTAGATCTTCACCATTTCAATTCTTCTGCACCTGACAGGCAGTTTCTCACCCATGCCTCCTTGTTGTAGTGGCTTTTTGAGTGAAAACTGCCATTTTGATGTCATTTTCAATTGAAGGCAAATTCTAACATTCAAAGCTCATTAGACATCTTTAGCTTTGGCATTGCCATTCCCACTAATTCCATGTGCCATTTCAGGTTGCACGTAGCACATCGATTTTGGATTTGGTGTTTTGTGAATCCTTTATACTTTCTTTTGTGGTTACATGCACTTGCTTATCAGTTGTAACTTGCCTTGAAAATGATGAGGCGATGTAGAATTCAGGATTTTGCTCTATTTTTTATAGTTTGAAGGCAGAAATGATGATTATTTCCAAGTTTTTAGTCTTGGTAAATCTTATTGGATGCTGGTGCTTGTTTTGGTTGTGCATGATATCGATTATAGAGGGGACTCTGTAACTTTTGAAACATTTGGAGTTGTTCTGTAAGGGTTTAAAAAAGGGAAAAAAAAGGAAAACATTTGGAGTTGTTCTATAAGAGTTTTAAAAACATTTGGAGTTTGTTTTGTAAGGGTTTAAAAAAGAAAAAAAAAAAAGTACTGCAACCATTCTTGAATGGGAAAAGGAGAGACATGATTACCTGTCTGTAATGTATCGCAAATTTCAAGAGAAATGCGGACTTGTAGGATACATCTTAGGAAGAGATGAGCAGGCTTGTTTGTTGAGGTGCCGTTGATTTTGTGTTGGCTTATGCAGGACCAATACATTCTCCACACAGCTGAATATCAGAATATAAACTTGCCATTCTCTTGTCGGCATGGTTAGTTCATTAATCTTCTATGAGAAGTCAAGTTGATTCTTTATGCAGTGTTGACCTAAGGATGATCCTATTTGACAAGTGCCCAAGTTTTATGTCTGTCAGGTTGCTGTACTGCGTGTGCTGTGCGTGTCAAATCGGGGGAACTTTATCAACCTCGAGCTCTTGGCATCTCCCCTGAATTAAAGGACAAGGTGCTCACTTTATTTTTAGCGTTTGCACACATTTAGGAGCTTGTACTAACCTTTCTTGAGCCCCATAAAGGGGCAGCTGAGCTCTCTCTCATATTCTTATCCCCTGCTCTTTTCTTCTCTCATACGAGAAGCAGTTTTTGTCACAGGGCTCTAGGTTCTTGTTACTCTTTAGAATGCTTGTATCCTTCTTGCCATTTTAAGGGTCGAACATGATGTACTGATGGACAGGGCTTCCCTTTTTGGCATAAGAGGCTGATAATCAAGGAAGGATAGTTTTAAAAGGCTTTTGGTGATTAAAAGAAGCTCTTGATAAATTAGATCATGCCATGATGGCTAAGTAACACTAACATGAGTAGAACATCAATTGAATGTAGGCATTTTTTGGAAGACATTGCACTCATCATGTGACACATCCAAGGTTTTTGTTTACTTCATACTCTCTCACAAATGTTTATGGTGAAAGATTTAGGAGGGGGAGAAGGTCTTTTTTTAATAAGCTGAAGGCTTTCTAATGTACAGTACAATAATTTAGAGATTCTGCTCATTTGCATACATGGTGAAATCCTCTTCTGAGAGCCATGAGAGGAACTCATTATGCAGACTTTGTATGCTTACATTGGGTGCCTATGGGGATATTATGTCGAATCCTAGTTTTATATTGCCACTGTGCCCCGATTATGTGAGTGGAGATGTTGTAGTATTCAGCCAAAAGTAAGCATGATGGAGCTGTTGGTTTTTACTGTCTTGTGGATGACTTCCATAAGCCTCAAACCCTTTTTCATTGATGAATTTGGCCTTTTGTATATTTATGTAGGCAAATACTCTTCTTTTTATAAAGTATGCATTCATAAGTTTATTGTGCAGGGATATGCTCTTCTCTGTGTTGGATATCCTCTCTCAGATCTCGAAGTGGAGACTCAGGATGAAGATGAGGCAAGAACACCGTTTCCTTTTTCACAATTGATTGAATGCATCATTGACCCTTCTGCCATTGTTTCAGGTTTATTGGCTACAGTTTGGGCAATACTTTGCTGGGGGTCCAGTGGTGAGTTTTTTTGTTCAAGAAACTTGTTGCTACATTGTTAGATTGGGTTCTCCTTGAACCAACTTCAGTAGTTTCATCAAAGAACATTTATTTTGCCTTTTTTTTTTCTATCTCCCATCTCTTTTGTGTGATCGAAGCCATTGTAGTTTTAACATTAAATGCCATTAATTATGTGTCGCAGCTTCTTTCTTTTGTGGGTATGCGTGTCTCTTAAATATGTGTTTTGTGCTAGTGTTTTACCCATTAAGAATAGTTTGTGAGTTCAGACCTTCATGACTTTCTGAAGGTATCTAACTGTTGCTCTGCAAATTTCAGGAGAGAGATGATTATGCTCTGGAGCTGGCAGTTGCAGATGAATAATTGTCGAGCAAGATTGAAGCGGTTTGTAAATTGATCCAGAGTTTGGCCTTAACTCAGTTGCCCCTTGATTACCCTTATAAAAGAGAGTGATATACAGAGGGTGTAATGGTAAAAGCCCTCTGAGGAATCTCTTTTGCTATAAGCCCTTTGAGACATTGTTTATTCACTGCTCCTTCTCAAGCAACATCAAGACACCCCTTTGTGGAGCGGATGATTTGAGAGATCAAATGTGAGTGAGAGATAGATGTGTAGATTGCTGAGCCTTGACGATATTTTTTCGGCATTATACAGTGTAATTTTTTTGTATGCGTATCTTCAGCGAACAGAACTTGCAGAAACTTGCTAGCTTCTTAAGCTCTTCATTTGCTTCTTTTTGAAGTCGCTGCTTTTGTGGTCGAGCCTCATGTCTTTTAGGTTTATTGCCCGGAAACGATACAGAAGATTGAAGATTCTGCAAGGTTTTTTCCTTCTAGCTTCTAGTGCTTCTAGTGTAGATGCTTGTGCACAAGATTTTCTCTTTTAGTAGTTTTTGCCTACATAAAGTTATAACCAATTGTGCAGCTCAATGCAAGGGTCATAAGTCCAACTGGAGGATGATAAGTGAGAGAAACAAAGGTATACAACTACATGGCACAACTTGAAATTATCTCAACTAGAATTTGGAAGAGACCTGAAACTTTTGTCACTATCTTCACACATCAAATACATAGGGAAAACTGCCAAAATACCCCTCAAATTTGTGGAAATTCCCAAAATATCCTTGTGCTCTTTTTACAAAGGATTGCTCCAATTTCCCCAAAGATAATATACAAAAGTGGAACCACAAATTTCCGAAGTTTGTAGTCAAAGAGAAACACCCACATACCCCAAAAATGGTAGCATTTGACTGTGCTAGTAGTGAGCTGTTTTAGGCCAATTTGTAGAATGTACAGAAACCTATTTAAAAATTCTTGCTTTGACCAAGTTTGCTATCATTGCAAAAGGTAGAATGGGAATTTTGGTAAATTTTAAGGGCATATTGGGAATTTTAGTCCAAACTTGAGGGGCATGGGAACTCCACAATTTTGAGGGGTACTTCGGTAAATTTTCATAAATGCAATATTTGCTAGAGAAACATGACACAAGTGTCCAAATTATAAACGAGTCTCACCCTCAATTAGAGCATACTAAGACCATTCTGGGTTTACCTTGTCTTGATTTGTATTGTGAAAGGCTGAAATCCAGTTCTTGGTTGACAAAGTTACACCATAACTACTTTTCCATAAATAGATCTAAACTTAGAAAAAGGAAATTGCATTTAGTACAATTGACTTTATGTGCATAATTTTCTATGGAGGGGTGTGTCTTATCAATCTAATTACAGTAAAAGTCACACACATTTAGGTCGATAGTACTTGTGTTATGAACTTAACAATGTCAAAGTTGACAGTGTGGAAGCGTAAAGACCAAGGAGAGAGAGAGAGAGAGAGAGAGAGAGAGAGAGAGAGGCTCTTGAACCAATCAACCTTGGCAATGAATAATTTAATGTGTATACAACGGAGGCAAGGGGTTGCTTATATAGCAACCTCAGTAAATTACCGTATCTAGACTTTGACAAATAAGTGAAAAAATAACTAAAAGCCAAACTAAATAATGGGATCACATTGGGCAGTTCACTTCACTTGAGATGCCAAAACTCTAACACCCTCTCTGCAACTCATAGTGGACATCAATAGTGAGACCAAGTCAATGAAGAAGCTACCATGGACACCCCAGTAGAAGGCCTTGGACTAATGGTGGATACATCTCGGTTTTGCTACCCTCAACTTTGTACTTGAAAATAATGCCATCTTGAGCATCGGTTGCCTTTGTAGAAATTTTGAATTGTAGATCACACTACGTCCAATAATCCCCATTCGTGAATTGTGGGCACCTCACGTCCAAAATATAAAACTCCAAGATAATGAAATGTGGAATACATCCTATCCATGATCCAACCAACAACAATGAATTTGTGCGCCCATCCATAATGTTTAGACGTTTGATTGGTTCCTTGCTGCCAGATGCATGTGCTCCATTTGCATTGAACTCCGATCTACGGGTCCAAACATCATAACTTGAACTCCAATACACGGGTCCAAATAAATTATACGGAGCACTTCTCTCTGCCACTCACAAGACTCACTTTGGCTGAAGCTAGTAGTGACACTTGCACTTTGACTAGAAATCTGACATCGGGGCCACTGTGTGGCTACCGCCGCATGTGCCATGTCAATCTCCTCTATCAAATCTTTATTACCATAATCTCTGTCCAGCTTTCCTTTGTCTTTATCTACCTGTGAGTTCCTGTTTTATCCTTTGGCTTCAAACTCTCGAGCCAAACAAAGCGTCTTGTCACATGTATAACGATGGTTGTCGGACCTTGTGGGTACCGAGGGAGCTAACTGAGTACTGGTACCGCCATGCCATCCTTGTCCAGCTTGCATTTTTCGCTATCCTCTAGCAAACTTGTCCATTTGCTTTCGACTTCACAATCTTGGGCCAAATAATTTGCCGGGTTTCTTGAGAACTGTGTCGATGCATAGGCGGCTAACTGCATGGTGGATCCGCTATCCATAGCCACTTGTTGGTTTTGGTTGTTGTCCTCGTGGGCGCTCGAGCAAGGAGGGGGCCATATTGAAGTTGCAAAATCTAGTAATCTAGTACCTTCTCACACTCCAAAAAAATGACCGCATGAACCAAGCCGAAAATAGAACCAAGTCGATCCTGAACTCCTCTTCGTCTCCCACGCAGCTCTGCCCAAAATTTTGAGCTTCGAAATGCTCCCAAGCCGCTCTTGCTGTCCCTCTCTAGAGCTCCAAGTTTTGCCTTTTTCGGGCAGCCACAAAACACTTTAAAGGTGGCTGAAGGGCTTGCACCAAGTCGGCTCCTAGACACACTAGGGCTTCAAAATTCGACCTTCCAAAGTGCACCTTCAGGGAATCTCCTCCAATGATTCAGAACCTCGGTCCCCAATAGGCCTATCGTTTGAAAACGTGTGGTGCAGGGCTAGAAAAATACATTTTTCCTAACCAATCAAAATAAGGGGAAACTAGAAATTCTCTCGGTTTTCAGGTCAAAATTTGAAGCTTTTTCCGGTAATTACACTAAAACTTTTGTAAATTTGCCGGTTTTCTTAAAGGCAAGCTCAAAATATAACCGGGATGTTATAATTTCAACCGGTTAAAATACACTAGACCCCGGTTTTTTCCTAACACTGGTGTGGTGTGTAAGTCGTTGCCTATAGACGTTTCAGCACACTATCGGGCAGTGGGTGGGGGTTCTGCGGTGTGGTTGGACCCATCGTTCTACAACGCTTGCATGAGGGAGAATTTGTGGTGCCGTCGAGAGTCAGCGTAGCAGTGTTTTAAAACGCTAATGCTAGGTCTTGCTTCCACATCATGCAAAGGGTGGCCGCAGAGGGGGAGCATTTCTTCTCTTCATGGGTCTTCTCCTCCAAATGGTAGCGGCCTTCAACGACGACAAGACTCTAATACCATGCCAAAGTCAACGATGTGGAAGCGTAGAGACGAAGGGGAGTGAGCACGAGAGAAGAAGAAGAAGAAGAAGAAGGAGAAGAAGAGAATTTTAACTTCTCTTGAACCAATCAACCTTGGCAATGAATAATTGAATGTGTATACAATGGAGTTAAGGGGTTGCTTATATAGCAACCTTAGTAAATTTTCCTACCCAAACTTTGACAAATAAGTAAAATAAATACCTAACGGCCAAACTAAATAATGGGCAGTTCACTTGAGATGCCAAAACTCTAACAAACAAGCATAAAAAATCCCTATAAAAAATTATGATTAAAGAGAAAGTTCAAATTTAAGCATAGCTGAACTAGTAGGATAGTACCCTCAAGGTTGAGGTTCAAGTGCCCTTGTGAATATGTTGATGTTGATTGATGCTTAGTGGGGAGGAGGTGTGCTGTGTGAGAGTGCGTATGCATGACCTCTTCAAGTTAATAGAGATCTCAACGCACTTAAACAAATCAATAATAAGAAAAATTTTCCTATTTCTCACCTATGTGTAGCTTGAGAGTACAATTTGCCCTTGATGGGATCACTACAAGGAAGCATTTGAAAATGTGGTTCCATTCACCTTGTTACCATATATATGTGGTCGTGATGTGTCTGAACACACTTAAGAATGTTAGAGCATTTTTTCCCTAACTAGGAGGTTTTTTCTCCCGTGCATTGTATATACGTCCATCATTCTAGGGCTAACGCATCCTTCATCATGAAGTAAGCAATACATACTCTCTATTGTGTGCCTTGAGCTTCTTCATTTTCACCAAGCTGTGTGTGTTTTCTTGCAACCCTATTTCCAACAATTGGTATCAGAGCATGTTGCGTCCTCTTAGGCATAGTCGGCAGCATCGTTAGCACCTACCTGCTCACTTTCTTCGATTTGGGTGAGCTTTGGTAAGCGTCAACTGGTCATTACATACTTCGGGTAAGCTCATAGAGCTTGGTCTGCTCAGAATTTTGATTCGGGTTCATTTCGACCTTCGTTTCCACTACAGGCAGCACTGCACATGCAATTTCGTCCTTTTGTACAAAATTTTTGTTAGTGCAATTTTTTGCAGAACAAGTCCCTTACAATCTTCTTTGGGTTGTGCTATATAGCACGTGCTGGTCCTACTTCATTTTTCCTCTTTCCGGACAGTTTTGACATCAGGTGCAGTCACTTGTCATGGCTGACTAACAGCACAAATGTATTCAAGATGTTCATTGATGAGGATAAACTGGATCGGAACAATTACCCAATGTGGGCTTACACACGATGCAACATGTTTTTGTGTCAAAGGGCCTTGAGAATGTTGTGCAAGGCATTGATATACGTCTAGATTATGTGAATATAGGCTCTGCTGAGGATGTTGCAGGTTTTGGTGGCAAGACCATTACTGCTACAGGCGTATTGCCTATGGTTGAGCAGTCTCATTGGGATGTTAGAGATGTGCATGCTCATGCATTAATTGCGTTATCTATGAAGCACATTGTTCTCCTCACATTCGTCCAGTTAAATTTGCAAAACAAGCTTGGGATATTTTGGCTGGTCTTTAAGCAAGTCTCAATGAGGCTAAAATTGCATTGTTGCGTAAAGAGTTGGAGTCAAAGATTATGCATGAGGAAGATGACATGGGTATCAAGGATATTAATGAGCAACTCATTTTTGTAGGAGAATTCATTTCTCACTATTCAATTTTGTAGATTGTTCTTGATGCATTGCCAGATTCTTACCAGACTTTTGCTAGTACTTGGAGACTTAAACCCAAGGAAATCCTGATGTTGTCAAGTTTGATGCATTATGAACATCGCTGTTGCAATAGTCACTTTCAAGAAAGAACATGGCTAAATAGCGTGCAGTTGAAGAGGCTTTTGTTACTACTCAAAGAAAAGGTGATAACAACAATGTAGCCACTTCTCATGGTTCTTCGATGAGTAGCAAATCACATGTTCCTAATGGTTCTGTTGGCAGCACCTCATCTAGGAATTCTGCTGAAAAGGGCAAAAATAAGATGCGTTGCCATTATTGCAAGGCTAATGATTACTTGATTAAGCAGTGTCCTAAATTGAAAGCAAAAGAGGCCAAGAAGAAAGAGGTTGGTTCCACTACAAGTGCAACTATTGTAGAATCTTTTGTGAAAGGAGATTGTGCTGTTGATGTAGATGTAGAGTGGGCATTTAGTGCAGAGTGCACTTATGATCCTTCTGTCCATGATGCATGTATGTCAGTTGCTGCAGATTCACATGTGTGGTACTTTGATAGTGGTTCTACGAAGCACATTACATTACATCGTGACTTGTTTACTTCTCTCAAGGCTCTTTCTCATGGGAATACATCCACTTGTGCCAACAATGCCTCTTATCTGGTCTAGGGAGTTAGAAAGATTGTGCTGATTGCTGCGAATGGGAGTTCTTTCACACTTGTTGATGCACTTTACGTACTTGAGATAAAAAATAACCTTTTGTTTGTATCTGCACTTGCTAGACCTGGTATTCTTGTCAAATTTGTGGATGAAAAATGTATAGTTCATAATCTCAACTAGTTTGTTGCGTTTGCAAAAATCTGATAAGGTTGCTTCTTTGCTGCCTCTTGAAGCACCTTCGAAGCATGTGTGTGGAGGATGTATTTTGAGTAAGATGCAACATTCAAAGTTTACAAAGGATGGTTCATTAACGGCTACTACATGTAGGTTGCAACTTGTGCATAGTGATGTTTCTGGGCCTATGCAAACTCCATCCTTAGGTAATTACCTATACTTCTGACTTTCATTATATGATTACTCCAGACATGCATGGGTATATCCACTTGAAGCTAAGTCCAAAGAAGTGTTCATGTGCTTCAAGCAATTTTTGGCTATGGCTGAAAATGTCTCTAAATGTACTATGGGCACCTACCGTTAAGATAAAGGGGGGGAGTATATGTCTGATGAGTTTAATTCATTTCTCGCTAGTTGTGGGATAAGACACCAATGTACAGTGCCGTATACACCTCAACAAAATGGTATTTCTGAAAGGGAAAATAGATCGCTTACAGAGATGGCACAATGTATGGTCACGAGTCAAGCTTTGGCACATTTGTTTTGGCTTGAGGCCATCATGTGTGCTACTTATGTACTTAACATGTGTCCTAGAGAAGCTTTGTAGTCTATGACTTCTTATGAAGCATGGCATGATAAGAAGTCGTCTATTGATCACATGCGCGTTTTTGATTGTTTAGCTTATACTTTGGTGCCACAAATACAACGCAAAAAATTGGATGATAAGGTTGTTAAATGTATTTTTGTTGGTTACAGTAAAGCAAAGGTTATAGGTTATACCATCCGCAAACAAAGCGTATCTTGGTTTTACGGTATGGTAACAAAACCCCCCTGGGAGTGATGCGATGAACAAGAGCTGGCACCTAGTGAAAAGGCAAGTGCCATGCCCAAAGGACATGATCATTTCACGAAGGGGAGTAAGACCAAAGCGATCTTTGCGGAAGATTTGAACTTCTGCGAGGCAATGCCTTTGTGAATAGATCTGCAAGGTTGTCCTGTGTTGGAACATAAGCCAAGCTGATCTCTCTTGCTGAGAGTATCTCTCTGACATAGTGGTAATGCACCTCAATGTGCTTTGTGCGAGCATGGAAAATTGGGTTCCTCGCTATTGCCAATGCGCTGTGGCTCTTAGTGTAGATGATGTTGGCAATGTCCTGTCCAACACCCAAATCAACCATAAGGCATCTAAACCACTCAACCGTAGCTGTGAAGAGTGCCATGTACTTAGCCTCACAATTGGAAGTGGCCACAATAGGTTGCTTCTTGCTCAACATGATATTCACAAACTGTCGAGCATGAAACAAAAACCACTTGTGGACGCTCGCGTGTCATAACAACCAACCCAATCTGAGTCCAAGAAAGCATGTAAATCTAGTGGTAATGATCCCCCCTTGGGATAAAACAATCCAAGATGTTAAGTGCCACTCAAGTAGCAAAAAATCCTCTTGACAACCTGCCATTTCTTAGACCTTGGGCTATGCATAAATTTGCTGACCTGTGTGACTGCAAAATAAATATATGGCCTTGTATTGCATACATAAATAAGAAATCCAACAACAATCTGGTAAAGAGTGACATCAGCATGATCACCAAAATCATGAAGCCTTAGTTTCAAACCTATTTCCATGGGAGTGGTAATAGGTTTGTAGTCTTCAAGTCCAAACTTACGTATCAATGTCTCTATGTAGCTTGTTTGACACTATCACAATGCTTAAACTGTATACCCAAGTAATGATGCAATAGCCCCAAATCTTTTATCTTGAAAGTAGCATTCAAATAAGCCTTAAATTCAACAATATATGTCTCATTTGGTATAGTGATCAACAAATCATCAACATAAAGAACGACAATGAGAAGTACATCACCCTCATACTTTACATACAAAGTGCTTTCTATAAGACTGCTACAAAAGCCTCGTTTAACCAAATGAGTGTCATCTTTTTATACCAAGTACGAGGAGATTTTTCAACCCATACAAAGCTTTCTTACATTTTCACACTTTATCTTCTTGTCCTTTCGTGAAAAAACCGCGAGGCTTCCCCAAATATATCACCATTCAAGAAAGCAGTCACAATGTCTGATTGATGTACATCCCATCCAAAAAGAGCTACCAACACACATAGAAAATGAATAGTAGTCATATGACAAGTGGGAGAAAAAGTCTCGTCATAATCTATGCCTTTATGCTATGCATAACCTTTTGCAACAACTCGAGTCTTATAGCAATCAATCTCACCATCTGGCTTACATTTCAACTTGTAAACCCACTTCGTACCAATGGCCTTTTTTCCAAGAGGCAAGTCACATAAAGTCCATGTGTCATTTTCGGTAAGTGCATTACATTTTGATTGCATCGTAGCCATCCAATTTTTTGAATTCTATGCTACATCAAAAGGCAGAGGTTCTTACACATCATATAAACTAAAAACAAAAAAATCATAACAATCTAATGCAAAAAATGCATGGGAAGAACCTGAGCAAGTACGACTAAACAAAGGTGTATCCAATTTACTGTCACACAAAGTATGAACCAGCCATTTTGGCATACCTTTAGCTTGCTCATTCTTAGCCCTTTCCACATCAAGTATATAATGTACATTTGCATCAATATTAGGTTCTTCTATAGCATTTTCATAAACCCCCATAGGATGTACATTTTCCTCATTGAAATTTACATTTAAATTTCCACTAGTAAAAAGAGGCAACCAATTGTCATAAATGTCTTATAAGCTTACATTACTATCTCTAGTATGTGACAACAAAGGCTGATGAACAAAGTCTTCCAAAAACAAACTAAGATACGCTTTGTTTGCGAATGGTGTGACCTGTAATCTTTGCTTCCAATACTGTAACCAACAAAAATGCATTTACCACATCTAATTTTTTGCACTGCATTTGTGGCACCAAAGCATAGGCTAAACAACAAAAAACGTGCAGATGACCTTCTATCATGCCATGCTTCATAAGAAGTCATAGATTGCAAAGCTTTTGTAGGACACCTAGTAAGTACATAAGTAGCACACATGGTGACCTCAACCCAAAACCAATGGTAAATCTTGACCCATGACAATACACCGTGCCATATTTCTAAGCAACATGTTTTTCCTTTCAATAACACCATTTTACTGAGGTGTATATGGAATAGTACATTGCTGTTTTATCCCATGACTAGCCAGAAATGCATTAAACTCATGAGACATATACTCCCCCCCCCGATCTGAATGGAGGTTGCCCATAGTACATTTTGAGACATTTTCAGCCATAGCCAAAATTTCTTGAAGCACATAAACACTTTGGACTTAGCTTGAAGGGGATACAACCATGCACGCCTAGAGTAATCATCAATGAAGTCACAAAGTATAGGTAATTGCCTATGGACATAGTTTGCATAGGCCCACGAACATCACTATGCACAAGTTTCAATCTGCATGTAGCTCTAACTGAACCATCCTTTAGAAACTTTAAAAGCTATATCTTACCCAAATATAAAGACTTCACAAACATGAGTATACCCCCCAAGAAACTGAAGGAGTACGAGCGGAAGTGTGACGCGAGAGAGAGTGCGAGAAGAAGAGCACGACGATATGGTGAACTCGCTCTACTGTAATGTGTAGAACATAGTGAGTTCTTATTAGGTTTTTACAAAAGAATATGTGTACATACCTGGCGGCCCGCCCACTTACCTGGGCGACCACATTGGGCTTTATACCCCAACAACCTCCCACTTAAAGTCCAATGTGGTACTTTAAGTGTGAGAGAAGCTACTATACAAGCTAATATACAAGAGATGTAGAGAAGTGATGTACTACCCTACACCTAACTGCTTGCGAAAATGCGCAAAGCTCTTTGAGGGAAGTCCTTTTGTAAGTAGATCAGCAGGATTTTCTGTGGTGTGAACTTTGACAAGCTGAAGTTGCTTATCCTCGAGCATTTCCCTGATGAAATGATACTTCACATCCACATGCTTTGTCTTTGAGTGATAAACTGGATTGCGAGCCAATTGTATAGAACTTTGACTATCACAATATAACACAGGCATCTCTTCTTTGATTCCCAAATCTGTTACTAGTCGATTAAGCCAAATTGATTCTTTGCATGCCTCTGATGCTGCAACATATTCAGCCTCTGTAGTAGACTGAGTAGCACAATCTTGTAATCTAGAACGCCATGATACTGCTCCACCAGCCAATGTAAAGACATACCCTGACGTAGACCTTCGGTTGTCTAAGTCACCTGCATAATTTGAGTCTGTAAAACCCTCTACACTTAGCTCCTGACTCCCATAGCATATACGCATACTCTTTGTAGCTTTCAGGTATCTCAATATTCCTTTCACTGCCTCCCAATGTTTCTTGCCTGGGTTTGACATGTATCGACTTACTACTCCCACTGCAAATGCAATGTCTGGGCGAGTAGCAATCATTGCATACATCAAACTACCCATTGCAGACGCATATGGAATCTTATCCATTTCAGCCTGTTCTTCCTCAGACACAGGACAATCTTGTTTGCTAAGTTTCACATATGGTGGCAATGGAACACTCGGTGCCTTTCCCTTCTCCATATTGAAACGTTGCAAAACCTTGTCAATATACTCTGTTTGAGATAACCAAATCAACTTCTTTGATCTGTCTCTCTCAATGCGCATACCAAGTATATGACTTGCCTCACCCATGTCTTTCATGTCAAACGATTTTTCCATCTTTGACTTCAAAGCTGAAATTTCTTCCAAGTGCTTGCCAGCAATCAACATGTCATCCACATACAAAATAAGGATCAGCCAACTGCCATCCTTAGCCTTCTTTGTATATAGACAGTGATCGAACTCACTACGTTTGTAGCCTTGAGAAAGCATAAACTTGTGGAATTTATGGTATCATGTCCTCGGTGATTGTTTTAAGCCATAAAGACTCTTTAACAACTGGCATACCCAATCTTCCTTGCCTTTCTCAACAAACCCTTCTGGCTGCTGCATGTAAATTTCCACATCTAAATCACCATGCAAGAACGTTGTCTTGATATCCATTTGGTGCAACACCAAATCTAATATGGCAACCAATGCAAGAAAGCATCTCAATGTAGTCATCTTGACCACCGGAGAGAAGACTTCATCAAAGTCAATGCCTTGTTCTTGCTTAAAGCCCTTGGCAACAAGCCTTGCTTTGTACTTTGGCTGACTATCATGAGCGGTGATCTTATACCTGTAAACCCATTTACAAGGTAGAGCCTTTTTGCCCCGTGGTAATTTAACTAGCTTCCATGTCTGGTTTTTATGCAGAGCTGTCATCTATGACTGCATGGCCAATTGCCAATTCCTGGAGTCCTTCATTTGCACTGCTTCCTTGTAACATGAAGGCTCATTGCAATCAGTCAACATGACATAGTTCATAGATGGAACAAACCTATCAGGAGGTCGCGTGACACGTCCAGATCTACGCACAATAGGTGGCTCAGGCTCAGCCACAACCTGTGGTTCCACTCTATCCTGTCCTTGCTCCTCTTGAGCCCTGACATTTTGTCTTGCACGTGCACGTCCATATTCTTGGAAGACAACTCTTCTAATCTCCTCAACCCTCTCTGGTTTAGAATGATATTTGGATTCATTAAAGTGAACATCATTGCTGCGGACAACCTTTCTGGATTTGGGATCCCAAAGTCTGTACCCCATCTCACCAGAATTACCATAGCCTAGAAAGATGCACTTTCTACTCTTTGGCTCAAGTTTGTTCCTAAATTCCTTTGGAACGTGAGTATATGCCTCAGCCAAAGACTCTGAGATGCTTGTATGAGGGCATTTTTCCTGACCATACCATCTCTGGCACTGAATCCTTCTGCAAAACCTTGCTAGGAGATCTATTTACAAGATGAACAACTGTTGATACAGCTTCAGCCCAAAACCCATTTGGAAGCTGTGCGTTAGACAACATACTTCTGACCTTCTCTTGTATGGTCCTATTCATCCTCTCAGCAACACCATTTTGAGGAGGATTGTAAGGAGCAATAAGTTCACGTTTTATACCTTTTGACTCACAAAAGTCCTGAAAGGCCTTTGAAACATACTCTCCACCATTGTCAGTGCGTAAGCATTTATGCTTCTTGCCACTCTGATTCTCCACAAGTGTCACAAACGTTTTGAAAACACTAAACACTTCATCCTTGTGCTTGAGAAAGTAAACCCATACTTTCCTTGAGTAATCATCTATAAATGTCATAAAGTAAGAAGCTCCCCCTAGAGATAGGTTAGGCATAGGTCCACACAAATCACTATGAACAAGTGCCAACTGTGTATCTCTTCTATTGCTTCTATGCTTATGTGGCTGCTGTGTTTGCTTACCATACAGACAATGTTCACATAATTCAAAATCATTAAATGAAAATCCAGGCAAATAACCAGAACGAGACAAGATTTCCATTCCCTTCTTGGACATATGTCCTAACCGGCTATGCCACAAAGAAACGTTCGGCTGCTCGGTTACATTGATTACATTTTTAGAGACATTTGATACATAAATCATGTAAAGTCCTCCAGACTTTACTCCATGTGCTACTGTCATAGAACCCTTGAATATCTTCCACATGTTCTGTCCAAAAGTGGTGACGTAGCCAGCATCATCAAGTAAACCTGTGCTGATCAAGCTCTTTGTAATTGCGGGAACATGTCTCACATTCTTCAGCGTGAAAGAAGAACCATTCTGAAACTTCAATCGAACATCTCCAACACCTAAGATCTCACATGTCTGCCCATTGCCTAGCCGAACATGATCTTTAGTGGTCACATAAGAGGTAAACCACTCCTTGTTTGGAGACACATGAAGTGATGCCCCTGAGTCTATAATCCAGTCACTCAGTGCATTTCCATCAGATGCTGTAAGAAGAGCTGAGTCCATTGTATTCTTCAAGAAGTAGATGTCTCCTGACACTAGACTGCCATCCTTTGCAACAGTGTTTGTCACATTTATTTCTTGAATCTTCACTAAGGACTTGTTCTTCTCACCATGGTCTTCAGCTTTCTCTTTGCCTTTTTCTGCTTTCCATTCTCTGCAATCTCTTTTCATGTGACCCTTCTTGCCACAATGGTAGCATTCTATGTCACTCTTGCCTTTAGCACTGCGGGACTTGCTACGAGACTGATTCCTCTTTTCACCTTTGTACTTTTCTTTGGTCCTTCCCCTGACAACTAAGGCTGTTCCTTTGCCTTTGTCCATTGTCTTTCTATTGGTTTCTTCAGTAAGCAGACTTCCTTCTACACCTGCTATGTTCAAACCATCTGGAGGTGCAGAATTACTCAAAGCTGTACGAAAAGTGTCCCAACTTTCCGGCAATGTGATCAACAGGAACATAGCTCTAACAGGTTCATCAAACTTGACACCTTGAGCTGACAACTGACTATAGATTGTGTTGAATTCATTCAGATAATTGGACATAGGTGTCCCTTCTTTCATCTTCAAGTCAACAAGCTTTTTAAGCAAGTATACCTGTGAAGCTGCACTCTGCTTCTCATAAAGATCACTCAGCTTTAACCATGCTTGATAAGCCGACATCTCGTCTGCTACATTGAAGTAAACGCTTTCTGTCAAAGTCAGCATAATGGTAGAAAGTGCCAATTCATCCATTTCGCTCCATTCATCTTCGTCCATATCTTCTGGTTTTATCCCCTTGAGCTTTATAGGTTTTATCTGCTTCTTTTGTACCAACACGTGCCAAATCTGCTTCTTCCACAATGGGAAATTGGTTCCATCCAGCTTCTTGATATTGTAAAGAGCAGTGTCCTGTGATCCACAGCCATAGCTACGCTTCACAGTGGTTTACTTTCCTGGGAAAAATTCGGCAGAGTTTCCCCTGTAAACTGACCTCTGAACCAATATCAACCTGTCAAATGAACCAAGAAAGCTTCAGATTCTGCATAAATTTTGGCAGAGTCTCCTTTGTAAAATGGCTCTGGTGTACTCAAAAAACAGACTAAAAACAGCTCAAAAAACACTGTCTCTCTGACACTGTAAGCTGCGGGTAAACCTGTCCTGCACCTGTACTGTCTCTCACTGTCCTATAAGCATAGACTGCGACAATGCCTCAACGGCAGTAAAGCAAAGATGCAATCCCAACTGTCTAACTCACAGTCAATACATCCTAGCTGCCTATCTAAGGGTGCTCGATGGATCGCTCCAAGACCTGTATCACCGAAAGGATCTCAACATTCGAGAATCCCCCAGCTCAATAAAACCTCACTCGACCCTCAACAAAGGCTGCAGTAAATCTGACAGTACATAGACTTCCCACAAAGTCATACATCCACAAATTTCCCACTGTATGCTGTAACCGCTGCGGCGGTTGTTTGCTGCGTGACTCACAGCCAACAAACCCTCAACAGACATACATCATCTCTGACAATACATCCCATGTGGAAGTACCTGCAATGTCAGGATGAAATCTGGAATATCAAGTAGCAAACACAAGCTACCTGATGAACTAGTGGATGTCGCCTACAGTCTGTGTGTAGATGCACCCGTGTCGTATGTGACACGCCTCCAAGAACTATGAGCCATCCTTCGATGTGTAGACAGCCACAAATCAACACTCTAGGAGTGTCGATATCCTCAGCACCTGCAGTCGTAGGCCGAAAACCCCAAATTTGTAGAGTCGGATATGCACCCGCCGAGACCACGTAGTCAAAAATGGCCTGCGCAGACCTTTGTCGAAGCCGAACGGTGGCCGAGATGACCTCAGAATGAAATTCTGAGAACACCTAAACCTTCGGGCTCTCCCACAGGATTTGGGGCCGTGTCTTCGCCTATCGAATTTCACTCCAATCTGAGCTGGTGACTCTAGCCTCCTGCAGTGCTGCCCCGAGCCTCGATCTGAGCTCTGATACCAGTTGAAGGAGTACGAGCGGAAGTGCGATGCGAGAGAGAGTGCGAGAAGAAGAGCACGACGATATGGTGAACTCGCTCTACTGTAATGTGTAGAGCATAGTGAGTTCTTATTAGGTTTTTACAAAAGAATATGTGTACATACCTGGCGGCCCGCCCACTTACCTGGGCGACCACATTGGGCTCTATACCCCAACAGAAACACCCCTTTTTGCTTTGGTCGACCCCCTCTTCTAGCTCAAATTGTGTCCATATTCCCGTATTTTGGTGGATAGACTTGTGTAATCCAAAGGTAAAATCCATGGATATACTCTCCCATGGGGATTAGGGATTGGCAATGGCTGAAGTAATTTAGGTTTCTTCCCTCTATCATACTTAGTCTTTTGGAATACCACACATATTGAAACATACTCTTGTATGTCCACTTTCATGGTAGGCCAACATAAGTACGTCTCTACTCCTCAAAGAGTAGGTTGAAGGCCTCTATGCCCCACATAGGGAGGAGCATGGGATACATACATAACTTTCTCACGAAGGGAGTGGGTAACACATAGCCTATTGCTGTGGAGAAGATAACCATCCTGCAAGGTGAATGGTTCCTCTTTCTTCCCCAAAGCAAGGGTTGATATTATTTTTTTAAAGTTAGGGTCAGTAGCATACTCATCTACCGTAGAAGATAGATCATTGTTGTGAGTTGCTATAGACACCGCATTAACTTTTTGTCGTCGTGAAAGTGCATCGGCCACTTGATTGTGCTTACCAGCAATGTGAGAAATATGAAAATAAAATTGCGAAAGAAAATTTTCCCACTTCATTTGTTTGTCGGAAAGCTTGGTTTGCGTCATAAAGTATTTGAGACTTTGATGGTTTGTTCATAAAATAAATAGAATCCCCAATAGACAGTGCTTCCATGTGTCTAGGGCATGTAGAACAACTAAAAGCTCTTTCTCATAAATGCCTAAGACCCGTTCATCCGTATTGAGCCTTCGGCTCTCATATGCTATGGCATGTCATTCTTGAAGCAAGACTGCTCCAAGGCAATCACCACAAGCATCGCATTGGATCTCAAATGGATTTAAGAGATCCTGAAGTACAAGGACTGGTTGCGAGGTAAGCTTCTCGTTGAGCTTGTTCAAAGCAATTTGCTCCTTAGCAGTTTATGAATACTTAACGTTCTTCTTTGGTAAGTCATGTAATGGTCCTTCTATTACCTCTAACTTTGATGGATCCATACGGATACCATATTGAGAGATAATATGAACTAAGTATTCAATCTCTTAAAGGAAAATTTTGGCTTTCTTTTGGTTGAGAAAAAGCTTTTTCTCCCTCAATGCTTGAAAAATAATTTGGAGATGCTGCTTGTGATCCTCCAAGGACTTGGAGTAGATGATAATATCATCAAAGAACACTCTAGTGAATTTGCGGTAGGGTCTAAATATTTTCTCCATTAGACAACTGAACGTGGTTGGTGCATTGGTCAAGCCAAAAGGCATGACTAGATATTCATAAAGACCAAACATTGTACGAAACACGGTCTTTAGGATATCTTCATCCACTATCCTTATTTGATGATAGCCACTTTTAAGGTCAATCCTACTAAAGGTAGAGCCTTGTAGCTTATCAAACAAATCTTCTACCCGAGGCACGGGAATTTTTTTTTTGATAGTGATATGGTTTAGTGCTCAATAGTCCACACACATACGATATGTACCATCTTTGTTTTGCACTAAAAGGACTAGAGAACAAAAGGGAGAGAAGCTGGACCTCACCATACCTTTGTATACCAATTCTTGTACTTGCCTCATGATCTCCTCTTGTTGAGCTTGGGAAACTCGATAAGGAGGCTTGTTAGGTGGTGAGTTTCTTGGTAGAAGCTCAATTCGATGGTCATCATCCCTTCATTTTGGAGGTAAGTCCATAGGGATATCATCGATGAACACATCTTGCAGTATTTTTAGAAAATTAGACAAGTCTAACTCTTCTTGATTCCTACCACTCACATTTGATAAAACATTAGGATCTTTTAGGGACTCTTTGAAAAAACTCATGTACGCAGAAAGTGAGCTCTTGATTGATTTATCAAAAGCAAGAGGATTTACAAGTGGTATAGTATGACCAGACTCACTAGCATCTATATACATGTTCTTTCCCTTGTAGGTGAAGTAGATTCTCCTTTCAGGGAACTTCCTATTGGCAGCCATGCGGTTGAACCATGGTGCCCCTAGGATAGCATACTCATGTTGGAGAGGAGAGATGAAAAAGTCTTCTATGTCGACATAGCTTTGGACATGAAGCCTCAACTTCCCAATCAAGGGAGTAATGGAGGCTTGCTGTCCCTTGAGAGCTGTGTCAGCCATTATAGTATCTCCCATTTCAAAACCTTGAATGCCCAACTTGGTGGCCAACTCCGTTGATATGAAGTTGCGAGTAGAGCCAGGGTCAAACAAGATGAAGGAATCATGATCCCTTACCTTTCCCCAAGCATAGGATAGAGGTGATCCTTTGCAATGAGCATCCTCTTTTCTTCGATGGTGGAAGCTCTAGGAGTCTCATTGCGGGCATTTCTCTTGGTGCAAGAACGATAGCCATGTCCTTGCTCCCCACACTTAAAACATTTATGGTACTTGTGAAAAGCTTCAAGCTCTTCATGAGAGAGTTTGTTTTTACCTTTGTAAACTCCCTTCTCCTTGGACCGATTGTTGTTGTTGGAATTACCTTGGGAGGGCATTGGTTTTCCCCTTTGCATCACTCTTGTCTTTGTTTTCCATGGGCTTGACATTCTGTCTAGCCCCTTGTTGGAAATTGATGCATGAAGCAACCATGGTGTGGTGGATTACTTAGATGATAGAACCACGTCGTTGAGAGTTGACGTACTCGTCCATCTCTTCTGGTAATCCCGCACAAAATTGTTGCTTTTTCTTGGCAAAGTCTATCTTTTGAAAGACAGTAGCCTTGAAGATGTAAATCCCAAAACTTGTCCCATATATTTGTGAATAGACTCATGGGAGAGAAGTTTCAAACTTCGCCATTTTGTAAGCACTTTGTCCTTTGCATCGCTTGCAAGGAATTGCTTCATGATGGAAACTCGTAGAGTTTTCCATGTGTTTGGGGCTTCACTATTGCCATGAAGGCTAGCCCACCATTGACGAGCCAATTTTTGGAAGTGCATAGCTACATGGTGTAGCTTGGAGGACTCCACGAAGCCCTCGTCTCCAAAGGCCGCATCAAATTGCTGAATGAAGGCCAATACTTTGTCGGTAGCACCAAAGGTGCCATCCTAGGTGAGAAAAGAGATACTCTTTCCTCCCTCTTTGAACTTCTTGAGCTTTTGGGACCTTCTCCATGCACGGTAAGATTTGTGATGTCCTCCCCTCTTGTATTTTCTAGGAGAATAGCCATAGCTTTCATTGGAAGAGGAAGAAGGTGAAGAAGAAGGAGAAGAGGGTGACCTCTTTTTTGCCCTTTTCTTCCTTTGTTTCTTCTCTTCCCTTTTGGAGCGATGACCATGGGTTGACCGTTTCCTCTTGGGAGGAGTTGGCGATCGTCTAGACCATCGTCTTTGTGGAGCCACATCTTTAGACGAACTTAGGGATTCATTACTTTCCCGGTCTTTGGATTCCTCCTCTTGTATGGGAGTGAGTCTTGGTCTCATCAAGAGGCCTCTTAAGCTCTCTCTCCTCTTATAGAGGAAAGGAAATCCCATAAGCAAGAAGGTGTTGAGTAACTTCAGCTTGCAAAGCATGGTTGGCCATAGCTTGTTGCAACCTAGTAACAAGATAATTGATAAACATGGGGGCCTCATCATTAGCACCTTCATGTGCAAAATCAAAGTTATCAATGTTTATTCTACTCTCTTGGTTATTGTCAGCCATTCTAATTATACTTATGTATAGAATACTTTGTGTGTTTACTTAGTGTATTCTTTGGCAATTCAAAACCTTAGTTGATACTCCTCTTAGCCTTTGAAAATCAGCACTTAAGCATCTATACCCATGGATCGAATTGGTTAATTATAGAGAGTAGTGGAGTGGGTCTAATATTGCAGAATTTTTGAGGGATAGCTCCTTTCAGACTTCTTATGGCTCAATAATGGTAAAGCCGTAGGCAAGTCTAAAAAGACATTATTAAGACCAAAGCTCCCGAGGTGTGCACCATTCTCACATAGGGGCTCAACAAAACCGATAATAGATCCCAATCCCACTTACCCTAATATAATTAACAAAATCAACCATTAATAGGATACTTAAGGACCTCTCTTCTTAAGCAAGAAAAGAGAAACCAAATGCTCTGATATCAATGTAATGGAAATGGCCTATGAACTTTGAGATAGCGGAATTAGGAGAATTAAAGAGAGCATTTTTGTAAGACTACTTTGAGAACATAGAGCGTGAACTTAATTGACAGTAGCAACATAATCATAGTACTTAATTAACTTGGCATGAACAATATTTTTGTAAGACAGAGTTTAGAGAACTTGATAACAATTGAGGACCAAATTTATGTGGAGCCGGTCCCTCCTCCAATAGGCATTTGTATTATAGATTCTCCCATCAAGAGAGGCTTGGTACAATACAATCTTTGTATTCCTAGTGTGACCTAGGTAATGCAATGAAGATGGAAACATTCATGCATCATGAGCATAACATAGACTTTGTAAAAACTATTAACTATCCCAAGACTCAGTTCTAAGGTCTCATACACCTTTGCAGGTGGAGAGAGCTAGCGGGGAATGAGGGTAGGGAAGAGAAATAAGAAACATTCATAGGAGAAAGAAATAGTTCCTCACTTATCATCACTCTTCTTGCTAGCATACATAATAGCATAGTAATGAAGATGGAGAAGATGGCAAGCTTAAGCATTGAAGCATGGGTTTTGGTTGGATTTGCATTCCATAGCCAAGAGTGTTGGTGTAGGCTCTCAACTTCTCTACTAGCTTGGAGAAGGAGATGGAGCTCTTGCACTTTGCACTTCACACAATGAGAGTATGTGTGAGTGTGTGTGGGAGAGTATACCCCCCAAGCAAGCCCCCCTCTTGCTTTGGTCGACCCCCTCTTTTAGCTCAACTTGGAAGCTCATTGGACCCCTGTAAGCCTGGCCAATCACATGTAGAATGCATATCAAGCAACAAGGGTAGTCTTGGGACAAGTGTTTCCCTTTACCTTTGAGAGAGAGGACTTGATAAATGCAAAAACAATTAATAAAATCAACTAGATTATCATTGGACCCCTTGGGAGGATAACCAATAGGCTTTAGGCACACCATGAGGGCAACATGGGTAGGGGCTTGACATGTGTCCTTGCTGCCTCTTGAGGCTTGGGCTTAACTTGTGTGTATGTGTGTGTGTGTGTGTGTGTGTGGGTGTTCTCTCTCATCATTAAGGTCTTGCATGGCGTTGAGTATGGAGCTTGTGGCCTCGTTGAATGTAGGGAGAGTGTCCGTGTAATTGTGTGCACTCTGTGTTGTGCATACAACGTTCATAGTAATGGTTGAGAATGTAATTCGCATGCACATTTTTGATGGGGTCACGGGGAGGTGGTTGAAGATGTTGAACGTGTTGTTCGCGATTTCCTCTAGGCATGGTAAATATGTGAATGAGAGAAAACTAAAGGAATAACTTTAGAAAATAGATACTTAATTAGAGAGACTTGTGCATGAATGAATGAATGAAACTAATGGTCTTTTGGCTATTTTATAAAAAAATCCCAGTGTCTTTACTTCAAAGGACATTCGCACCATGTCCTCTGTAATATTTTCACATAAAATATTACGAAGAAAAAAATCTCACTAAAAGATTAACCACCATCGATTGACTTGCCTTAAAAAATTAAACATAGTTACAAAAAAACAAAACATAGTGGCAAACACATAGCACATGGTGCAAAAATTAGAAAATAGTATGACCAACCGATAAGTTTTGGTGTGCCATTACATAAAGAATAAGTTCATATGGAGTAATCAGTAAAAGTCAGGATTTAGGTTCCTGGTGACCACAAATCCTATGGGGGTTGGGCTACTAGGGCGTGTGCAGGTGGGGGCCCATGGGCACTGCGTGACACAACCGACTCTTGGTGATGTCATAAAGGAGACGAGGGTGGTTGGAAACAATGAATCAAAAAAGTGTCAAGAAAAAGTAGCAAAAAATGCTACTAGACACATGAAAAAGAAAATTTCTATGTTATGTTGTGTCTTGTGAGTCCTAATGCCTTATTAGCACTTGGTAGGTGAGGGGAATCACCTTGGCTCGCTTGGTCAAGGCCCTAAACCGATGCCCTGGGCTGATAGGGGTTAGTTGTCACCTTGGTAGGCTAGCAGGCTTTTGGAACACCTTCTTGAGGGTTCAAGGAGCCGAGACTCGTACCTAGACTTGCCTTGGGGTGGTAGCCTTGTATTGTGCTTTACTTTTTTCTATGAATGACAAAAACAAACTTCCATGAGCTTCAAAAAGCTGTGACAATGTACTAATAGATTAGGAGCTTTTTAATAGCCCATAGACATGATAGACTTGAATGATTTATTAAGATTGGTCACATAGTTTTTAGGCTAGTAGGTTTATGACCTTGAATTAGCTTAGAATCGTCATTGATTGCTTGTGTTTCATGCATAAAACTAAAATTTCAAGTGGTTTAATCTTCATGATAGTTTGAGTGTTTTTGTGCTTTATGTTATTTAGTTTTTGACTATGATTGACCATCTTTTAGAAGAAAAATATTCACTTTGCATGATTGTTTATTGTGCTTCATATTTTATTTATCCTTGTTGGCCTTTGATGCTCATTACTTGTTCTTATGTTTTGTAGCTCAACATTTCTTCCATGGAATTACTTTCTACCATGTCACCGTGTTTTTCTTCACTGGCACACAAGGACGTGCGCCAAATTAGGAAGGGGAGAATGTTAGTAGTGGCTAACACATGCTACACCGATTATGCATAAAGCGGGAGATGTGCTATGGATGTGCACAAGGTTTCCTACTCACTTTGTATAAGGTCTTGGGCTCATTGGGGGTTCCAAAGTTGTATATGCTAGCTAGAGGGCTCAAACTTAAACCCATAGTAGAAGGGATTGTGGTACAAGCCTTTAATAAGGAAGCCTTTATCCACTCTTGAGGATCCACTTTTGAGAGCTCTCCCTCTTGAGTGTTCACTCTATGGATGGCCTAGCCTTGAGCTTAATGCCCATGCTTGAGAGGCTAGTGCTAATCTATTGTAATTAGAGAAGCTTTCTTAATCTAATCTCTACTTTCTCATTAGTCTACTTCTTCTATTCCATTATGTCATGAAGTAGTTTCACCTTTCTCATTATTCTAGATTTGAGTGTGTGTGATGACTTCTTACTTATTAACCACTCCTATCCTTCTATGAGCATTTGATTTGGGATATTTAACATCTCTAATTAGGTTGATTAAGTTGGTTCTTAATCTTGTAATTGTTTGCTTGTGTGTGGATGGGTTTTATGAAACTCCAGCACCATTCACCTTGTGTGTGTAGCTTTTGATGAAGTGCCTTGATTGGCATGTGGTGATTGGAGAGTCCAACACTAATGCAATTAGTGTGTGCTTATTAAGAGTGTGCTTAGAGATTCTAGTCTATGGTAAGTCGGACTTCGGTGGGCTTAATGTGTGTAGGTGATGCTTGATTGATGATGTGATTAGAGTTAGTGATTAATGACTAATCTCTATTGCATTGGGTGAGCATACTCTTGAATCCTCTCATTCAATACATCCGATGCTCATGCTTCCATGCCCTAGCCGGGTTACCGATCCTAGGATTGATAATTTTGTTGGTCTTGGGTTGATTAGGTTATGCTACAATTGCCCCCAACATAGATTTATCTACATGTATGCGGTACTTGCTCGGCCCATATATAGCCTAATCACACACTTTGAATGGACTGATGAATGTGAGGAATCCTTCCAAAAGCTTAAGCAAGCTTTAAGCTCAACACCAATTCTGAAGCTCGAGACTGGAACAAAGTGTTTCACTTACATGTCGATGCTTCAAGTTATGCCATTGGTTGCATCTTAGCCCTGCTGAGAGAAGGAACACTGGATTTTCATATCTCCTATTCTAGCAAAATATTAAACCCAGCGGAAAAGAATTATACAATCAAAGAAAGAGAAGGTCTTAGTATGATGTATTTGGTCAAAAAATTTCAACACTACTTGTTAGCCAACAAGTTTGTCTTCTTTGTAGACCATCAAGCCTTACTCTACTTGGTGAATAAGCTATGCAATACCAGTAGGATAATAAGATGGTTTATCATCCTACTTGAATTCGACTTCACGATTGTGGTAAAGAAAGGCACGACTCACTAGTGGGCAGATCGCCTGTCAAGACTCACCACGGGGGAAGCACCAAAAGGGCTAGACAATGATGTACCTTATGCATATCTGTTGTTTGTGGAAACGATTCCAAGATGGTCAGAAGAACTTGTGTCTTTAATGACTATAGCACAAGTGGATTCTCAAATACCAATTCCTATTACACCAGGATTGATTGAGAAATCTTCTCTATATCAATTGCTGGCGGGAAGATTGTATTGTAAAAACAAGGATGGAATCGTGCTCTTGTTCATAAATCTTGAGGAGCAAGATGCCTACTTGAGTCAAGCTCATACCACAATCATAGGTCTACAAATTTCTCAAGACCAAACCCTACAAAGACTAACGTGACTGGGCGTTTAATGGTCTACCATGAAGAGAGATGTTCATCACTATGTGAATGATTGCTGTCAATGTAAAGAAAGATCCTCCATACCCCATGCCACATTATTCCATATTTCAATCACACCACATTGGAGCAGATACCTGGTTGAGTATTTGACTAACATAATATTCCTAGAATACATGAGTAAAAGATGTAAAAGAGCGACAGAAATTGAGGCATCCAACTACAAAAATGATTGGAAACCAACTCTATCGACGCAGGAAAGGTGAACAGCTCAAACTGTGCGCCAATGAAGAGGAATACCTTCCTATAATGGAGCAAGCTCATGCAGGTCTAGCCGGGGGTCACTTCTCTCATGAGACCACATCCAAAGCTATGATGGCAGGCATTTGGTGGCCAAATTGATTTGCTAATGCAAAAGAATTTGTTCGACGATGTGATGTGTGCCAACAAGCAAGAATGCCAACGAGGATGGATAACATGTCACTGCAACTATGATGGGAGCATGTTCATTTGCTAAATGAGGTATAGACTTCATACATCCAATACAACCACCAATTTACAAAACTTAATCACAAGATATTATTGTGGCAGCAAATTACTAACCAAGTGGGTTGAGGCACGAGCCACCGAGAAGAACGATGCACGAACCACGACTACATTCTTGTACGAATGTATCTTTACTAGATATAGACTTCCTATTGAGCTTGTGAGTGATCATAGATTGCATTTCCTCAATGAGGTGATAGAATATCTACTGTATGAGTTCATGGTAATCCATAGCAAATCTGCACCGTACTACCTGCAAGCAAATGGTCAAGCCAACATACAAACAAAATTCCGAGCTCTGTACTAACCAAAATTTTAGTTCATGCAGAACTGAATGGGAAATGCATCTTCACTCTACCTTATGGGGTTATCAAGTTTCCTTTAAAACGACTTTGAACTTGATTCCTTTTAACTTGGTATATGGCCTGGATGCAATATTGCCAATGGAGTTCTTATTGCCCACACTTAGACTTGCAACTGAGTTGGAATGGAAAAGACATGAGTTGTTAGAATGCCTTGAGGACTTAGAATGCCTAGATGAACAATGTTTAGCGGGCCATTGCCCATATATATGCACAAAAACGGAAACAAAAGCAGTTCTCTGACTCGCATTTGTTGACTAAAGTTTTTAAACCAGGGGATTTAGTCCTAGTGTACTCATTGAAACAACATATGCCCAAATTCAAGAAAAAAGGACATGGTCCTTTTGTAATTGAAGATGTTTCACCAAGTGGGGCTATCAAGTTAGCCATGGTAGATGGAGAAATCATGGAAAATTGGATTAGTGGATGTGGACTCCGTAAATACAACCTTCCCTTAACTAATGAACTTCTCCAGAGAATGCATGCGTCAAAGGAAAGGAAGCTTAAATGACAACAGTTTATTGAGGAGGCTCAAGAAGAAGCTTGTATTCAAATTCTCAAACAAAAAGCAGCAAGACAACCTGTTCTCCAAGGTGTACCACTTAGTACCCTCCACATTCAACCCTTAGTACAGGATGAGGTAGAGACTGTTGAAGAGTGGCTAGATGGTCTTGATATGTGAATCAATGTGAGTGTGAACAATGATTACAAAGTTAAAGCTCTAGCAAATACAGGGGCCCGAGTCAATGAGGTCAACTATTCCACTTACCACAAAGCAACTACTCAACCACTTGAGTACTGCAAGGGCTACAACAAGAGTATCACTTCAACCTTAGGGAAAATTAACTTGAATATTATGGTTCATGGATTCTCTTGTCCGCATACTTTCATATGTATAGCAGATGAACACGTGAATGAGAACTTAATATTAGGTGTTCTGTGGATGAGAACCTACAAAGAAATTTCTAACTGGGATGCCAGAATTCTAGAGCTCACACTCAAAGGAGGACAATTAAAAGTACCATTTGCCGACAGTAAAGATGCATGGAAGGAAGCTTTAGGTGATTTTGAATCAAATGAGCATGAGTCATCGACCGCAATTACAAGTACAACTCCAATAAAGACTTCTATTACTCCACCAATGCAGGGAGCCATGCAAGTTTGGATACCCAAAAGTCAATTGGTCAACCAATTTCAGCAAATTTGGGTGTCCAAAAGATTTCTATGCACTGCCAACAACCATAAGAGAAAACAATTGTATCCATCTTTTCAACAAGCACCACCACTACTAAAGAAGAAATGGATATGGAAACCAAAGGAGAAACATGCAGTTCAGAATAGAAGACTGACTGTCTAAAGTAGGCAAGTCAGACTATGGGAATGAAGACCCCACTATAACTCAAACCAATCTCCATTTGGTACAAGTGGATACCTAAACACCTTATGGGGATCTCCAGAGGTGTTAACAAGAATAACTTATCATGCTATCGGCTAGGCAGAACATCTATCACCTACCCCAAAGTAAAATATATGGCTCTTGAACAGGAATGAAGAAGAAGAAGTGTGGATGAGAGCTCCACCCGTGAGGAGTAGACTAAGGACCATACTAGTTGATGTCCCTAGCCAAGAGAAAACTACTGTAGCAAAATCTGCAGAAAGTGACACAGAACAAGAAGAGGCGGCGGAGGAAGAGACTCCCCTCGACAGAAAGAGAAGAGAAAAAGGAAAACACAAGGTAGAGAATACAAAAACAACAAAACAACCATGCCTTGTAGCAACAGTAGAAGAACCAATCCAAAGGGCAACAAGACTTGAAAGAGAGAAAGAGGCTTTTGAGTTGGAAAGAGGGCTGAAAGGAGATTTTGAGGAGAAGTGGAAACCATCTCCAAGGAAAATCAAAACTCAAACCAAACACCCAATGTTTGATAAAAAGGATGATCCTTGGTGGCCTAGAGAATCTCTACCATAAAGAAGAATGACAATGAGTGCAGGACTAGGAACAAGAAGAAGCCAATACACCACCTCAAGAGGGTTCACCCAAAGAACCAATCAAACCTACTGCAGAAGTTCCACACTCCTCTCCCACAAGTGCACCACCACAATCGGAGACCACAACACAGCCACAACCAGAGGTGGTCACTCCCATTGCTAGCAATACAGAACCAGATACTGAACCACTCAAAGAAACTATCAAGGAACAAGAGGCTAAACCAACTAGCCCCATAGAGGCACCAAATACTCAAGCCAACCAACGAGATGAGCCAATCCCTGGGGTTGAGGATACACAAACGGATCAGCTGGAAGCAAGCAACACAAGAAGAATGGAGAATCTAGAGGACATAGATGAATATACACAGTATGCACACAATGTGATAGACACAATGAAAGGAGAAATATATGCTCGCCACAAATAGCTACATAGTGTATACATGCGCCTACGACTCTACGAGGAAAAGTTAGATACGACCAATATATGTGTCGAATCATAGTAAAAAGCCATGGAATTCAAAGAACAGGAATTGGTGAACTAATTGCAAAGACAACAACGGATCTGGAAACTCTCCAGACAAGAAATCAGCAACAAGAGAAACAAGTCACAAAGGCCACTTCAGCTCTTCAGGAATCTACTTCAACAATCGACAAGCTCCAAATCTAGCTAAACATTGCAAATACTTAGTTGGCACAATCAGAAGCTAGGTGCCAAGAGCAAAATACATTGCTGAACTAGCTCAAGGACAACCCTACACAAGCCACACTATAGGGCACATATCAAGCATACAAAGCAGTGGAACAAAAAGTTAAAGGCCTTACAATGGAGCCAAAGTTATAGCAAATGCAGAGAAGAGAGCTCTCTATTGGGTTCATGTAGTGAGAGGAGAGATACCAACAAGAAATAGACCAACTAAAAATAGAATTGAGAGAAGCTCAAGCAACATCCATGGCACATGCTATCATATCAGAGGAAGAACAGATAGACTCTACTATGTAAGATCAAGATACCCTACGATTTATGGATTTTGAAGCAACAGCCATTAGAGAGGCCAATCTTCATGATCTAGATATTTCTTAGGATGAAGCCGGACCCTCCGCTCAATCAAAAAGCTTAACTGCTAAGGAGGAAGCAATGTTGAAAAAGCAAGTGAGAGAGGAGACATAACCCACCTGGAAGGATTCCATGCAGTGGAAAGGAGCGAATACTACATTTTATCAATGTCAACCTCCTCACACCACCAGATATAAATGAGGCATGGCATCAGCAAGATCTACCCTTGTCATAAAATCTAATATCTAACCAACCCAAATGATTTTCTCATATTAAATTGATCACTTAATGTGGGAGAATAAACGAGAACAAGTGTTAAGATATAGATATGTGCTTATAGATCTATCTCAACACGGGGCCAATAGTAAAGGGGCCCAAATGGGAGATGGTCTATCAAGAGCAAGGCTAACCAATGGAGCATAAGACCTTAGGGTTAGCTTCATTGAAGACCTCCAATAATGTGTGTAAAAGTCCTTTGACCTTAGGTAAGCTAGGGCTGAGCTTGAGGTGGGAACCCGGCCCAAACTCAAGGTGCTTGTCGTGCTTGAGGTGCTTGTCATGATTGAGGTGCTTGATTAAGATGCTTGAGGTGCTTGGCTGGATCCATGCTTGAGGTGCTTGACTTGGTGCATGATTAAGGTGCTTGAAGTGCCTTGAGAAGCTTGCCTGAGATGCTTGTGGGAACACCCCCTACTTCAAGTGCTTAGTCATGCTTGATGACTAAGGGGCTTGCTCATTCAAAGTCAAAAAGATCCCTACAAGGAGGGGGCGAGCCTACAAGGGGGGGGGATGAGAGAGAACACACACACACACACACACACACACACACACACACACACACACACACACACACACACACACACACACACACACACACACACACACAAGGGAAGCCCCAGCTTGAAGAGGCAGCAAGGACA
The DNA here is from genome assembly GCF_014529385.1 of Adiantum capillus-veneris. Lineage (NCBI taxonomy): Eukaryota > Viridiplantae > Streptophyta > Polypodiopsida > Polypodiales > Pteridaceae > Adiantum > Adiantum capillus-veneris. Next base: position 64,111,656 of record NC_140942.1, on the reverse strand, counting down.
CTTGTCAAGTTCCTCCTCATGTTGCCCTCATGGTGTGCCTGAAACCTATTGGTTGGACACCCAAGGGGTCCAATGATAATAAAGGATATTTAATTAATTGATTTTGCATTTATCAAGTCCTCTCTCTCTCAAAGGGGAAAGGGGGACACTTGTCCCAAGGCTACTATCCCTGTTGCTTGTAATGGCTCCTGCTTGTGATTGGCTAGGCCTGGAGGGGTCCAATGAGCTTCAAGCATGAGCTACAAGGGGGGGTCGACCCAAGCAAGCTCGGGGGGTGCTTAGGGGGTATACTCACCCACACACACTCAAAAACACTCTCATTGTGTAATATGCAAAGTGCAAGAGCTCCCTCTCTTTCTCCAAGCAAGTAGAGGTTGAGAGCCTACACCAACACTCTTGGCTATGGAGTGCAAATCCATCCAAGAGCCATGCTTCAATGCTTGAGCTTGCCATCTATTTCTTCTTCATTACTATGCTATTATGTATGCTAGCACAAGAGTTACGATAAGTGAGGAACTAGCTCTTTCTCGTATGAAATGTTTCTTCTTCCTCTTCTCTACCCTCATTCCCTGCTAGCTCTCTCCACCTTCGAAGGTGTTTGAGGTCTTGGGACTGAGGCTTGGTATAGTTAAAGCTTTCTTCAAGTTTAGGTTATGCTATGATGATGATGCATGAAGCTTTCCATCTTCATTGCGTCACCTAGGTCACAAGGAACACAAAGAATGTATTGTAACAAGTCTCCCTTTATGGGAGAAATCATAATACAAATGCCTATTGGAGGGGGGACCGGCTCCACATAAATCCGGTCCTCAACTGTTGTCATGTTCTCTAAATTCTCTCTCTTGCAAAAGTATTGTCTATGCCAAATTAACTAATTGCTATGATTATGTTGCTATCTTCAATTATGTCAACCCGCTATGCTCACAAAATCATTTCTTGAAAGTACTCTCATTAAATTCCGCTACTCTCAAATTGAATAGGCAAATTCCATTACATTGGTATCAGAGCATTTGGTTTCTCTTTTCTTGCTTAAGAAGAGAGGTCCTTAAGTAGCCTATAAATGGTTGATGTTGTTAATTATAATAGAGTAAGTGGAACTGGGATCTAATATCGGTTTTGTTAAGCCCACTATGTGGGGGATGGTGCACACCTCGGGAGCTTTGGACTTAATAATGGAGTCATTTTAGACTTGCCTACGACTTTACCATTATTGATCCATAAGAAGTCTAAAAGGAGCTAGCCCTTGGCAACTCTGCTATGTTAGACCTACTCCTCTACTCTCTATAATTAACCACTTTGAGCTGTGGGTGTAGATACTTAAGAGCCGATTTTCAAAGGCTAAGAGGAGTGGAAACTAAGGTTTTGTATTGCCAAAGCATACACTAAGTATAAACATAAATTTTGTTAACATGGCTGACAATAATCAAGAGAGTAGAATGAACATTGATAGCTTTGATTTTGCACATGAAGGTGCTAATGATGATGCTCCCATGTTTGTGAATTATCTCGTCACTAGGTTGCAACAAGCTATGGGCAACCCTATTTTGCAAGCCGAAGTTACTCAACAACTTCATGCTTATGGAATTTCCCTTCCTCTCCCAGAGGAGAGAGAGCTTAGGAGGCCTCTTGAAGAGACCCCCAAAAGAAGACTCTCTCCCATTCGAGAGGAGGAATCCAAAGAGAAAGAAAGCAATGACAGTCTAAGTTCTTCTGAAGATGTGGCTCCACGAAGACGGCAGTCTAGACGATTGCCTACTCCTCCCAAGAGGAAAAGAGCAACCCATAGTCCTTCTCCTCATCACTCTGAAAGGCAAGAGAGGATACATAGGAAGAAAAGGGCTAGGAAGAGGTCACCCTCTTCTCCTTCTTCTTCACCTTCCTCCTCTTCCGATGAAAGTTATGGCTATTCTCCTAGAGAATACAAGAGGGGAGGACATCGCAAATCATTTCCTGCATGGCGAAGGTCACAAAAGCTAAAGAAGTTCAAGGAGGGAGGAAAGAGTATCTCTTTTCTCACCTATGATGGCACCTTTGGTGCTACCGACAAAGTGTTGGCCTTCATCCAGCAATTTGATGCGGCCTTTGGGGACGAGGGCTTCACAGAGTCCTCTAAGCTACGCCATGTAGCTACGCACTTCCAAAAATCAGCTCGTCAATGGTGGGCTAGCCTTCGTGGCAATGGAGAAGCCCCAAAGACATGGAAAACTCTACGAGTTTCCATCATGAAGCAATTTCTTCCAAGTGCTACTAAAGATAAAGTTCTTACCGAATGGTGCGGCTTGGAGCTTCTCTCTCATGAGTCTATCAACAAGTATGTAGACAAGTTTTGGGATTTACATCTCAAAGCTACTGTCTTTCAAAAGATAGACTTTGCCGAGCAAAGACAGCAATTCTGTGCGGGATTACCTAAAGAGATGGCCGAATACATCAACTCTCAATGGCCCGGTACTATTACCGAAGTAATCCACCACACCATGGTTGCTTCACGCATCAATTTCCATCAAGGGGCTAGACGTAATGTCAAGACCATGAAAAACAAAGATAAAAATGATACAAAGGGGAAATCCAATGCTCAAAATAATTCCCAAGGCACTTCCAACAACAACAATAACAACAACAACAATCGGTCCAAGGAGAAGGGAGTTTACAAAGGTAAAAACAAACTCTCTCCTGAAGAGCTTGAAGCTTTTCGCAAGGACCATAAGTGTTTCAAGTGTGGGGAGCAAGGACATGGCTATCGTTCTTGCCCCAAGAAGAATACTCGCAATGAGACTCCTAGGGCTTCCACCATCGAAGCTCCAAAAGAGGATGCTCATTGCAAAGGATCATCACTTTCCTATGCATGGGGAAAGGTAAGAGAGCATGATGCCTTCATCTTGTTTGACCCAGGCTCTACTCTCAACTTCATATCAATAGAGTTGGCCACCAAGTTGGGCATTCAAGCTTTTGAGATGGGAGATATAGTAACAGCTGATGCAGCTTTCAAGGGACAACAATCCTCCGTTACTCCCTTTATTGGGAAGTTGAGGCTTCATGTCCAAAGCTATGTCGACAAAGAAGACTTCTTCATCTCTCCTCTCCAACATCAGGATGTTATCCTAGGGGCACCATGGTTTGATCGCATGGCTGCCAACATGAAGTTCCCTGAAAGGAGAATTTACTTCACCTACAGGGGAAAGAACATGTATATAGATGCTAGTGAGCGTGGTCACACTATTCCACTTGTAAATCCTCTTTCTTCTGATAAATCAATGAAGAGCTCAGTTTCTGCGTACATGATTTATGTCAAAGAGTCTCTAAAAGATAATAATGTTTCATTAAATGAAAATGATAGGAATCAAGAAGAGTTAGACTTGTCTACTTTTCTAAAAGGATTCCAAGATGTGTTCATCGATGATATCCCTATGGACCTACCTCCAAAACGAGGGGATGATGACCATCGTATTGAGATCCTTCCAGGAAGCTCACCGCCTAACAAACCTCCTTATCGAGTCTCACAAGCTCAACAAGAGGAGATTATGAGGCAAGTATAGGAATTGGTAGACAAAGGGATGGTGAGGCCTAGTTCCTCTCCCTTTTGTTCTCCAGTCCTTTTAGTGCAAAAGAAAGATAGTACATACCGTATGTGTGTGGACTATCTAGCACTAAACCATATCACTATCAAAAACAGATTTCCCGTGCCTCGGGTAGAAGATCTGTTTGATAAGCTACAAGGCTCTACCTACTTCAGTAGGATTGACCTTAAGAGTGGCTATCATCAAATAAGAATAGTGGATGAAGATATCCTAAAGAACGCGTTTCGCACAACATTTGGTCTTTATGAATATCTAGTCATGCCTTTTGGCTTGACTAATGCACCAGCTACTTTCAATCGTCTTATGGAGAAAATTTTTAGACCATATCGTAAATTCACTGGAGTGTTCTTTGATGATATCATCATCTACTCCAAGTCTTTGGAGGAACATAAGCAACATCTCCAAGTGATTTTTTAAGCCTTGAGGGAGAACAAACGTTTTCTCAACCAAAAGAAAAGTGAATTCTTCCTTCAAGAGATTCAATATCTAGGTCATATTATCTCTCATGATGGTATTCGTATGGATCCATCAAAGTTAGAGGTAATAAAATCATGGCCTAACCCAAGGAATCTACATGAGCTAAGAAGCTTTATTGGTATGTGTGCATACTATAGACGCTTCATAGAAAAATTCTCTCAAGTAGCAGGACCACTACACGACTTAACAAAGAAGAACGTTAAGTTTGTATGGACTGCTAAGGAGAAAAATGCTTTTGAAAAACTCAAAGAGAAGCTTACTTCCCAACCAGTCCTCATGCTTCCGGATCTCTCAAAGCCATTTGAGGTCCAATGTGATGCGTGTGGTGATTGCCTTGGAGCGGTTTTGCTTCAAGAAGGGCATGCCATAGCATATGAGAGCCGAAGGCTCAATAGTGATGAACGCGTCTTGGGCATTTATGAGAAAGAGCTTTTAGCTGTTCTACATGCCCTAGACACATGGAAGCACTACCTATTGGGGACTCCATTTATCCTACGAACAGACCACCAAAGTCTCAAGTATTTCATGACGCAAACCAAGCTTTCCGACAAACAAATGAGGTGGGCAAATTTTCTTTCGCAATTTAATTTCCATATTGCTCACATAGCTGGTAAGCACAATCAAGTTGCCGATGCACTTTCACGACGACCAAAAGTTAATGCGGTGTCTATAGCTACTCACAATGATCTATCCTCTATGATAGATGAGTATGCTACTGACCCTGACTTTAGAGACATAATGTCAGCCCTTGCTTTGGGGAAGAAAGAGGAACCATTCACCTTGCAGGATGGTTATCTTCTCCACGGCAATAGGCTATGTGTTACCCATTCCCTTCATGAGAAGGTTATCTATGAATCCCATTCTCCTCCATATGCAGGGCATAGAGGTATTCAACCTACTCTCCGAGGAGTAGAGACGTATTTCTATTGGCCTACCATGAAAGTGGACATACAAGAGTATGTTTCAAAATGTGTAGTATGCCAAAAGACCAAGTATGATAGAGGGAAGCAACCTGGATGACTCCAGCCATTGCCTATTCCAAATTCTCCATGGGAGAGTATATCCATGGATTTCATCTTTGGATTACCCAAGTCTTTCCATGGGAATACAGGAATATGGAAAATAGTCGACAGGTTTAGCAAGCAAGCACATTTTATTCCTATCAAAAAGACTATTAAGGCACATCAAATGGAAACTCTCTTCATATCTCAGATTTTCAAGCACCATGGATTACCCACATCTATCGTGTCAGATAGAGATCCTAGAATGACCAGTAATTTTTGGAAAGGTCTCTTTGAAAATCTAGGAACAAGATTGAATTTCTCTTCGGCCTATCACCCACAAACGGATGGCCAAAGTGAGATAGCCAATCTTACGATACTCGATCTACTCAAGACTTATGTTGCCAAAGTAGATCAACGCTCACAATGGGAAAAGTATTTACCTCTAGTAGAGTATGCCTACAATAATACTGTCCATACTTATATGGGGAAAGCACCTTTCGAGATCATAGAGGGAAGACCTAAAAGTCCCTTGCTACTCAAAGTACATGGGAAGATCTTCGCCGTCGATGAGTATAGCCGTGACCTACAAGAATCTTTCAAAAGATTAGGGAGGCTATAGCCATCTCTCAACAAAGGCAAAAAGCTGTTGCTGATAAGCACAAAAGAGCCTTAATGTTCAAAGAAAATGATTGGGTCTTACTCAAGTTTCCTAAGGCTCGATTAAGGCAAACGACGGGCAAAAATCCTACGGGCCATCAAAAGTATTATGCTAAACTAGCAAAAAGATACTATGGTCCTTTCCAAATCTTGAAGCCCATCAATGAAACGGCTTATCAACTCAAGTTGCCCAACCATTGGCTTATACACAATGCCTTTCGTGTAATCCTACTTAAGCCCTACAAAGGAGATCCACCAACTGAACCAATTATTGAAGACCCTCCCGAAGTTGAAGACCAAGAAGAGGTGCTACAACCCGAAGCTGTCCTTCGGCATGAAGACAAGGTACTACGACATGGTAAGATAATCCGACGGTATCTTATTAAGTTCAAAAATTATCCTTTTGAAGATGCTAGATGGATGCAAGGAGTACAACTTAAGGATAGTATGAACCTTGTCAATGCTTACAATGCTACATTAGAGTAAGCAAATGTACAAATTTCTTTTAAATGACTCATGTTTTTGTCTTATAAGACTAGTCCTCTTTTTAATTGTGCACAAATTTAACTAGTATGCATGCTTAGAATCATGTTTGTGACGACGACGTCTCTCAAACACCAAGTAGAATTTGTCACTCTACTTTGGGAGAATGAAATGGACTAAAGAGCAGACATGCTTGCGGCAGCTATGTCTCCCAAGCACCAAATGGATTAGTCATCCATCTTGGAAAGATGTCGTAGGGTAAAAAAGGGATCCTCTACCCGCTAAGTACAATTGACTAATGACTAAGGCTTTATCTCTTCTACCTCATAGTCGAGGAAGACTATGATTTCAAGAGAGAGGTAATGTCATAAAATCTAATATCTAACCAACCCAAATGATTTTCTCATATTAAATTGATCACTTAATGTGGGAGAATAAACGGGAACAAGTGTTAAGATATAGATATGTGCTTATAGATCTATCTCAACACGGGGCCAATAGTAAAGGGGCCCAAATGGGAGATGGTCTATCAAGAGCAAGGCTAACCAATGGAGCATAAGACCTTAGGGTTAGCTTCATTGAAGACCTCCAATAATGTGTGTAAAAGTCCTTTGACCTTAGGTAAGCTAGGGCTGAGCTTGAGGTGGGAACCCGGCCCAAACTCGAGGTGCTTGTCGTGCTTGAGGTGCTTGTCCTGCTTGAGGTGCTTGATTAAGATGCTTGAGGTGCTTGGCTGGATCCATGCTTGAGGTGCTTGACTTGGTGCATGATTAAGGTGCTTGAAGTGCCTTGAGAAGCTTGCCTGAGATGCTTGTGGGAACACCCCCTACTTCAAGTGCTTAGTCATGCTTGATGACTAAGGGGCTTGCTCATTCAAAGTCAAAAAGATCCCTACAAGGAGGGGGCGAGCCTACAAGGGGGGGGGGATGAGAGAACACACACACACACACACACACACACACACACACACACACACACACACAAGGGAAGCCCCAGCTTGAAGAGGCAGCAAGGACACTTGTCAAGTTCCTCCTCATGTTGCCCTCATGGTGTGCCTGAAACCTATTGGTTGGACACCCAAGGGGTCCAATGATAATAAAGGATATTTAATTAATTGATTTTGCATTTATCAAGTCCTCTCTCTCTCAAAGGGGAAAGGGGGACACTTGTCCCAAGGCTACTATCCCTGTTGCTTGTAATGGCTCCTGCTTGTGATTGGCTAGGCCTGGAGGGGTCCAATGAGCTTCAAGCATGAGCTACAAGGGGGGGTCGACCCAAGCAAGCTCGGGGGGTGCTTAGGGGGTATACTCACCCACACACACTCAAAAACACTCTCATTGTGTAATATGCAAAGTGCAAGAGCTCCCTCTCTTTCTCCAAGCAAGTAGAGGTTGAGAGCCTACACCAACACTCTTGGCTATGGAGTGCAAATCCATCCAAGAGCCATGCTTCAATGCTTGAGCTTGCCATCTATTTCTTCTTCATTACTATGCTATTATGTATGCTAGCACAAGAGTTACGATAAGTGAGGAACTAGCTCTTTCTCGTATGAAATGTTTCTTCTTCCTCTTCTCTACCCTCATTCCCTGCTAGCTCTCTCCACCTTCGAAGGTGTTTGAGGTCTTGGGACTGAGGCTTGGTATAGTTAAAGCTTTCTTCAAGTTTAGGTTATGCTATGATGATGATGCATGAAGCTTTCCATCTTCATTGCGTCACCTAGGTCACAAGGAACACAAAGAATGTATTGTAACAAATCTCCCTTTATGGGAGAAATCATAATACAAATGCCTATTGGAGGGGGGACCGGCTCCACATAAATCCGGTCCTCAAATGTTGTCATGTTCTCTAAATTCTCTCTCTTGCAAAAGTATTGTCATTGCAAGTTAACTAATTGCTATGATTATGTTGCTATCTTCAATTATGTCAACCCGCTATGCTCACAAAATCATTTCTTGAAAGTACTCTCATTAAATTCCGCTACTCTCAAATTGAATAGGAAAATTCCATTACAACCCGTTCCTCTCATCAAATTTGAAGTACTCCAGATCAAAGAGTAGTTACTTATAGATTTCCAAGCCGACCCCACACTGTCACACTCCAAATGGCTGGAGATCTGGCTGAACCAACACCCTAGGTATTTGATCTTGTATACAAATGCGCCAACTCCTATCAAGCAAGATCTTGTGCAGTGCCCGGTGCCAAGAGTCCAAACATGGCAGCAACACTTAATTTCTCTTCTAGTAAAAGAGGCCTAATTGGCTAACCTACCTAAGGTTTCCACCTTCTTCAAATAGCCAACCCACAGAGACCTACATGGTGGACACACTGTCCTCGACTATTCAGCTATTTTGCGGCATCACGGATTTGGAATGCATCATGTTGGTAGGGATTGCAAAAATGCTCTTAACTTGTTTGCAAACTTTTCATCGTGCACAACAAATAGGTGCCACCTGTATGTCTTTTCTCGAAGGCGCCAAGGGACTATGCTACATTTTATCAGGCCAACACTCCAAAGAAGTGCTTCATGGGTTTTATGCTAGGGTGATGTTTCTACCATCCTACCTCATGCAAAAATTTGAAGAAGCATTCTACATAGGCTTCTTCACTTATCGCTCTAAAATCTTTGGCCCCGTCATCAGAAATTTGCAAGCACATTGAGCAAAGAAATAAGGGAAATTTATATCAATCAAAGATAAATAACCCGCCTCAGATACCAGCAAGGTCTTGAGTAGTACGCACAAAGGACAGCGGCCAGGAAGCCCTACCACTACCTAGCACCCTAAGTAGCTGTGTCGCGGATGACACAGGCAATGGTGGGGGGGGGGGGGGGGAATGTTAGCTGCTCAACTAACAAGAGCAAGAGAAAGAGCATCAAAAGTGGTGCCACTCATTTTAAGAGCCAATTAAATGTATCAAATGCCTTTGTATCACTGAAAAATCTTGCAAAGTTCAAAGCCATTGTAATTTTATTGATTATCAATGAGTCTAAAGTGGTTGAGGACATCCAAGTTTGTAATCAGATGCAATTTCTAAGCCTTGTATTGACCCCAAATAGCTAGAAATCCATTCTTTGAACCTTGGCTAAGGTATTAAAGCCAACCTTTGTAATTAAAAACCTAACTTTGGATAATGAAAGTAAGGGTTTGCTGCAGAATCTCAACGTGAGTCTATTGTCTTCTCTGGATCTTTGTGTCTCTCTTATACGGTGTGGCATTGCTATTTTGAGCATATCAACGTGTTTGCAGGTGAAATCTCTTCCATTTAACATAAGTTTCTCACGATGAAAGTGTGATTTTAGTCGTGCTATCTACAAGCTAATTTTTCCCCTACGCACCATACACGCACCATAATTGATTTTTGACCTTAGGAATAGGTAGAGCATGCCTAGAGGAAGCTATAGAGTGCTTCAGAGTTTGAAACTGGCTGACCTAAAATAGGTTGTTTATCTTAGGCACGATTTCTTTCGAGTTTCAAAAATGACATTTGAGGACACGTGATTGTCAAGGATACTATACTCATGCTAAGTGTAAAATTTTGTTGCATTTGGAGACTCGTAGCTATACTAAATCATCAGAACAAACTTGCGGTAAAGAAAGTAGATTTTGATGTCTGACACACATTTGAGACTGAGATAGTTAGGAACGGTCTAGACTTCGGTTTTTTGAGAGATTAGCTATCTCTTGTACCCTCCATGCACTAGTCGGGTCAGCTACGTCCCATGGATTGACAATTTTGAGAGAGAGAGAGAGAGAGAGAGAGAGAGAGAGAGAGAGAGAGAGAGAGAGAGAGAGAGAGAGAGAGAGAGAGAGAGAGAGAGAGAGAGAGAGAGAGAGGTGGTCGCCATGGGGGGAGGGGGATGGGAAGACAGGGAGAGAAGGGGGGTTGGCCACCATGGGGGGAGGGGGATGAAAAGATAGGGAGAGAAGGGGGGTTGGTTCCCATGGAGAGAGAGAGAGAGAGAGGGGGGGAGAGAGGACGGGCGGGAGAGGGGAGTGCAAATTTTTTTAAAAATAATTTTAATATGGATTTCAAAAATTATTAAAAATACTAATAACTACTATGATCAATATAAAATTCTCTTAACTCTTCTAAACACAATTAAACACTTTCACTCTCATCTTTTCAATCTCCTTCTTATCTTTCAACTTTACTGTCATGCCATGTACTATAGCCTTCCCTTCTTTTGAAAGGGATTTTCCCTTTACAAATGGGAAGATTATCTTTGGGGTTAAATATCTATAGGAGCATGTTGTGCCACAAATATTTACTGCTTTGCATGCAATTGTCATGGTTGGGTGTGAAGATTGGACAGTGCTAATGGAGAGAACACGTAACCACTTGAAAGAGGAGTTTTATACTATGGACGAATCTCTCTCTACAAAGTTCATGGTACTAGTCGAAGAAGACACAGTCTCAAATTCAAGTGGCATGGATGCTCCCTTGGTGGATGTTCCATACATAGACCTTTCTAGTCCAAGCAAGGAACAACTCTTTGGAGAACAAGCATTGCAAAACTCTATCGAGGTAAGGAGTACAAATAGTATTTTGTCATTTTTTACTGCAATGACGAAGCCCAACACCTTGACGAAGCTTAATTCAAAGATAGTGAAAATCAAACAAGTGTCCGTGTGATAAGGAGGGCTGAAAGCGTTTCACCTCTATAGCATAGCCTGCTTGCAGCTTGGAATGGACACTCACACATCCAAATGAACTCTTGGTTGAGTTGGTGGGAGTTGCGTATTGCACATTGGGGGAGCATCATGAAAACAATAGAGGGAAGTGCTGGTGGGGCAAACAATCCAAGAACCAACTTGGCCTAGAGCAAGCATGGTAGCTCACTTGCATGCGAAGGGTTTAAAAAAAAATTCTCATTGTATGCTGCATGTACTTCAGATATGGAAAATGCAATACTACAAAGCACGAAGGCAGTTTCTTACTCTCAAGGTAAACATATTGGAAAGGGTCCTTCACTAGAGAAGCACAAAAGGAAAGAGTTTCCTCTAGTCCAACACAAGTGATAAGAATAGTAAATGAGGCTACATATGGAACACCCATGTATAAGACTCGCACCCCTCTTGAAGGAGACAAAGAAACTGTTCGAAAAAAGCAAGGGCCATCGATTGTGATTGATGTTGAGGATGAATTGACACATAGGCCACATTATAATGCAAAAACACGAGACCATACAACACACTGAAGGCCAAGGAAGATCATTTTCACGGAAGATTCAGGGGCAATAGATGGGAGTGATAATTTCAAAGAGAAGATGATGTTTTGTGTTTTGGAATGAAAGGTCAATGAAGCTATGTGGGCAATCAGAAGAACCCCTCTCGGCAATTGTGTGACATGCAGTGGCACCCCCAATGGTGGAAAAATATGTGGACAAAATATTGTGGCATGTAGTAAAGGGACTCTTGCACCATCCTTTGAGGGGTATAGAAAACATCCAAATGGGCTACTTAGACAATGGCTTTGGTTCTATCCCCCCAGACATGTTATTCATTGCTATGTGGTGGATCATAATATAGAACCAAGGCCATCTCCTCCTCCAACAATTTGGCTGGTTGATCTAGGAACAAATCTCATTGATGAAGAAGTTGAGGTACTACTTGAAGGAGGATTTCAAGTGGAGACAATTGGAAAATATTAAGAGAATAAAAATCCTCCCAAGGGTGGAGGTGATTCCTCTTTCACTTCAACAAAAGCAGGTAGCACTTGTTCAATACTAAGAAATGGCATAAGAGTCAAATTATGAACTTCCATTTTAGAGGAGGCAGCTAAGAAAATTGGTCTCGCTCTTTGTTTAAAGGTGATTGAAGAGAAATGCATTGTAAACAAAGCACATGAAGTCTTCAAGTTTGAGCATCACGCACTAGATGGACATGTGGGGTTGTATGAGGTGCACATCAAGGATGAACCCTACTGCACATGCCCTGATTTCACCGATAGGGAGGTCAATACAAAATCTTATTTGGCTTGCAAGCACTTGTACTTCATTTTCTTGAGAGTTCTTGGATTGAGAAAAAATGAAAACATGTTCATACATCAACCCGTGTTAAGCAAAGTACATTTCTACAATGCTCTTGACCATGAATGCACATATCCAAAATTACCAATGATTGTATAATTTTGTGACACATTTTTTTCCATGTATTGTAGCTGGCAAAGTTGATATGGATAGGGCAGGAATTGGACCTTTGGCAAAGATGTTTTGGCTTATCTTGGTTTATAAATCTTCTCATCTCTCGTTTGTTAGCACTAATCTTGATGTACATTGATTTAGGTGTGTACTTCTCCTTGTGTGTGACACACACACACACACACACACACACACACACACACACACACACACACACACACACACAGAGAGAGAGAGAGAGAGAGAGAGAGAGAGAGAGAGAGAGAGAGAGAGAGAGAGAGAGAGAGAGAGAGAGAGAGAGAGGGCAAGGCCGAGGACAAGGTGGACAAAGGATCAAGAGGATCAAGAGAGAAGAGAGAGAAAGAGAAAGACAGAGAGGGAAAGAGACCAATAGAGGATCAAGAGAGAGAATAAAGTTGAGAAGAGAGGAAAAGAAACTTTTTGGAATTTGCTCATTAGATTCCAATAAAGCGCTAGCCAAAAAATATCTCCCTAGTAGCAGCATTAGGAACAGATGATTTGCCACACATTGAAGAACCTGGTCCATGTAAAGTGGCCACATTACTGCTACCATCTTTTCTTTGAGCATCAATAAAAACCTTCTCAACTATTGTTTAACCCTGTTCTTTCTTGAAAGTGACTCTTACAATAGCAATGGATATATTGCATCCAGCATGACAACATCAGGATTTCCTTGGGTCATTAGTCTCCAAGTATGAGCAAAAGTATGATAAGAATCTCACAAAGCATCAAGAACAATCTGCACAACAAGAACTGTCATAAATGACTTTGCTTGAAAAAATGAGTTTCTCATTAATATCCTTGATACCAGTGGGAAAAGTGTCCATGTCATCTTCATTATGCATAATCTTTGACTCCATCTCTTTATGCAACAATGCAATTTAGCCTCATTGTGACTTGCATAAAGACCAACTAGAATATCCCAAGTCTGTTTAGCTGATTTAGCTGAGAAAATGTGAGGATTAATAATGTGCTTCACACATAATGCAATGAATGCATGAGCTTGTGCATCTCTAGAATCCAATGAGCTTGCTCAACTATAGAAAAACCAGCTCTAACAGTAACAATCCTGCCACCAAAACCTCCAACATCCTCAATAGTGCACGTGTCCACAAAATTTGGACATACATCAATGCTGCACAACATTTTAAACACCCTTTGACACAAGAACATGTTGCATTATATAAGCCCACATTGGTAATTGTCCTCATCCAATTTATCCTTAACAACAAACATCTCGAATACATTTGTGTTGTTGTCAGCCATGACGAGTGACTGCACCTGAGGTGAAAACTATCTAAAGAGGTAAAGCAAAGTAGGACCAATACATGATACATAGAACAATTCAAAGAAGACTATAAAGGACATGTTTTGCAGAAAATTTTACTGACAAAAATTTTGCACAAAAGGACGAATTGCCTACGTAGTACTGCTTGCAGTGGAAACACAGGGCAAAATGAGCCCGAATGGAAATTTTGAGTAGACCATACTCTACAAGCTCACCCAAAGTATTTGGAAACCTGTTGATGCTCACCAAAGCTCAACCAAATTGAAGAAAGGGAGCACGCAGGTACTGGCAATGCTGATGACTATGCCCAGCAGGACACAACGTGCTCTGATACCAGTTGTTGGAAATAGGGTTGCAGGGAAACACACAGATCTTGGAGAGGGTGAAGAAGCTCTAGACACACAACAAAGAGAGTATTGCTTAGTGCACAAATGAAAGATAAGCTAGCCCTAGAATGATGGGGGTTATACAATGCATAGGGAAAAAAACCTCATAGTGAGGGAAAAAATGCCCCGATGGTCCTTGTGTTCACATACATCACTACCACATATGTATGGTAACAAAAGTGTAAAAATGTAAGAAATATTTGTATGGGTTGAAGCAGTCTCCTTGTACTTGCTACGAGAAAGCTCACACTCATTTGATTAAATGAGGCTTTCGTAACAGTCCAACAAAAAGTACTTTGTACGTAAAGCATGAGGTTGATGTACTTCTCATCGTTGTTCTTTATGTTGATGATTTCTTGATCACTAGATCCAATGAGACACATATTACTGAATTTAAGGTTGATTTGAATGCTACTTTCAAGATGAAAAGCAGTGCGATGGTGGTGTTTTCTTGTGTTAAACAAGCTAGATAGAGACATTACTATGTGAGTTTGGACTTGAGGACTGCAAACCTATTGCTACTCCAATGAAAAAGGTTTGAAATTCAGTCTTCATGATGTTGGTGATCCTATAGATGTCACTCTATATCAAATTGTTGTTGGATGCCTTAATTATGTTGCAATATGAGGTCGGATATTCAACTTGCAGTCTTATAGGGTCAACAAATTTATGCATAGACTAGGGTCTAAGCATTGGAAAATTGTCAAGAGGATTTTTTGCTAATTGAGTGGCACTTTACATTGCCAGAATATTCCTTTTCATCGAAATATTATGGCCGGACGGCGGCCGGAAAGTGGTCGGAAAACAACCGGTCGGTTGGCCGGTGGCCAGTGGTCGGAAGTCAATGGCCAGTGGCCGGTGGCCGAATTCAAAAGCGGACTTGTCTTCTCAAGGGCAGCCACACATGGGCAGATTGGAGGGTCCGATTTGGACTTATTCGCACAAGGGCAGCTACACATGGCTGTCTCTCATAAGAGAGGGCGGCCCTTTTGGCCTATAAAAGGAGGCCATTTCTACACACATTTCATAGTGTGTGAAGTTGATGCAACAAGGTGAGTGTGAGGTGGTGAGAGTGAAGCAAGGCGGGAGCTCCATTAAGGGTATAATCCCTTTGTAAACTACTTCTTGTTTTGAAGTACTAAAGCCATTGAGTGGCTACTTTCCCGTGGACGTAGCCCACATTGGCTGAACCACGTATATCGTGTGTACTCTCTCTCTCTCTCTCTCTCTCTACTCTACAATCTTGTGTATGTAAATTTGTCTCTCTCCATTAAGTAATCTACTCAATTATCTATTTAGCTACGTCTTATTTTCTAACACATATTTCATCCATATGGTGTAAGCTATTTGCCCCATTGGTGTAGGCCCAAACTCAACTGTATCTAAGCATCATAAATCTTTTCCCTTTGAGCTGATTTGTGTGTGTGTGTGTATGTGTGTGTGTGTTGAGTGCTCTCACTCCATCGGTGTGTTCCCTGTCTTGGTCAGGTGGGTTGTGTAAGCCAAGTGGTGCCCCATAGTGTGTGTGTGTGTGTGTGTGTGTGTGTGTATTATCCCAAGAGTTTGTGTCGAGTGATTATAGAGGTGTTGTGTGTATCTCCATCCCGGTCACATTCTTTTGGCACTGTGAGAACCCTAGGAGCTAGAGACCTGGATCCACCACCCAACCGCCCATACTTATAGGCTCTTAGCCCTAGGATCCCCTGTCCACACTGCTAGCTGGCCCGTGGCCGGGGTCCGTGACCCCCCTTAGGGTAGGGCCCTGCCCATAGGACCCGTGTCCTGACATTACTCCCCCCTTTGGAAGAGTTTTCGTCCTCGAAAACACAAGTGGTGGTATCTTCATAAGAACACTAATGTTTTCCACCGTGGCATCCCTCATGGATCCAACGGTTTGTTGAATCGGAACCCGGTTCATTGGGAGGTTCAATGAAATCAAGAATAACATCTTGATTTTCCACATTGTTATCCCTGTACCATCGTCTTGGTTAACCGACCCGTAACCAACATAATGTGAACACTCCATTTAAAACTCACTTGAGTATGTTAAACGAGTTATCATAACGAAGAGGTGTCTAAATGCATACCCAAGTTTCAGACTTTCTGGAGGTACTTGAATGTGCAATATAACCTCGGCTCATCTTTCCATGAAAGTACTATGCTGACCTACTCATCATCAGCAACAACCAAGTCCTTGACTTGCTATGGTTTCTTGCCAGTAGATAACCGCATCAAAACTGATGATTAAGGTTGATAACTTGAGAATAACAGGCAGAGACTAAAAGTAGCCGTAACATGTCTTTCATCATATGAAGCAAACTCCAAACTAGAAAGGTAACCGATCCAGTTGTTTCACTTCATGCTAACGTATGCACTTTGCATATCCTTTAGTACGATTTAACGTATGCTTGTAAACTGCCCATCCTACTTGAGATGAATAGCAACAGTAAGAGTGAGGTGCTTTCTCCCAACCACTTACAGAAAGTCGCCCACGACTGACGACAAACTATGACTCAATCATTGAGTATCCAGCCATATACTCGATATGGAATGGAGACAACCAACTAGGTTGAAAGCAGATTGGAGTTTGAAGCAGCCAATCACAAACATTCATATTCAGCCATCACCTTGTATGGCAGGGTGTAAACGTATACGAAATCTGCAAGAGAGATTGCACTGGCAGTGCAAAAGGGTGCAGAAAGAATAAAGTCCATGAATTCGCATGCCGCTCCGAATAAGTGTGTGTTAAACACTAGGGCCCATAACACCTAGTGTACATGCATTTAACACAAACATATCCGAACCGCAAGTCCATGACGAGACTTTGGACCATAATAGGATGTGACAACCTGGTCACACCTAGGTACCAACCATGAGACATTCTCATGAACATAGCATACTTAGCTATATGTGGAAACAACCCTCCGTTAAGGGGGTTTCACAGCACTTGTAATCGTAACTATTTTGTACCTAGTACCCGACAATTTCTGGCCACTGAAATTGCTCCTGATACTGTGTGCTCAAAATGGTCGAACCAATGGATACGACCCACACCTAGGGAATTCGTCGCGACACATTGGTAGAAATTTGGCGCCAGTGTTAGTCCCAGAGACTCATATTCTCCACATGTGGAATATGTCTCAAACAAGGATATCAAGAAAAGTGACATCCATCAAGTACGAGGTGTACTTGTGTGTGGAGGTAACTGTAAACACTCTACAACAAGAGTGAGAGGGACCCTCATTCATTGCTCCACAATGGTTAAACCGAACTCCTGGAGTTCCTAGACCATGTTGTATCCCATGTGACAACATGTGCCAAATTGAACCCTACAAGTAGGTTCGTAACAACAAAAGACAGAAAGATAGATTGGACTCTTGGCCCAAAATACTTTGTGCCATCATGCCCTTGGCATGGCTCTATAACATTCAAGCGTACGTATACGTCTTGAAAAAACCAAGCAAAGCATACTAAAAATGAAATAACACCAAATCAATAGATGCGTACCTAGAAATTTGAACGTAATGTTCACTTACCCGTCTTCAAGCGTAGAGGAGCACGTCTCCTACCTGAAAAATCAAACAGCATTTCACTGGGAACCATGGTTGTTGTCCTCGCAATCGAACCCCTTTGGTTAAAATCGACATAGTCAAACCCTTTGGTAAGACCCTTTGTAGAGACTGCTGAACTAGCAGGTAACGATAACCAACATAGTTAACCGTGTACATAATGATTGGAATCAACTTGAGAAGTTGAGTTTGTCCGCTACCGCATGGTAGATTGCAGAATTCTTTCCTTGAAAGTCTAACTGGGAGAGATCAAACTGTGATCCTCAATGCCTATGGGTGATGTAGCAGTCACCCGCCGGGTCGTACCCCAAAACAGTATGTCCATAGACACTTCGTAGTGCTATAGAGAGAGCAGGAAATCCACACAAGTGAACTGCCTAGCTCTTGTGGACAGCCATGCTGTTGGAACTGATTTCTGTATCTATACTTCCTTGTAGAGATCAGCGGCTGTGAGTTGAAGATTTTCAAAAACTCAACATGAGTGTCGCACAGAAAAAATGTAGTGCCAAAATGACACCCTAAACATCCGTAATGACAAGACTGTTGCTTGTCCATTAACGTTGATGTGTACGTCCCTGGGTAGATCTGTTCGATCTTGAAAAAAATCACCCAAAGAATGCCAAGAATTGGGTCTTACCCTTGGCCTGACAACGGCTCTTAGCCTATTTGGCTCATAGTCCTTATGCAAAATAGTTTTCAATTGACGAACCGATGAAGACTAATTTGAGTAGCATCTTAGCCACGTTCTAGTTGTGAGTTAGAGCACCTTGGCTCAAGCTGACTCACGAGCAAAACATGTATCAAAAGCTTCTTAGAAGATTTTCATTATTCCCTTAAAGAGAGAGAGAGAGAGAGAGAGGGAGAGAGAGAGAGAGAGAGAGAGAGAGAGAGAGAGAGAGAGAGAGAGAGAGAGAGAGAAAGAGAGAGAGAACGAAAAGAAGAGCATGCTGGGCTGAGGAAATTTCCTTAAATTTCTAGTGGGTGTGTGCCCAGAATGTGTGCTCTTAGACATCTTATGCCCGAAATGCAGCTTATCCTATAAGCATTCCACAATTTGTCTGTTCGATGCTCTCATCGAGAGAGGCAACAAAAAACACAAGTTAAATCTTGACCATCTACCATGTAGGGTCGTGACTGTATGAGGATGACTTGAAAGTGGCACCTTGCCGGTGAATCTAGTCAAAATTTTAGGTTCTGTTTAGTATTGTTGAGTGTTGATAACAACCAACAATCCATCCGTACTCTGTCCTTGACAGAGTTGGGAGTGTGTTAGCGGAAGCGTAATTGCATGAAGTAGTGGAATTGAATACACCTCACTAGCATGCCTGGCATGCAGAATTGGAAGCCCTTGCGGAGAGTGATGGCATCAACCGTGAGAATCAAAACTGTAAGTACCTTGCACAATTTAGACTGGTAGGAATTCTATGAGCTGAAATCTCCTATTTTTCCAGTTCCCTAAAGCCGGCTTCCTATAGAATTGCCAAAGCACTTTGCTGGTCGTTGTTGCGGCAACCAGTTGTTATGAAAGTTGGGAGAAAAACTCCTTCCACAATGGCCCATAGCCATATCTACACCGACGCCCTCGTATGTCATATACACTCGTCTGGTACACAAGGCCATAACATGCAAAAGTGAATTCACCTGCAAACACCTTGTGTATTCCTTTCCCATTGTGTATGCTCAGAGCATATGCCAAACGTGGGAAGCCACAATGCAAGATGTATTAGTTGAAGCCTTGCTTCATAGAACTTTATCTGGCCGCATTGCCAACAAATGCTATTGACGACAGAATGTCATAGCAAAGGGACTCGACCTTGTCAATCATACACAAAAAATTTGATTGTGTCAAATGGTAAATCTAGTGGAAAAACAATATAATACATGAAATTTAGGCATCTCGTACCTGCTTGGCTCTATGAATGATAGCCGTGATCATTTATAGTCATCCATTTCATACCAAGGGTATCAAGCACATGCTTAATACACAAAAATCAAATGCATACCTCAGTAAGTACTCTTGCCGATGCGTCTTGCCCTTGTAAGAATCAATTGAGTTGCAATTAAGAAGACTAACGAGAAATTATTTCATAGATTCTGTTGCTTGGTGCAATAGTTGCTCTACTTCCTGCTCTTAAGGGCCTTGCCTGAATCGCCACCCCAAACTTAGAGGTAGAGAAAGAAAGACTGAAAGTCAGCTTTGCACCACCCGTCAGCAAATTGAGCAACCGGCTATGCTTATCTCCATGAAATCCGTCATGCTGTTGCTTCAATTGTAGTATCAAATTGTAACCTTAGATACACGTGTGCTATCGAGGTACTCTGGAGAAGCCCTGCTTCGAATGAACATTCTATTGCATACGAGAGTTATCAAGCACTTGCTCAATAACTACTCTACTTCATGTTGTCAAGGGCCTTGCCCAATTCGCAACCAATGTGGAATCGTGTGAGAATTGCAATTCTCTTACCTGCCAGGTTTGATTGCCATTGTTCGTGACAATCACCACCCCTATCATTAGTGTCTGCATCACCACATAGTGTGGTTAAACGTTGTATAGGTGGAGAAGCCTTGCTTCTCCGCAAGCCCAAACTCAAGACGCTTGCCAGTCGCCCTCAATTTGGCCATGTTGATCAGCGATCCAACCATGCAAAACAACTTTTCACGCATGAGCTAAATTAGCCACTGGCCTTGCCGTTGCATCAAAGATGAATCTTGGAAATTTGGTATGTATAAGTCTGCAAAATAACATCACATAGGGATTAAGAAAATCCTTGGAATTACAAAAAAAAACCAACCTGATGAGCATGGCGTTCGTCTGTGTACGCTGCAAACATATCCGCCACTCGATCAACAATATCGTCCTTCCCTAAGAGCTTTGCCCCTTCACCAAGCCGAACAACAGGCCTTGCCTGACAAGCATGCTCAGTCGAGTTTCCCTGTCGGATGCCCATCCTAGGGAGAAGCCATGCCTCTTATAATGTAGATTGCAGTGTCCAAGCCATTAAGGTTATGGCCCTACCAAAACCATGCCAAGAACCATGCCGTGAATGTTGAAATTTTCTGCTGGCGAGCCATTCAATCCTTAGATGGTTCCTATGGATCACGTAGGCAAAATCCTTGTTGCTTGCCGTATACCCTTGCGTACATTTTGTTCAGTTTTTGCTTGCCAATGATGGACGCTGCCCCGCCTTGCAGGACTGTCGCATGGCCATGCATGCCATGCAACCGGCCATGTAGTCCGTAGATGCATGGTTGCACGCCATGCATGAGGCCGTTCTTATGAAAGGTGGGTGCCCCAAAGTAGGGTGCCCATGAGCTTTCAACATATGAATCTGATTTGGCTATGGCGCAGCAAGACAACAGCGCAAGAAGAAGAAGCTCATATCGGCCGCTACAGAGCGATTCCATCCATGCTGATGAAACGAATTTTGATCATGAGTGTAGGGAAATCCCAGCTAACCATGGCCCATCATATTTGATGATACTCGCTGTTGCTGCTTCATGTCTGTAGGAGGCGGTACCCGCGTGGCTCAAGCCGAAAACTTACATGGTCGACAGTCGACCCTTTCCATGCCTCGAAAAGAGAGAGAGAGAGAGAGAGAGAGAGAGAGAGAGAGAGAGAGAGAGAGAGAGAGAGAGAGAGAGAGAGAGAGAGAGAGAGAGAGAGAGAGAGAGAGAGAGAGAGAGAGAGAGAGAGAGAGAGAGAGAGAGAGAACGTAGATCCATGGCCTCCATGACCCCTTCTTCTTCCTCCCCCTTCTCCCCTGAGCTCTGATACCAATGTGAGAATCCTAGGAGCTACAGACCTGGATCCACCACCCAACCGCCCATACTTATAGGCTCTTAGCGCTAGGATCCCCTATCCTCACTGCTAGCTAGCCCGTGGCCGGGGTTCGTGACCCCCCTTAGGGTAGGGCCTTGCCCGTAGGGCCCATGTCCTGACAGGCACCCCCACAGAGGATCTTCTTTGAGTACCTTCAACTTCAGGATTACAGATTACAGGTTACAGGTTACTAGGTAGAGGTACAAGTGATTCACACAGGTATAGGTAGGTGGAGTACAGTGATATAGTAGCAAGTGAGAGTCACTTGTAGTTGTCGTGGATATGCATCATTTGGCGCCTGCTTGAGCGCATTGTCTGGCATTGTACGTTACTTGTGGATACTACCATTGTACGCCTTTGTGGATCCATACTTGGTTTTATTTGGCAGTCCCAACCATTTCTGAGACTTGACTATACGATATTTGCATGAAACTTTGTGAGAGGGTCGTGGTGAGGTTTTATTGAGCTGGGGGATTCTCAAGTGTGGAATCCTTTCGGTGATACAAGTGGCTGGAGCACCCTTTTTGTGACCTCTTCATAGGCTATGTACTAGTGATTTTTACTTGATGCTTGGGTGCCATTGTTGGAAAGTTACACATGCATACAGTCTATATTTTGGGTTTTTACTGCTCTAGTTTTGGGGAAACTCTACCAAAATTTTTCCAAGTTGTGATGGTTGGTTTTTTGGTCTTTTGAGCCATTTATGTTGTTATGCTGCTAAAATTCTGGCAAAATCAGAGGATAATTAGTCCAGTGAGCTTTCTTGGGAGCTGCATGGTTGGCCTTTAATGGATAATCACAATGGACCTCAGTTCACTCCTTTTTATTTTGCACAAAGAATCCAGATAAATGTTCAGGTAGACATGATGATTTTTTACTAGCAGTGCGCATAGCATGTGTTCATCCTTTTCTAAAGCTTGAGCTCCATTGAAATTTCTGTGGATTGAGTCAGTAAAAAGTTTGGGGTTCTTGCACCTGTGTTAGAAGGGGTTCTCAAAGCATCAAACTTGGGTAGCCATGGATTTCTCTTATCAGGGATTTCATAGAAGAAGTGATGTGAAGATGTGGAAGAATTTTTGGAAAAGATGGAGGTTGCTTGCATTAGCAACCAGATTCATGAACCGGTGCAGATGTTATGTCTTCTCCAGATTGTTTGAAGAGTGATGCACAAGTTTGGTCCAAAGCATTTGAAGAGGAGTTGAGTGCGGTTGATCTACCTGTGAGATTAAGTTGGGACGATCTAAGGCATAGATTGGAAGACTGGAGTTTGTGAAGGCAGAAGATCCTGACAAAGTGTGGCAAGAAGTACAGGGTTTGGTGCAAAGGGAAGGTGACCCAATAGATGAGTACATACGGAACGGATGTGCAAGGCCTTAGCACCACAGGTACCCCCACTTGACATGATGAAGAAGGACAGATTCTTGGGTGGTCTTTGGGAGTATATACATTGGAGACTGGAGCTAAAGAAGCCTAGGACATATGAAGATGCGCTAGATGTAGCGAGGAACAAAGAGTGGAAGTTGAGAAGAATGAGTCAGCTAGGAGTAGAGTCTTTGCCCAAGAGTCCTGAATTTTAGCCTATGGATTCTTTGCAAGGTCGCATGCCAGAGGTTCATCATGAATCAATGGTTTCTGTTACTCCTCAGGTTATGCCAGCAGTGGTCACTACAGCAGTGCAAGATGATGGGCTAAGGCAAGACATGAGGCAAGTGGTAGATTTAATGAAGAATCTCAGCCTAAACATGCTAGGTAATGTGGGAAATAATCGAGGTTGGGTAAGGTTTGCAAATCAGCCAAAGGTGAAGAAAAACCCAGTAATGGTGTTGGAAAAAGCAATGGTAGGGTGTGGAGGCAGAGGCCCATGTGTTATAATTGCGAAGAGTTGGGCCACATCAACCGCAATGTGATAAGACACCAAGGATGGGGGGAGACATATATCCATTGTCAAGACAGGTGCTAACTAGGTCAAATGATTATGGCATTGAAATTAAGGGAGAAGAAGGAACCAATGGATTAACCCAAGAGAAAAAGGGAAAGACAAAATTGATAAGTGTGGTCACCTTGGAGAAGTCAGTAAAGCTGGAGGATACATTGGTGATGCCTATTGGGAAGAGGGACACACAGAATAAGGAAGGAAGAAATGGTGTAGGTCCTAGTAAGAAGAAGTAAAAGAGCCATGAAGACGACGATGTCAAGGCCAAGAGGAAAAGAAGGTCTCGTTGCAAGTTTCATGTCAGATTTTCCACTAGGAGATGGGCAATTAAGCTATGACTTAAGGGAGGATCTGACAAGCAGGACAACAGATGTTACTTTTGGGCAGCTTATAGAGATGGTGCCTAAGCTAAAGTGATAGTGAAAGAGGATGGTTAGCCCAATGGAGAAAGAACGAGAGAGAGGTTCGGTGAAGGTGTTGGCGATGGATGAGCTACCAGACATTTGCGCAATAGTAGATGTGTGGCACAAAAGAAAAAATCCAGGACAAGGTTATGTTGATGGAAAAGACCAAATATGTGTCATAGCACACTCATGCGTTGAGAAGATGGGTCTTACAGTGACTGGGGTGTCAGGCTTTCAGATCAAATTGACAAACCATCAGAAAGTAAAATGTTTGGGTGTTGTAAAGAGCTTAGAAGTGGAGGCGTATGATGCAAAGGAGGTGATTGATTTTCATGTTATGCCAACGAGGTTGGGAGCATATCATATTATACTAGGCAGACCATGATTATGTGCAGTGGGAGTTGTTCAAGAGTGGAGACGTGGTACGATTAGCCTCTATGGAAAGACAGGTGAGAAGCTATATAATATGGACACAAGGAAACTATTGGAGGAAATTTATGAAGATAGGGATGAGTCTAGTGATGAAGACTATTCCATAGTGTTTGACGAGGATAGTGATAGTACTACCAATAGTGATGAGGATGTTGATGTTGTTCTTCTGATGGAGAAAGAAATCCATGAGTCTGGTTTGCAAATGAGATTGAAGATGAAAGTCAAGGGCCTTATGAAGTGAGTGAAGGGCTGATGTAAACCAAGGCTGGATTGTCAAAGAAGCAGGAATTGATGACACAAATGATCAGTGGAGACCTCTCAGCTATGGAGAAGGAGGTATATTTGCATACGCTGGCTAGTTTTCTTGATTTGTTCATTACTTTACTTCATATGGAGAGATTAGAATTTCAAAGGAGAAGAGATGCATATAGAGCTGAAGGAAGGTGCTAATCCAGTGCAGCAAAGGCTAAGAAGGATGGGTCAAGAGCAGATGGAACCTTTGCGGGAAGAGGTGGACAAGTTATTGAAGGCAGGGTTCATAGTCCTAGTAGAGACCACTGAATGGGTGAGTCCAGTAGTGGTCAGCCCAAATAAGGATAGAAAGTGGAGGATTTGTATAGATTTTAAACCCTTAAACGTAGCCACTAAGAAGAACCCATATCCTCTTCCATTCATCGATCTATCTTGGATTCAGTGGTAGGTTTTTCAGTGGTACAGTGTGTGTGATGGTTTTTCAGGCTATTTTCAATTGAAGATTGCTTTTAAAAACTGAACAAAGATAAATTTCATTACGCCATAGGGTTGTTATTGCTACAAGATATTGCCATTTGGGTTGTCAAATGGACCATCCTTCTATCAAGAGAGAGCAAATTGGGTATTGTCACCATTCATTGGTAGTTGTGTTAAAGATTTTATGGACGAATTTTGTGTATACAGTAGTAGGGCTGAACACCATGAGAAGCTGTAGATGGTATTGCCTCGATATGATGAATGTGGAGGACAACTAAATCCAAAGAAATGTCATCTAACACAGCCAAGGGTGAAGTTATTGTGCCATATGGTACATCAGAAAATGGTATTGAGGCTGCTCCAGACAAGGGTAAGTCTATTTTTCTTCTTCCATCACCTAAGATCGAGTACAAAGCAATTGGCAACCTTTATACACAAAGTGAAGTACATGGCGCAATTTATTCCATTGTCTTCACAACTCCTTTATCCATTACAACAAGTGGCAAAGCATGATCCATTGCAATGGGATGACAAGTGTGAAGAAGTGTTTCAAGAGGTGTTAGGGGGGTTGTCAGCCATGCAGGCTCTTGATTGGGAGCAAGTGTTTTATGTAAATCCATCAGTAGGAGATGATGCCATTGGAGCCATGCTATTGCAAAAGGGGAAGGTCAGCCATTATATGAGGCCAGTGTATTGTGCAAGCCGAGTGAAGTTGGTAGCAGAAAGAAAATTATTGGAAGTAGAGCTAGTTATGGCCAGTGTAATATTTGCTTGTCGACGATTTTGTCATTACTTGCTACCACGACCTTTTGTTTTCTTAACGAGTTACATCTTTTTGCCACAGTTAATTAATGGCACTAACATGTCAAATGTGGTCAAGAAATGGGTAATTGAGTTGCAAGAGTTTGAGTTCTCTTTTTTAGTGGAAGACAGTACAAGAGCTAACCTAGCTGATTTGTTGACTTACAAGAAGAATCCCCTTCTTGTTAAGGAAATAGGTGGTAAGAAGGGTAGTTGAAGAAGTTCCACATATCAACAATGCACATGTGTTGTTCTTTGATGGCTCATATAGAAAGAGCCATGATGCGGCTTCAGGGGGTATAGCACTTTATGATCCAGAGGGGAAGCTAGTATGCAAGAGAGGGTTCAAATTGGATGCTCATAGTAATAATGAGGCTGAATATGCTACTTTGGAAGCCATGTTACACATCTGTTTGAAGCATCGGATTAGAAGGTTGAGCATACATTGTGATGCCTTGTTAATTGTGAAGCAAGTGTTGGGTGTGTGGAAGAGCAAGAACACCTCATTGAAGGAAATGTGTTTCAAAATTCAAGGCCTGTTAAAAAAGTTCGAAGCATGGAGCATCAAACACATTGAATGTGATCTAAATGGAGAGGCACATGAAGCAGCTTAAAGCATGATTGGCGAGCTATTTGTGTTAAGGACTAATTTACCACTTTATCATGGCCGGGAAAGTTTGGCTCAAGAAGACAAGTTTTTGTTAACAGGAATCATTCCGAAGGACATTCAGAAGTCTAAGAAGTATGGTTTTGTGCATAGGGCATCCAAGTACAAATTGATTGGTGATGTCTTGTACATGAAAGGGGCTGATCTAGTGTTGAAACGTGTACCTTGGTGGGAGGAGCTTTATAGAGTGTTGAAAGAGAATCATGAAGATGCATGTGGCAGACATTTTTCTCTAAAGATCACCTTGCAAAAGATCTTGCAAGAGGGATATGTATGGCCTAGTTTGCACAAGGATGTTCACCATTGGTGTAGCTCTTGCAATCGATGTCAAGCATTTGGGAAGAGAGTATTGAAGCTAGAGCTATGGAAAACTATTATGGCATTTGATGTGTTTGAAAAGTGGGGGATTGATGCAATAGGCCCATTACCTATCACAAGCAGGGCAAAAGCTATATTTTGACTGTAGTGGACTATCTCTCTAGATGGGCAGAGGCTACATCACTAAAACAAATCACTGCAAAGGATGTGGCAAAATTTGTGTACAATGAAATATGTTGCAAGTTTGGGGTGCCATTGGAGCTACTTTTGGATAAGGGGCCAGTATTTAGAGCTAAACTACTAGACTTTTTATGTGCAAAGATGAAGATTAGGCACCATTATACCACTCCTAATTATCCACAATGTAATGGCTTAAATGAAAGATTCAATGGTGAGTTGGTACAAACTCTTTCGAAAGTTACATAGGACCCACGAAAGAATTGGGATTTGGAATTGCCTAGTGCATTATGGGTTTACCGTATTTTGGTGAACACAGGTACATGGTTTACTCCATTTCATTTGGTATATGAAAAGGAAGCACTATTTCCTGTGGAAGTAGAGTTGCATGCGGTCAAGATGTTAGAAAAGTTTCTTGGGCAATCTAGTGATGCATTCAAAGAGAGGCTCTTACAATTACAAGAGGTTCAGCTGGATAGGATGAGTGCATTATGACATTATAGATAGATGCAAGATAAGGCTTTAGCAAAGATAAATGAAAAGGTCAAAAGTAAGGGCATCAAGAAACAATAAGTTGGTCAAGACATTTCAAAAGAAGTTTCAAGTTAACTGGGAAGGCCTTTTTAAGGTAGTTGAGTGTTTTTCGAATGGTACATATTAGCTGGCTAACCTGGATGGGATTCTACATAAGTCAAGGGTAAATGGATTGCTGACTGTGTTTTGCACTAAACAGTAAGTTGGACAAGACATTCCAAAAGAAGTTTCAAGTTAACTGGGAAGGCCTTTTTAAGGTAGTTGAGTGTTTTTCGAATGGTACATATTAGCTGGCTAACCTGGATGGGATTCTACATAAGTCAAGGGTAAATGGATTGCGTCTTAAATTATATCATGCTAGATTAATGATGGTAGAGCAAGATGAGATTTCTGTACAACAAGTAATTCTATGAGGGATGAGGAGACCTGTGATGCAGCGAGTCTCATATTTCTTTTTGCTACTGCTCATCGAGAATGATCTAGCAGGCTAGGGGATGTGCAAATGATGTTAGGAGTTTGTTGGAAGAAGTGATTGCGCATATGTATATACACATGCATGGTGCATCAAATAAATAATTTGCCATTGTTCAGAGCCAGTTGTCTAGAGCCAGCAGGTGGTTACGTGGGGCCCACATGTGTACACGTAGGACAGCGTATACATAGCACATCAATTTTCATTATTACCAGTATCAGCGTGTTTTTTTATAATAATGAGCAGTTGGTGAAGCACAAAACTTCTTGAGAAAGCTATCAGCGAGATCACGTCATGAGGTAAGTAGGTGCGTCAGATGACATCCAGTGGCGTCAGGAGGTCGAATGGAATCAAAACTTGCACATGGATAAGTGAGGACACAACGAGAGTGTTTTCTTGTGATGAATTATGTCGAAAGATCATCATGAGAACTATATTTGGGGGCCACTTCACGTGATTCTGGGATGCATTATTGGGAAAAGTTGAGTGCCAGGTATACGGATGGATGTAGAAAGGTAACAAAAACGCACCGCGTGGCCGTTTTTTGGTCTGTTCGGGGTCTGTTTGAGGTCAATCAAAATGCCAAAGGTGTCCAAGAGATTAAAAAACATGAGAAAAAAATCAAAAAAACGTAGAGAGAATAGGATGAGGAGCCGCTACCCAGTTTTTATTGTTTTTGGAGCCTGTTTTTGCCATAAACTGCTCATCCGAGCTCGGATTTGAGCGTTTTGATATTGTAAACTAAGATTTTTGGCCATTCCGAATGCAATGGCGTTGTCCATTCATTTTTCTAAATTCCTCATTGTTTTCTTACTATTGTGGCTATATAAGTTTCTCCTGTGAGTGAAGGCTCTGCTCAAATTTGTGATTGTATTTGACATATTTCATCCATATGGTGTGAGCTATCTGTCCCATTGGTGTAGGCCCAAGCTCAATTGTATCTAAGTATCAGAAAGCTCATTTTGAGCTGATTCGCGTGTGTGTGTGTCTGTGTTGAGTGGGAAAATGAAAAGTCTCTCTTCTCTCACTCCATTGGTGTGTTCCTTGTCTTGGTCAGGTGGGTTGTGTAAGCCGAGTGGTGCCCCATAGTGTGTTTGTATTATCCCAAGAGTGTGTGTCGGGTGATTATAGAAACGTTGTGTGTATTTCCATCCCGCTCA
Source organism: Adiantum capillus-veneris (assembly GCF_014529385.1). NCBI lineage: Eukaryota > Viridiplantae > Streptophyta > Polypodiopsida > Polypodiales > Pteridaceae > Adiantum > Adiantum capillus-veneris. Next base: position 64,082,609 of record NC_140942.1, on the reverse strand, counting down.
CAACGTGAAGAGGAGAGAGTCCAGAGAGAGAGTAATAACTATTGCTTGCTTAATTGAAAGATACTTAGATTTAATGGCTTAATTGAGAGATAGTTGCACTATGATGAACTTGAATCTTAATAAAGTATTTACAAATAATGATGTGGCTTTTGACACGGCTACACATGTGTTGCCCAAACTACTAGCAGCCTATATCGGTCTTCGACATCCATATGTTACACCAAGCTTCTTCTCTCGTATGGCACCTTTTGATTTTGGAGCCCAACACTCCTTCCTTCTCCACTCGAACTTCAAGCCAATATGGTTGTTGGCCCTTTGAAGGCTCCTTTGCCTCCCCTTATGCACAGCGGAAGCAACACTCCTCCCCTTGATGTAGTGTTTTTATAAAAAAAACCCTTACAATTAAGGCACTAAACCCCCTCTAATCACTTGTCGGCCCCTTATAGACTGCGCTATAACTGCACCCGTCTCCCTTGATAGTGTCTTACCACCTTTTTGCTTAATGCGGCCCCGCTCTTTCTGCTCGCAGCTTGTCACTTGATATTCAATTGGTCATGGTCCTTTGCTCTCTAGCACCCCAAGGCCCTTCACCTCCAGCTATCGCACGGTTTTCCCCCCATGATACTCGCGGCCCTTCTTCTCTGCGACTGATCCCATCAGATGGTGCCACCACCCATCAGATCGAGCATTTTACCAGTCTTCCCTTTATCTATTATAGGCACTAGCTATGCAAGCTCTGCAGTTAACCACGGCGAGCTCATCATGGCAGTCGTGATGCCCCCTTTGTGACTCTCTCCTTGCTTTCGGCTGATCACCACCTTATGACCTCTTTCCCTTCTTTTGTAGCCAGCGTCCTTACATTGTTCAAGCCCGGCACTTGCCCACTCCTCCTCACGCTCTCGAACCTGGTTGCAATAGCCTGCAGCTGCCCTTCAACTCCTCCCTTTTTCTCTACCCTCGAGTAGCTCTTAATCCCTCGGGTTGGCCCTTCGAGCTGCGTGCTCTCTAAGCTGCTAAACTAAGCTGTCGTGCTCCGCCCTCCTTTTTTCACGGTTGATCTCCCCTGCCAGTTGTTCAAGCACTTGACCTCCCCTGTTTTCCTGCTCTCGGACCTGCTAATGGTGCCTTAATGTCTCCCTTTTTCTTAATGCGGCCCTCCCTCTTTCTCGTAGCACCAGCTGCACCTTTGCTCTCCCTTCTCATGTAGTCCTTTGCTCTGTAGCACCCCATTAAGGCCCTTCTTATCTTGGAGCACTTCCATCCCCCTCTGTATCGCCAGTGGTCACGGCCAGCCCATGCTCCCTATTGACGAACCCCAGGCCGGCCCCCAACCTGTAGCACCAACCGGCCTTGCTCTTTGTTGCCACAGGCCAATGCCCTCTCTGATCCACACTAGCCACCCCCCAAACCAGCCTTCTCAAATTATCTACCCCTCACTATTCCTCTAATGCCCTCCTTTCTCCCCCACTGGAGCCTACAACCCTTCACTTTTGGCATCCTCTGCTTTTCGGCTCACCCTCTGCATGCCGCCGCCGCCTAGCTCGACCTCTGTATGTCGACGGCGCTGACGACTATTCGTTCATAGCCTCAAAATTTAACTTATAATGGCATTTAACGAAAAAATTCTATAAGTCTTCGTTCCCACTACCTTGAGCTTCGAGCGACCAATGGTCTAGCCTTTGAGCACCTTCAAGGTACACCACCATTGGCTTATACATACCAAAGCTTCACCATGCATAGCATCTTTCAGCATCAGTTTCAAAACCTTAACCATACCTCGCTTAGTGCTTTCCAGAAGATGACATTTCAAAAAGTTCCTCAAGCACTTGTTATGCTCTTTGAAATGAATCACACTGTTTCGGGGGTGCACTATGTAATCATGTTAATGTATAATGTGACTTCGAAAGGAGGGGTTTTAAAATGCAAAAAAATTAAGTAATTTAAGAGAGATACATTAAAATAAGGGGTTTTTATATTTAATTTTGAAAATAATCTTAAAATAAAGGATCATTTGATTCATTCAAACATGTTAAAAGAGGGATTTTTTGATATTCCGCGAACGCAGGTTATATAGGGGATACTAAGCGATGAACCCCGTGAGCACATTGTACATCTCACATTATTGGCTCCTCGAACTCTTTAAGTGCACGGCATTCAACATACATACCAACCAAAATATTCCCAACTAGTATGGGACAGTTAGCTAATGGTTGAGCGTGAAGTTGTTGTGTAGGGTTAGATTTAATGTGAAATGTATACATTTCTGCAATAGATTACGTCTATAATGTATTTTTTTGAAGAGAGAGAGAGAGAGAGAGAGAGAGAGAGAGAGAGAGAGTTGGAAAGAGATAACAACCCTTTAAATTAAATAAAGTCTCTTTTCTTTAGGTAATAGTATTTGTTAAAAGAAGAAGGATTTTCGAAAAAAACATTGTATCGATTTGGAGTAATCGATCTAAATTTCTTAATATAAAGTGTTTCTAATTAGTGATTTGCTTTGTCCTTTATTGTTATTGAATCTATAATTTCGATCGTGAACTTTTTGTTGAACGGCTTGTATCTGCTAATGTCAGTTATCATCAATTTAGTAGGTTGTTTTTTATGTTGTAAAATCCTTCTTTTTAGATTATTCGTTTGTCCAATATATATATTTTTATTTATTATACATTGTAATTTATAAATAAAAATCTTACTTTTATTTTCTGGAGTTATTGATTTTCGGAGAGACTTTGCTTTTGTAAAAAGAAAACAATTAAACTCTTTTAAAATGATTTTGTATGAACTTTTATGAGTTTTAATATAAATGTATAAGGTATTTAAAATATATTAAAATATTTTAGAATATAGATTGTTATTTTAAAATTAACAATGGATTCACATTTGGGTGGAGAGAGAGAGAGAGAGAGAGAGAGAGAGAGAGAGAGAGAGAGATGTGAGAATGCATTATTTGACTATGTTGATAATTGATTTAAAATATTATTGAACTTGTTGGTATTTGAGTAAAATGTGATTTTTTTGGAGTAATAACTGTACCTTGACTGGTGGATGGAATATCTATAGGTATTGAAGTTGATTGCAAAGATGATTCTCTTTTATTAGCTATATCCATATCTATAAACAATGTTATGTAATTTTCTTTTAGTTTGAAGAATATAATCATTTATAAATAGAGAAGAAATTATGATTTTATACCATTGATTTGATTCATAGTAATGAAAAATTTGCAAGTAGTGCCATATTGCCTTCGTGCAAATTCCATATCTAGTGATGCTGTAATGCTCTCCAAAGTGATTGGATCTTGTTTGTTTTTTACGTTGTATAGTTGCTCATACTCTTTTAGAATGATTGAAGCTAGTCTATTATCAAGAGTTTTCAAAGAGTCTAATGGAATGTTGTAGCCAAAATGCAATAAGTTGATAGCATATGCTGAAATTCCATTCGTGTGTTTATCTAGTAAAGCTTGAGCTTCGTATCGCTCAAGCATTATATCTTCATTTGGTAAATCTTCTTTGAATATCTTAAGAATTCATATTGTTAGACCTGCAAAGTAATTATATTTGAATTAATTATATTTGAAATTATGAATAATAGAAGTTATTTTTTTTAAACATAAGCTGAATTATTTACCATCTGCTGCAGGGAGTTCTTTAGTAGTATGTGTTTTTTTCCATGTTTGAAACATATTGTCGGCTGCGTCCATATTTGTTTTAGCTCATCATAAGATGGCCAGCCATAAATGTAATTTATTGGATCACGTCCCGAGATATTTGCATATTTAAGTTGTTTGATTCTTAAGAAGAAGTTAATTTCTCTGTGTTGCCTTTTTTATTTTCGTTGCTCTTCTTGTTCTTTTTCTTGTAGGTCTAATGTGGCTTTTGCTTTAGCTTTGATAGAATTGAAGACCTAATATATTTTAACACAATTTATACATTTAAGGTTATAAATATTGAAGTATGTGATTAGAGATATAAGCTTACCTCCATATTGTTTAGTTTTCAATCTGAAAAATATAAAAATGAATTTATTAATAGTTTCTTTTATATCAATATAATAATAAATTATAGCACCTTAAGTTTGATATAAAATAATTTAGCATACGTTACCTTTGTTTTAATCTTTGGAGTATACTTTTGTAAGTCAATAATCTTTATATATATAATGGTTTATTACTTGTATTTAGAAATTGTCGATTGTAATTGAATTCAATATTTTTATGTTCTTTCGGTTAGTCGATCGAGACAACATGACATATAATAGTCCAGGAGAAAAAAAAATTCGAACTATTAACAATGATCACTTACCAAAGATAGTACATCCTTGGGATTTATGTCCAGTCATTGCATATGCTAGTGTTAGTGGAAAAGATGTTTTATGATACCATGTTCCATTGTATGTCTTTTTTTGATATTTAGATCTTCTAATAGTTACATTTTGTTGTGTATGATTTACACGTATTATAAGTTTTGTTATAATAGATGTTATGACTTAATGATAGTAGCACACAATACAAATTATTTAGGTATCTTAGATCAAGTAAACAACACACAACTAAAATCACAATACAAAATAGGTAAGTTATCTCATGGTGGGGTTATGTATGAAAGATTAAATAACAAAAAAATCATTAACTTATACATTAGGAAAAATATGAACCCTCTAGGGGCCCTTTGGGATTAAGGTTAATTAGAGGTCAGCCAATAGGAAGAGGGTGGTGGACACACTCTATACCCTCAAAAAAGTAGGGGGACAAGGTAGCCTTACACCTCTTAATTGTCTCTTACCTAGTGAGAAGGTAAGGGAGGTGGCTAGGGAAAAGAGGGAGGGGGGGGGGGGGGGACCACTTTGACCTCTTTTCCCCCACTTTTTGGGCCGGATTTAAAAATACACTAAAAATTTTAAATTTTCAAAAAATTTCAAATTTCAAGTTTTCCCTTCTTAAAAGGTCCCCAAATCTATTTCATGGTCAAAAAAGTATTTTTGACCTTCAAAAGTTAAAAACGTGCACTAAAAAATCCAAAAAATTGATTTTCTTAAAAAACAAATCAAAACATCATTTTCACCCTCCAAAGTCTTTCCAAACCTATTCTATAGCTAAAAAGTGTTTTTCTCTCTCTACAAACCTTTTTCCAAGCTCTCCATTGTTGCAACAACCACATGCACACCCCTATAGTCCATCATTATCTTTCTGCTAGCTTTCTCCCACCTCCATTGTAGCACCAAGCAAGCTCCTCCTCCATCTCTTCCCCTTACCCACCACATAGTTTCACACCAAGCTAGCTCCTCTCCCTTCTCTCATCTCCATTACAACATGAAACAAGATTCTACTCCTTCTACTTTCATTCACTCACACTACATGGAAACCTCTACTCTCGAAGGTGGCAAAAGTATGAGCTCACATGAGTTGCATACCACAACAATAGGAGGTGTGAATATCGCGTGGGCATTGCAAGGGTTCATCTCCAACATAAAGATAGAATGGTAAGAAAACTACCCTTATAGCTTACATTCAGAGCTTAACATCATCTCCATCTTTAAGTTTATCGTGCTAGAGAGAATTAACCTCTTTATGGATTTCAGTGTTTAGGCTTCACACCTCATAACACTGGGTGGTGCTATTTTGTTGATGACTTTGGTGCGCCATCTATAGTTGTGTAGCATGTGATTTGAGTCTCACAATGTAAGTAAGTTGTGTTATCTATGGAGAGTCGTCAAAGATTTTTCTTGTAATTTATTCTTCGTATAATTGTCATTAGATAATTGGAATGATATCATTTTGTACTTTATAACGTTGTGCTCACATAATCTTTTGTTTACTTACAGATTCAACTTGTTTTAAGAGGACATGAGCAAGCAACCATGTGTAGAGATGGAAATCACTCTATTTTTGTTCCTTGAGGAACCTTTCACTACCATGTTAAAAGATTTTGATAAGAATAGTAGGTGTTTTTTAGAATCTTGAACCAATAGGGACTCTCTAGGAGCTCTCATAGAAGCCATCCATATAGTACTACTATCTTCCCTAGTGTCATAGACACACAAATACTCAAGTGTATATGAATCTCTAGATGAGGAAGACAAATACTTGTAAGATAAGCCTAACAGCAACAACATTGTCTCCATTTGTAATTATTTTTCATGAAGCTGGATTCCTCTATAAATGAAATATAAATATGTTTTTTTGTTAAATGGTGTCGCATTGAGTGAGAGTATTTAATTTAGATTACTGAAGTTTCATACAGATCTGAGAAATATTGTTTACTTTTATGGATATTTTGATTTGCCTGTACGATGATTCAAGTCGTAAGTCTTAATCACTCCACCTTGAAGAAATTCAAGCAATATTTTGATTTCAGTTTAATCATAAGTGGATCATAAACTTTGTCACGATGTCCTCATTTGGGGATTTTGAATATATATCATTAGCAATGTTTCACAAGAACACTAGGTGGACACAAGGAAGTAAAAATTGGCTCCTTGTTTGGTCGATTTCTAGTGTTTAATGTTTAGTGCACAGGATTTGTGAGGCCGTTGACATGGGGAGTTCACTAAAGTATATGTAACATAGCACATGTGTTCAACAGAAGGGATTTTATATTCTTGTAAAGTTGCAGAAACATGTGTAGATAAGGCCTATAAGGGGTACTTTTAATCCATTCTAGTGAATGCACGTGATATAGGAAAATTTTACATAGTGAATGCTGCGGACCTTTGAACACAAAGAAAGGGGGGGGAGCTCTAATTACATCTGAGTGAAAAGAAGTGGAATTTGTACTGTCATGTTGCATAAAGATTTTCTTTCACTTAATCTAAAAAAAAATTGGTATCTTGGGGTGCATACAAGGCCATATAGTGCAAAAAAAGGGGTGGCCACAAGCGCGCGTAGTGAGCTATCCAAAACTGCTGGATGGGCCATATGTGGGCCCTTGTGGCCACCCTTTTTTTGCATAATTAGGCTATTGCTGCACTCCAGAACCCTGGAAAAGATGAGATGAACCTAAAATTGAACTTTTCAAGCACATTATGCCTTCCTTCAACTCAACTTACTAGTTCCCTGCACCAAAAGGGCAAATCACATTGGACAATATAAAAATCTAGTCTCATGCTGCATAAACATCTGGTTTCATCAAATATTAACATTCTTGCTATTATAAGGGGCAGACAAGGCCATATAATGCAAAAAAAAGGGTGGCCACAAGGGCGCGCAGGTGAGCCATCCAAAATTGTTGGATGGGCCATCTGCGCGCCCTTGTGGCCACCCTTTTTTTTGCATAATTAGGCTATTGTTGCACTCCAGGACCTTGGAAAAGGTGAGATGAATGTAAAATTTAACTTTTCAAGCACATTATGCCTTCCTTCAACTCAACTTACTAGTTCCCTGCACCAAAAGGCCAAATCACATTGGACAATATAAAAATCTAGTCTCATGCTACATAAACATCTGGTTTCATCAGCTATTAACATTTTTGCTATCCTAAGGGGCAAACAAAGCTAGAAAATGCAAAAAAAAAGGGTGGCCACAAGGACGCGCAGATGAGCCATCCAAAACTGCTGGATGGGCCATCTGCGCGCCCTTGTGGCCACCCTTTTTTTTGCATTTTCTAGCTTTGTTTGCCCCTTAGGATGGCAAAAATGTTAATATTTGATTTAAATTTAACTCTTCATGGCCAAAACCACTTAACTTAAAACACATGGATAAACCGAAAAGCCAAATCACTATGGAGACAGTAGACACAACTCTAAATCATTTTGTCATTCCAAAGTCATCTGAAATGATGTGAGCCTCTATAACTTCCTGAATAGCCTCCAATGCTATTGCTTGCATTTTATATTGATTTCCATAGCTTTGAAGCACCTCCTTCACCGTGTGAGCATATTTTTGATGCATGGCCATGATTCAAATGTTACGTTTTTTTTTTTTCGGTTGTTTTCGGCAGCAAAGTGTTGAACTTTTCGGTTGTTTTCAACAGCTTCTAGATTTCAATCGGCTCCGAATCTGTCTGGGCTTGTCTCACATGAATTTGTTCATCTCATCGCATTCTTCGACCATCATGTGATGAGAAAAAATCATATCTTGCTCGCATTCTCCAGAAATCAACGTGCAAGTTGACAATTTATTTAAAAATGATGTAAAACATACATTTTTTACTTTTTTCTTAATCTACGGGCTCCAACGAGCATTAAAACCATGGAATCTGAAAATACTAAAAGAACCATTGTTTTTTATTGTGTTAAGGACTGTATTTCCTACATACAAAACTTTCCCAAAATCTCGCCCTAACACCTTCAAAAGTGGCTTCCAAGGAGTGTACTCGGTCAAAATTTGAAACTGAAGAAAAACAATCAGAATGAACTCCTAGACTGTGTATAAACTTTAGAATAACCAAAATTTCCTTCAAAAAAAAGTTATGCTAAAAATTTGAAAATAGCCCCCCATTGGACTCCCCACAACGATAGAAGTCAAAGGGTTCAAGGAGAGGTATGGTGTCACAAGTGCATGGTGGAAATCTCATCGAGGTTTATTCTGTCAAGATCTCTTGTACTTTATCATGTCTTCTCATGTACAATCTTACCAAAAAAAAAATGACACTTTAAATGACTACAAATCTTATTTAACTTATCAAACAATCTAAAATATGGTAGACCAAGAGTGCTCTTACACATCAACAAACAAAAAAGTCCAAACTTCTTCTCATTAACTTTGATTAACATACATTCGTGAACAACTTCCAAGGGGTAGTGCAGTCATAGTTCTTACATCCATTCCATGACATGGTATGCTCATGGGGTGACCTATCATATAAAAATATCTCTGGTGGGGGTGCCCTCATGTTAGGAAAGGGTGTGCTGCTGATGAAAAGTTGTTGTATTGTCCTACTAGGGATCTCTCCATGTTAGCATAGTGATTTTTGGTGTAGTGGGAGCCACATTGCTTGAGGAGAGCTTTGTGCCACCGTAAAAGCTTCATGTTATGCTAGTTCCTTGAGCCATTCTTGCATTAGGATGAGATTACCCACCTCTAATAAGGATGGATTTGAAGCACCTACCTGCAAGATGTAACAAAGAAGGCTGTTTTAGAGGACAAGTGGTGACACTTGACCTCTCTAATCTGCACCCACTGTTTCTTGTAATGCCACTGTTTTGAGCTGAAGAGCTTGACATTCGTGCATCCACGAATGCAAAGAAGCACCTGCACCCATACACAACCAATTGCAATAGCCTAACAAGCCTACTTATCCCCTCCCAAGATATTGAAGAACCATACACATTCGTCTCACCGATAGTATGACGATCTTGGGATGACCTCTGGTCACCCTCACGTGCGGCCTTCGGTGCAAACACCGCGGACAAGCAATATGTACACTTTTGTTGTGCGGAGTACATGGTGGTGGAGGGATACGATTTGTGATGTCCGTTAGTACCATGGCAGTTGTTGCGTGAGGAAGCAAAGAATGAAAAGAAAGAGGGGGGAGAGAGAGGGAGGAACATGGGAGGAGAGAAGGGGGCAGAGGGGGAGAGGGAGAGAGAGGGGAGGAGGAGGAGAGAAGGGGGCAGAGGGGAGAGAGGGAGAGAGAGGGGAGGAAGAGGAGAGAAGGGGGTAGGGAGGGAGAGGAGAGGGAGAGAGGAGGAAGGAGGAGGAGAGAACAAAGGTTTTTTTTTTGGGGGAGAATTTTTTTTGAAAAAGTGGACTTTTAGTGTTGTAGGTTTAAAAAAATGTCAAAAATTGATTTTTTGATGTGTATATATGTTGGGAGGGAATTTTAAGTCAAAAATAAGTAAAAATAATTTTTTTGAAAAAAAGTCAAATTTTGGCTCTTAGTGACCCACGTTTTTGCTGATGTGGCCACACCCCTTTACTCCCTTCACTTTCCAAAAGCTAGAGAGAGAAAGTGACCTCTTAGGTCCACATCCTACATGTGTCTAAAAAAGGGCTAGAAAAGTCTACTCAAAACTAGCTTCCTGAATGCCCTTGTCCCCTTAACCCTACACAACATTAGCCTTAATCCCTAAAAATTAGGATTCCTTACAAGGCCCATGCAAGGTTCATATTTCTCCTAATGTATGCAAGCTTAGATGGAGTATCTAATTTAGAAGATATTACAATAGAGAAATCCCTATTTTCATTTCTATTTCCATTAGGATATGGAGCTCATGATGGAGCTTTAAAATTTCATACATATCTAAAAATGAGAATAGCCTCATTCTTCTCAATATTCACTTTATACAAGCCATACTTATTAATGATGTACCAATTACGTCAAGCTTTGATAATAGCAAATTCAACAAATTTAACAATGCTACAATCAGATATAGATAAATTCAAACTTAAAAATCCACATGCATCTAATCTAGATACCATACGTTATATCATAAAACACAATATCTCTTATTCAATTCCAGGCTCTCCGTCATGGTATCGTAAGAATTTAGAAGATTTATTATGCATGGTAGAGTCATTTGGTTTACCTAACTTCTTCTTAACCCTAACTTGTGACGAAGTATCCTCTAGTAGATGGGTAGAAATAGAAGATTTAGAAAAAATTATCCAAAAGATAGACTTAAAACTCAATTGGACAGATTGTCCAGCCGAGTGCATGATGATTTTTCACAAACGATTACATACATTTTTAAACAAATACATATTTATTCCTAATGGATTATTAGGTACCATCAACCACTATCTAATACGATATGAGATACAAAATAGAGGTTCACCACATGCACATATAATGCTATGGGTAGATTCAAACGATATCGATCGAATATCTTTAGAGATAGATAGCCATATACCTTATTTACATACAATAAATAAATTTGATCCAACGTCAATTGAATATAAATTGCATAACTTAGTTATAAAAAAATAAATACATAATTGTAGAGAATCTTGTAAAATAGAATTACAAAATAAAACAATTAAATGTAAATATGGATTTCCATACGATATTCAAAGTAATCCTAAGCCAATTATTCATGAACAAACTGTGACAATGGCTTTATTATAGACCAACATTAGAACACAGAAATGTGGTCCCTTATTATGCAGGAGGCGTCAAATATACTTGCTGACCAACGGTGAACAGAACGAATAAGCCAACAAAAATTTACCTCAGTCATTGTAATGGATTTCACTGGACAACACCGTTTTCATCACCTTGCAGAGATGATGAATAACACGATGTCAAGAGCGTACGAGCACGCTGAAAATAGCTCGACAACACCGTTTTCATCACCTCACAATTGCGTTTTTGGGTGGACAGGAGCCTCTTGGCTTGTGATTTTAACAGAGGATGAAGTTACCTCTTGCTAGGCACGCTGAAAATCGCTAGACAGCACCGTTTTCATCACCTCGCAGTTGCGTTTTTGGGTGGACAGCGTCCTCTTGGCTTGTGTTTTTAACAGAGGATGAAGTTACCTCTTGCTAGGCCACCATCTCGTCATGGTTCGTATGGTCTCTCACCAGTGACTATTATAGTACACGATATCTTCGACATCAGCTTGATCATCTACAGGTGTACAGTCCTTGGGAAATCCATTCATTGTAGCCATCACTAGGCGGTTGCGCACTCCAAAGGAGGTGGTGACTCTTCCATTTTCTCACTAACGGGTGGCAAACGACAATGAGCAGGGGGGAGGTACAAAATTAATGGGCGATCCATCATTACCACCTGGCGTCGAATATACTTGCTGACCAACGGTGAACATAACGAATAAGCCAACCAAAATTTACCTCAGTCATTGTAATGGATTTCGTTGGACAACACCGTTTTCATCACCTTGCAGTTACATTTTTGGGTGGACAGCAGCCTCTTGGCTTGTGTTTTTAACAGAGGATGAAGTTACCTCCTACTAGGACACGATCTCGTCATGGTTCGTATGGTCTCTCACCAGTGACTGCTATAGTACACGGTATCTTCAACATCAGCTTAATCATCTACGGGTGTACAATCCTTGGGAAATCCTTTCATTGTAGCCATCAATAGGCGGTTGCGCACTCCAAAGGAGGTGGTGACTTGTGGTTTGATATGGACACACCTGTGCACTCATCGAAGGAGTTGACACAAGATTATGCGAGTTGGTTGGTAAGTATAAGGGAAAAGACAACAGGGGTATCGTAATCGAGATGATCGACCCTGAAATGCAACTAATCGGGAAGGCGAATGCGTGGATTCCCCCTTGGTAAACACATGCCAGAAGAACAGGGGATGAGCAGGATAAACCCGAATCAATGGGCCAACAATTGATCACACGAATTGGTAAGTGTCAGCTAGCGGGGACAGCCAGGCAGCAGGTCATGCTGAACCGGAACGAGACTAGACAGAGGGCCTCTCTCTCCACGAAAGATACAAATGGCGTCGAACATACTTGCTGACCAACTGTGAACAGAACGAAAAAGCTAGCCAAAATTTACCTCAGTCATTGTAATGGATATCGCTGGACAACACCGTTTTCATCACCTTGCAGTTGCATTTTTGGGTGGACAGTAGCCTCTTGGCTTGTGTTTTTAACAGAGAATGAAGTTACCTCCTACTAGGACACGATCTCGTCGTGGTTCGTATGGTCTCTCACCAATGACTGTTATAGTACACGGTATCTTCAACATCAGCTAATCATCTACGGGCGTACAATCCTTGGGAAATCCATTCATTGTAGCCATCAATAGGCGGTTGCGCACTCCAAAGGAGGTGGTGACTTGTGGTTTGATATTGACACACATATGCACTCATCGAAGGAGTTCACACAAGATTATGCGACTTGGTTGGTAAGTATAATGGAAAAGACAACAGGGGTCTCGTAATCGAGATGATCGACCCTCAAATGCAACTAATCGTAAAGGCGAATGTGTGGATTACACCTTGGTAAACACATGCTGGAAGAACAGGGGATGAGCAGGATAAACCCGAATCAATGGGCCAACAATTGATCACACGAATTGGTAAGTGTCAGCTAGCGGGGACAGCCAGGCAGCAGGCCATGCTGAACCGGAACGATGCTAGACAGAGGGCCTCTCTCTCCATGAAAGATACAAATACCAAGAAGGTTGCCATGCCTATATCACGTGTGTGTGTGTGTGTGTGTGTGTGTGTGTGTGTGTGTGAGAGAGAGAGAGAGAGAGAGAGAGAGAGAGAGAGAGAGAGAGAGAGAGTTGTACCTGCTTTCTCTCTACGGGCAGAACCTACCATTGGCAAGAAGAGAACTTTCAATAAAACATAAAAAATTGAACGCTTTTGAGGTTGTCCAATTGATTGAAACTAGATGATGAAGAGCAGGCCTACAACAAACAGTTCAAAAGCCTCTCTCTCCACAAAAGATGCAAACAATGGAACCCAAGAGAGAAGAAAGTGAAAATACAGACAGTATATGATGGTAATGAAGTACATATGCAAGCAGCCTTTCGAGAGCTCACGATACTAATAGCAGCAGCCACAATTGATTAAAGGAAAGCTTAATCTGTGTCGAGCAAGAAGGTTGCCATGCCATGTACGTCAGTGTGTGTGTGTGTGCGAGAGAGAGATTTGTACCTGCTTTCTCTCTATGAGCAGAACCGTTAGCGAGAAGAGCACTTTGAATAAAGCAGCAGAAATAGAACGTTGGGTGCAGTGAGAAAGTGGAAAGAGAAAGTCACGATCTAAAGTCGCGATTTCATTGTGTCTTTTCCCTAACGTGGCATAGCTCTCCTTTCAGCTTTCAAAAAATAGTCTTTGGGCTAACTGCCCTAATCATTCTATTTATTATCATTGCCTGTTGTCAGTGTACTAAAGAGAAAACATTACAGATAGGATGCTCTTCAAGAACTTTCGTACCTCTTGACCTGCTACTCTTATGTCACGATAATCTTGATCTGCTTCTTTTATCCTCGTTTCCTATCATGGAAGAGGAACCTCCTCTGGACCTGCACAACCTTCGGTATGTGCTAGGTTCTTTTCTTTGCTCCATGATTTAGATTCATCATCTGGTAACTATACTTCACATATCTTTTACATTACATCGCATATCCAGTACACCTAATAGATTGAAACCCTGTATCTTGAACCTCGCAAAACTCAAGTATGCTCCAGTTAATCATGTACATGTCTTGACCATCAAGCTTGATTTTGGAAGCTCTAGCCTATCTTGCCCATGGAATGACCGTCAAGTCCTCTCTTCTGATATCAATCCAAAAGATGTGAAGATATCTCAACTGTCCAAAGAGATTGAATGAAAGCTAGCCATGTAAGCTACCTTGTGACCATAGAAACCACAAAACCCAGCAAAAAATATTCTTTGCATAGCATAAAAAACAAAAAATCACTATTGCGCAACCTGCTACAAAAACAACTTCATTCCCTTGAAACCTCGGTCTGCACTTCAATATCCCCCAGGGTCCCACGGCATAAACATCAACCGACTTAAATCAGGTGCACCATGATAGCCTCTTGGATCAAATGGTACCAATCACCCATATAACATATGTATGAGGTACCCACATATATAATTGCATACATTCATAGGTAATAGGCTTCACACTTAGGTCAAAGGATTGCATCATAGAGCTAAGTATATCTATCAATGATGTACATATCAAGAGCTCAACATCACCCCCTCTAGATGAAGAGGTCGAGCATCTGAATGTAGCACATCTGATGCTCTAACATTCATAACCTTGTTTTGATCTTCAAGGATAACTGCTTGAATGCCATCTGCAATAGGCACAAAACCCTCCAAAGCCTCATCGAGTATCTGCATCAACTCTTCTTCATCTGCATCATGGTTTGGATCAATTTGTCAACTTCTCGAGAAATAAGGGACTCAAAATCCCTCCATTGCATCATCCAAAACATCCAAAAGTTCCTTGTCTTTCTATCTGAAAACTTCATGTAACTAACTTGCGGAGTTACATTTGCCATCCCTCCAATCTCTCACCCCGGCTGATTCGTCTCGGGTTCACCAAAGATGTCACATTGTATTTCATGTAGCCAAGAACACACGTGGTGCCTCTGTGAGAGAGTGTCTGTTAGAGATGGCATAATCGGAGAAGCGAGTAGCCAATATACAATTTTCACACGTGAAGAGGAGAGAGTCCAGAGAGAGAGTAATAACTATTTCTTAATTGAAAGACACTTATATTTAATGGCTTAATTGAGAGATAGTTGCACTATGATGAGCTTGAATCTTAATAAAGCGTTTACAAATAATGATGTGGCTTCTCACATGGCTACACACGAACTACAAGCATCCCATATCGGTCTTGGACATCTGTATGTTACACCAAGCTTCTTCTCTCGTATAGCACCTTTGGCTTGGATCCCAACACTCCTTCCTTCTCCACCTGAACTTCAAGCCAATATGGTCGTTGGCCCTTTGAAGGCTTCTTTGCCTTCCCTTATGCACAACAGAAGCAACACTCCTTCCCTTGATGTAGTGTTTTTTTAAAAAACAAACCCCTCTCAATTAAGGCAGAAAACCCCCTCTAATCACCTTTCGGCTCCTTATAGACTGCGCTATAACTACACCCGTCTCCCTTGATAGTGTCTTACCACATTTTGCTTAATATGGCCCCGCTCTTTTTGCTTGCAGCTTGCCATTTGATATTCAATTGGTGAAGGTCATGGTCCTTTGCTCTCTAGCACCCCAAGGCCCTTCACCTCTAGCTATCACACGGTTTTTTCCCCATGATACTCGCCGCCCTTCTTCTCTGCGACTGATCCCATCAGATGGTGCCACCAACTTAGTGCTTAGAGTAGCTCATGATTGACCCGGTTTTACCAATCTTCTCTTTATCTATTATAGGTACTAGACATGCAAGCTCTCCAATTAACCATGGCAAGCTCACCATGGCAGTTGTGATGCCCCCTTTGTGACTCTCTCCTTGATTTTGGCTGCTCACCACCTTATGACCTCTTTCACTTCTTTTGTAGTTAGTGTCCTTATATTGTTCAATCCCGGCACTTTCCCACTCCTCCTCACGCTCTCCAACCCGGTTGCAATAGCCTGTAGCTACCCTTCAACTCTCTATCACTCCCTTTTTCTCTACCTTGGAGTTTCTCTTAGTTCCTCGGGTTGGCCCTTCGAGCTGCGTGCTCCCTAAGCTACTAAACCAAGCGGTCGTCAAATGTGTTGTTATTTTGGTGAGAAGAATTTATACTTTTGCATTGCTATACATGATGACCGGTAAGTCAAGCTTATGAATTTTCTTAAATCGTCCAAGAAACGTAATTATATCACAAGAAACAAGCATATAATTTTGTAGAGTAGTGCAAGAATTGTTTGATAAATGGTTACTATTTGATAAATTGTGTCTGTTTGATATTAGGAGTTAGTTAATCATGTTTGAGGAATCACTTACATTAGGAAGAGAATGGGGTCTAGGAGGGCCTCTTTATTTGGCAATTTAAGGAAGTCAAACCTTTAGTAATAAGAAAGTAATCAAAGGATAGCTTTTGAGTTCAAACAGGCAAAATGACTAGTTTATTTTCCAATTTAAAATTTTCCCTCAAAATGGAATTTAAAATCTAGCAGGTAAAACCATATCATATAGCATATCTATGAAAAGAGCTCAACGCGTAGATTGCAAATCTATGATCTATGCTCAAATCGGAGATCATGTGTGGGAGTTATAAAAGTCCAAAAATCATAAAATTGTCCATCTCCTTTTTGGGGAGAAAAGTGCATCCTTTGACTACTCTTACACATCTCTTACACACCCACCATTCTTGCACACAAGGCATATACCTATTCATCAGAATTTTAATCACCTCCATAAGCTCATGGCAAATAAAGAGGCCCTCCTAGATCCCATCCTCTTCTTGATGAAGAAAACAATTATTAAAAAGTATTTTGTTTCCAGATGGAGCTTGCAATTAGCGAGATGATTCCGAAGTTAGCAGAGACTAAGTTGAGGTTATCAACTCTTTTTTTGTCCCTTACGATGCCTTGAAGTTAGCAGGATGCCTTGCGGTTAGCGAGATGCACTCTTGCGGTTAGCAATTGGAGAAGTTTGTGCATTTTGTGGCGGTTAGAAAATGAGTAAATCCTTTGCAAAGGCTCTGTTGGTTAGCTACAGAAAGTTCGCGGGTAGTGAAAAACTCATATGATAAGTGGATAATTATTTTTGTTGAAATATAGTATTGTTTTCATTAGACCATGTTTGAGAAAGAATTATTTTGGTGATGTTTGAAGGTCTATATGAAAAAAAATATCTCTGGAATTAATAAAGGAACACTGTTTATACATGTAAAACAATGTGGTAGTAATTAAAGAACAAGAAGAACGGGTGAGTGCGGTGTGGAAAGTGGGAGACTAGTATTTATACGGATCTATGTCTATGGATGGGTGGACCCAATTATTCGGGTACTTTTTATAAGACTATTAGTTAGTTATGCATAAGTCTCATATACGTTCAAGATTTACGAATGGCGATCAGGCCTATGTAACATGGGGAAAAAGACGTTGTTTATAGATCCTAAATATGTCAATGAGATTTTATCTTTATGATATAGGAATTAGCTTCGCTTAGAATCCTTTGATTTATCAACCTGGTTTGTGGTGTATGACCCTTACAACCACGATCACAATGGATAGAGGTCTTCTTCTCTTTTGGTGCTTGTACCCTTGCTTCGTGGAATTAGAGTAGGGTGTCATCAATGGAACTTGTGAAGAAAGGATAACTATCAAGTCAACCCAATATTTCGGGTTGGGGACCTCACACTGGTGCTTGAATCTTGATTTTATATATTATGAAGGGCAATAGTTGTTTAGGTTACTTTTCATGAAATATAGTCTTAACGTGATAGAACTTTGTCTCCTACTCAAAAAATGCTCATTTTGGACATATTGTGACCGTTTACTATGGTACTGATACTTTCTAGCCCGTATTAGTGATGTATTTTGAATTGGTGATTGTGTATCAACACTATCATATGGTGATGGACTGTTGACATATTTTGAATGCTCATTTTGGACATATTGTGACCGTTTACTATGGTATTGATACTTTCTAGCCCGTATTAGTGATGTATTTTGAATTGGTGATTGTGTACCAACACTATCATATGGTGATGGACTGTTGACTTATTTTGAACTTGATGGTCTGGTTTTCACTTAAACTAGTTTTTAATGGGTATTTTCTCCCCATAGGAGTTCAATCCTATAAAGATGGCCTTGATTGGTAACGGATACCTGGTTTTGTTGAGGGTGCTCTAAATTTTTACTGCTTTTCTAATCTTTGATGACTTTGTACCTCCTTTTTGCTTTAGGATGATGCTTCAACTTATGCTATGAAAACCGGTGTTTTTTCTTAAAATGACTTGATTGGTCCTAGATGGTGCTTTGTACTTGGGTTTGCTCTTTTATCTCCCCTTTATAACGAGTGTATGTAGGTTACTTGGAGCTTTATACTAATTGACATCCCTGGCATGAAATAATATAATGTGACTTTAGCTATTTTGTTGGGAGTTGAGTGCATATGAATGATCCTTCTTGTTTTCTTTATGATAGTAAAATACATTTGGAAGACTGTCTTTTATGGCTGCCTACTCTTATCTAGTTTTTATATCAAGGATCATGCTCTGGGTTCTCTTAGTTAACTCTTGGAAAGTGCTTCCTGCATGCTTTAGCCTATTACAACAGCCTTTTGGTTTTCTAATACTATATGCAGTGAACATATTAAGGTTATTTCACAAAAACCTAAAAATAAAACAACTTTTTAATTTATTTGAGCCTTTCTCTTGATTCTTTTATCTGATGCTTAATTGGTGACACAAATTGGGGGATGAGACTCTAATAGAGCTTTGTGAAAAGAAAGTGGTGTTTTTTGAGGTTGAAGCTCTTATGATTCCTAACCTTCTAGGTACTATTTTGTAAGGACATAGAGACTACCGCACATGCTTATCACCACCCAACCGTCCTATATATAGGCCCTTGGCCCTAGCTATATGTAGACCCATTTACCGCATGCATGTCTTGGCCCTTGGCCTGATATTACTCCCCCCTTAGAGAAGTATTCTTATCCTAAAAAACAAAGTGACAATATCTTCGTAAGAACACTATGTTTTTTGAAGTGGTACCCTCATGGGTCCAGCTCTTCATTTGATCAATACATGATTATAGGAGGTTCAATGAAATGAACAGAAACATCTTGAATTCCACAATTTTATCCCTTTATCAGTGTGTCATGTTGGAGAATTAAACACGATACTCACTACATCACACATGTACAATAAAGAAGACCAAAAGAATCTTGTACAAACATAGAGCTAGCCGAAATAATACTCACATTAGGAAATTTTGGAGGTCATTTGGAGGGCCTTATTGAAGAGAGAGAAAAAAGGCGCAACCAATGAGCAGCAACATTACGTAACGTAGAAATGCATGGAAAATATCACAAAAATGAAAGAAAACATTTTAAAATATTGAGACTTGTCCCATTTTCTAAGGTAACTTCCTCGTCTCACAAAGTAGGGCCCACTACAAGTAGCCATCAAGTTGCTGAGACCTGACTACTGATTGATAGCTAACTCTCTCCCTTCATAAAAAGATATCCACTCCCTTTATGAAAGGATTTCAAAACTCATTCTCCCTCCATTATAGCGATGGCTTCGTCTTCTTCCCGCCCAAGAAGTTCTAGAGGTTGCTCTACACTATCCCAAACTAACCTCGCTGTTAGTGTGCCAAGAAGACCGTGTAGTAGCATAAGCACTATCTCAATCTCAAACTCTCTCACTACAGATAATAGGTGGCAAGAGCAGAGGATAAGTAAAGGTTCTTGGGTTCTTATGCAGCCGAGAAGGAGAAAAATCTGAAAAGCAACAGATATGTTTTGTTCTGCATGGAAAGCAAGAGTTTTGGGTTTCAAAGTCGAGGTTGGTAAGAAGACTATGAAAGAGGTCTTTGTTCAACATGTTTTCACTCACTCTGATGTGATTACTAATGGCGGTGATGTCTCCATGGTGCATAATCCACGATGCAACTGTGAGGTAATTATTTAGCACTCCTCTATAAATGTCATCTTACATTTCAAATGTGAATCTGTTGTTTTCTTCTCTTATTACAGATATTCAATTAGGTTATACATATGTTTGTATTTATTTCTATTCTATTACATTCACAGATGTTTATCCTTCCTCATATGAGGAATGGGAGCCACTAGAGTTCATTATAGGTCTCATCTATGTGACCCATGCTCATATTGGGGTCTTACAGTATGCGGGTAGAACTACCAAAAGCCTTGCAGACGAGGGTATTTTCTTCTATGACCATTTCTACTAACTCAATAAAAGGAATCAGAGAGGAGTGCTGGTGAAGGTTTCACTAACAACCATTTGGAACTCCGTGGATTGGCCCGTTCCCGATGCAACAATGAGTGACGCTTTGAGGAGCATGCTCTATAGGTATGTTCAGAGGTCTCTCCGAAACTCTGTAACCACTAGATTGGTGAAACTTGCAAATTTCTATCCTGTTGGTCTCTTTGTTGAGTTATTTCATACCTGCAATGTACATGTTGCTAAAACTATGCTGCTCTGCAAATCATTTGATTCCCTCTTGTGTGATAAGCTTCTTGATCGAGGGTGGTATGTGAAAGAAACAGTGGCATATGTTGCGAGATTGCTCTTAACACTTTCATTGTCAAGTATATACTTGCGACACAGACATAAATAATCTCCTTTTGGTACAAGCGTTCTCACATTGTTGAAGGTTGTTATGTGCCTATGGATCAAGAGGCAGCAAGTTTGACAAACAATGCTATCACAGACATGGAAGTGGTGGACAAAGACCTAAATATTATGGCAGTAATTACAATAAGGTAGCAATGCAATCTTTTGCAACTTCAACATGACATAGTGGAGGAGACTACCAACATTGACTCCATAAACTTTTATTTCTTGCTGGGCGGACAAAGAGTAATAAAATGAAGGGAGAAGCATTTTCTGTGTGGAGATCTTTGTGGCCGTATTCAAATCGTGCCCATCTAATCTAGCCTGAATGGCTTCAACGAAATGTAACTTTTTTGACTAGTTTAATCTTAATATCAAGTGTTTGCTCACTGCTCTCTCTCTCTCTCTCTCTCTCTCTCTCTCTCTCTCTCTCTCTCTCTCTCTCTCTAAGTATTCGCAACACATAGACAGGTAGACAATATCAATTTAATGTATAAACAATGAAATTACTAAGTACATTTTTAAGTACAAATTCTGATGTGCTCAATGGGCTTAAGTACATTCCTTGCAGGTATGGGACCAAAATGTCCTCTAGGTAAAAATCGTGAAGATGCCATTCAAATGAAGGTGGGGAAATAGTAGTGCCGGGTGGATTAAGTAAACCCTTTTGTGGTGTGTCATCAAACAACAAAGTATTGAGAGAATCATAAGGCACATTGATCTGTTCAAAGGGCTTGTATAAAAGTGGTACATGAGCTTGGGTGGAAATGTCCCACTATGGTGTTACAATTTCTTTGATTATATACAACATAAAAATCTGATCTCTGAATTTCAGCTTAACTGCAAACTATGGAAACAAGGGGATTCAAGTTTTGGGGCTCCATTGAAGACCAGATTGCAACCCTAAACTGTGGAATTAAAAAACTCAAAAATTCCTTTGTGTCTGGTCGAATTACTACTCTGAGATTTCCCAAGCGAAAACTACGTAAATTGGAGATCTCTATAGGTACACTGTAAGGTTGTCGTAGCAACAACAATCCATTGAGATCTAAAATAATTAGTCTCTGCAATCATTGTGTGCATACATATAAGTAGTTAGAAACAAAAAAGAGTATATTATTTAAGTACAATGGATATTACCGGAACAACCATATCTACTTGAAGCAAGAGTCCATTTCTAATGTTGCCATTCTGTTGTTGAGTGTTGATGTTTCCTTCTGTATTGCCAAAGGTATCCACCTCTTGTGGTTGTGCAGTACAGGACTGTTGTGTTTCCGTGGCCGAATGGTTAACTTGTTATGTTGTTTGTTACTGGCTTTGATTTGCAACGTTGGCCTCCTCATGTACATGGTCTAGATACTCTGTATCTTCTCTCGACTCTGAAGAGATCTTCACATCAGCAATTACTGGAGCTTGGACTCCCTCATATTGATCATGTGCCTCATCATGTGCCACAATAATAGGCACTCCCTTATCCTCCTCTACTTGGCCTAGACCCTATGTTGCATTCCTCGGCTCTGAAGATCATTTTACATCAGCATTTTCAAGAGCTTGGTCTACTTCACATTGATCAACCCCAACTTCCGTTTCAGCCTCTCCAACTGCAAAGAAAATCGGTGTCTGTTCCTCTAATATTGGGTCAGTTTTAGGGATTTGGTTTCCACTGGTGGAAACTGGCATGACTTCCTTATCACCGGTCATTGTTAAAGTTATTATATGGTCGTTGACAAAACTATCTTCTGCATCTAAAACTCTTAAAGTTGCAATAGATAGTAGATGTTGAATAATTGATGCGCGATACCTTTGTAATACTCCAAGGTATAATTCTCCACAACATTCTGCAAAATTAGGTTAACTTGTGGTCAATACTTCAATGAATAATAGCACCAAGTTGGTCCAAACCATAGCACGGAAATACCTTAGACATAAATGGATTCAAAGCAAAAAAACTATGTAGTATGTACTCTGCATGGAGAAGACATCTCCAACCACGGGAATTTAGATCTATTTGATTAGGCACTTCGAAATCTTTAAAGGTTTCCCTGTAAAGTTCATGATTTCCATAAAGCCTTCCATAGACGTGAAGTAATCTTTTTACAAATCTATGAACAATGAAAGTTATTGCTATTAACAATATTGAGGTCATCATGCATAGCCCAAATAAACACTCAAGATTATATCAACACTCACACTCTTATCTCTGAATGTGTTCCTCGTATGGAGTTGATAGGCCATACCACTTGTTTGTCCAATTCAATGCATACAAGGCTCCAATGATTATTTGATTCGTATGGAAACACCAGAGTTGTGACCTGAAGAATTGGACAATGGACAAACCATCTCTCTAATGTGCCATGACGGGTGTTTTTTATCCGGAGTGGCACAGACAACTGTGGATCTAAAACATGTATTTCAGTATGGGTTTGTTGAGGGATTTAACTCTTTAATAAGCTACAATAACAAGGATTTAATTAGAGACCAAATACAAAAGTAAAGGATCTTAAAGGTAGAGAAGGGCATTCACTTTAGGCATAAATAAACAATAGAGTCTGTTATTTGTGCATTGGGATCTTTCAAAATCCCAGTATCAACATAATCCAGAGCTAATTGCCGAGTACCATCAGCAAGGGGAATGGTTGCTAATAGTCCTTCTTTCATGGAATGTAAACTATTGTTGTTTCTTTCATTTAAGTTTGTGGTAACTAGCCCATAATTTCTCCTCTGTGCCTCTACATTAGCAGCAGCAGTCTATATCCTCTTTAATTTCTCTGCTTCCAAGTAACGTCTTTCTTCTTGCTCAACTCTGGCTCTGGTGTTCACATCATGAGTACCTCATGAGTCTTAACCCCATGCTCCTGTTGGCCTGGTGGTATTAGCAATGTATCCTTCATTTTAGGGTCACTAAACTCATTAGGGATGAGGAGCTTATCGTATCTACAACGTACTCTCTTGATTATCTCACTGTCCTTGTCCATTATTGTGACCCGGTGAGCATGAGCAGCAACTATGGTGATATCATTAAAGTACTCTAGTAAAAAATCTTATGCTGCTTCTGAAGACAGAGCAGGGCAATAACCTTCCATCTCATTGTCCCCACACATGCTTCCTCGTAATTTGCCTTACTACTTTTTGGAAAGGAAGTTTAGGGACACAAAGCTCAATACATTTCTGAGCTTTTCTGATCTCTCTGAATAAACCCATGTTTCTCTTAATATTCTTCATCTTGGTCCCTTCAATATCTTCATTGGTTTACCTGGTCTTTTCTTCTTACTAGCAGACCTTCCACATGCTTTCTTTGCAAACCCTGGTCCTTTCCCTGGCTTCCTTGCTGTTGCCTTTGTTCTTGCCATTCCAATGTAAGAGTAAAATGCAAGGGATCTCTCTCTCTCTCTCTCTCTCTCTCTCTCTCTCTCTCTCTCTCTCTCTCTCTCTCTCTCTCTCTCTCTCTCTCTCTCTTTCTCTCTCTTTGTGTTGATCACGGCCCGCGGGCTCAAAATTGAGAAGGGAAAATAGCCTATCGCGCGTCGTGCTCCAATTCTTGTATTCCCTCCCTCTCTCTCTCTCTCTCTCTCTCTCTCTCTCTCTCTCTCTCTCTCTCTCTCTCTCTCTCTCTCTCTCTCTCTCTCTCTTTGTATGGATCACGGAGGTGGGCTCAAAATTGAGAAGGGAACATAGCCTATCGTGCGCCGTGCTCCAATTCATGTATTCTCTCTCTCTCTCTCTCTCTCTCTCTAGGTCTTCCTCTTTCAAACAACAACAAACACTCAAAAACACTATCTCTCTCTCTCTCTCTCTCTCTCTCTCTCTCTCTCTTCTACATCAACAAACACTTTGGAAATACCTCTCTTGGTGGATAGAAGTGGTTTGAGATGAGTATATGAGGCGGATTCCCCTAAGTTCTGCTTTCAATTGGTTGAAAATGCTTGAAGGAGTTCATTTGCTCTTCACTCTGTGCCTTCGACAATATCAGCTGTGCACCTTCGTTGCAGAGGTCATTTCGGATGATGCTATTCTCTTTGGTTAGCTCTCTCTCACTCTCTCTCTCTCTCTCTTATCATGAATCCAAGTGTGCATTTGTTACCATAAATAGTCTCACGTATTTCTCGATTGTAAACAAATCTTTATTGTGGTCGTACCAGCCATTTATTGCATGTCTTGCTAACACGTGTAGAAGAATATTTGGCGTGCTTCATGAATAACGCTAATGGTAATGTCTATTATTGTCTGAAAAGGACACACACACACACAGAGAGAGAGAGAGAGAGAGAGAGAGAGAGAGAGAGTAACTTAGTAAAGGGGAGAAAAGAAATCATTTGCAAAAGCAAATACAGACATCGAGAGAGAGATAGAGGCTAGAGAGAGAGAAAGAGAGAGAGAGAGAGTTAAAAAGGCCTCTGCCTCCTTCAAGGTGCAAGAATTAGAAGCGTGAAGACCAACAACAACATTTCCAGTCCTAAATCTCTATTCCAAGAGCAATGTCTAGTCCTGGCAAAGGTAAAGGAAATCTCTTCACGCCAATTTGGTCTATAGTTTAGTTGTGTCTAGGAATTGTGCTACAAAATGTGAAAGGCAATTTAACATTGAACCTAGCAAAATTGGATCACGGCACGCCATTAGTTTTGTGGAGGCTCATTTATGTACTCCGTACACCGTGATCCAATTTTTAAAGTGAACAAGGTTTTTTTTCTAGAGTATAAAATTCTTTGATGTTTTGGTAGCTATTACTGTGTATAAAAGCCAATCAAGTGGATCACGGCATGCCAATAGTTTTGTGGAGTTTTATTTATGTACTTCGCGTGCCGTGATCGGCCACTTGATTGGCTTTTGCTCTTCACAACTATACAGCAGTTTTTCATTTTATCAATCATTATGTAGGGCAAAAGTTTAGTGACCCTTTCCACAAACCATCAAAAGATGCACATATGCTAATCATCTTGTGTTATTGTCTATATGATTAGTAGGAAATAATTGTGAGATACCTAGCTATTGTTTGTTGAAAACTTATATGATGATGTGGTCCTCTTCTTTTTATTTATGTTTGAAGAAACTTATATTCCTCAGTATGAAATAAATGGTAGGATTAAGATCTCATAGGAGGAAAGAGGCAAAAAATAGATCCCGAGTGCATCGTTGGCCAAAAAAATGTTCCAAGAAGACTCCCGAAGTTGTTAAAAACTTCAATGAAGAGGAATGTAGACTTCACAGAACCCATTGATATATCTGGTGTAGAGCCTGCCATGAGTTTGAAGGAGCCTGATACTAATCCATTTGTCAAAATGGAGTCCCCTTCTACTCCAAAATTTACTTTACTGAACTCACTTAAGAGAGATGTGGATTTTTCAGCACCTACTTTGCAGAGTGCCCAATGTGTTGGAGCAATCCCAAAGAAAAAAGAGGCAGTTATTTATGAAGACCCTACAGTAATTGATGAAAGGCTTTTAGATTTTGCAGTTTCTTCTGGGGCTAGTGATAAGTTTGACTTGGTCTCCTGCATTTTTAATGCTCCATTTTTTCTTAATGTGTTTATAGCTGAACAGAGTGAACACTTGAAGCTTGAACGAGAGAAGTTTGAGCTTCACACTCAAGAGGGGAGGGTTAATGTTGGTGAAATGGTGGTAGTCCATTTAAAAGTCTGTGATCCTAAAAGACAGTCTTATAAGAAGTACAATCAGCTGCCTCTTATGTACAGAGCCCATTGGTGCAGCTTACATGAACGGGAGTGCAAGATGGTTCAAGAATCCTTTGGATTTATAATATTTTTAAATGGATTATTTACAAGTCTTATGAAAGATCCTAAGAAGGTCATGGAGGAACATGATTTACCAGCAGATGAAAAAGAGGAAAAGGATGAGGAATACATTGAAGTGGCGGAGATAGAGGAGTCCATTGATCTTGAAGAAGAAGCAAAAGAGGTGGAATGAAGCAATCTTCTCTCATTGAAAACCTCAAATATCAAGCTACCTCTAGATGTGTCAGGTTTCAATGAGCGGCAAGCCACCTTAATGCTACGAGGAGTGCTAGAGTTTAAATTTGGAGATAGGTCGTACATTTTCCTTCATGATATACAAAGTAAAGAGTACTTTGCACTGGCCACTATCTCCAACTATCAGGAGGAGAGGAATGGATTTGTTTCAGATGACAGTAGTGATGACGAGGCAATGGAGATCTCCAATAACCCACTGGACTGCCTTAAATTGTGCTTTGCAAAGGTAGAAAAGTATAAAGAAAGCCTTCCTGATGAAGCCACATTTCAAACTTTTCAAAATAATCTCAAGCCATCAACTAGTAATCAAGATATGGAGGATTGGTTTAAGTGACTAGCACAGGAGTCAATTGGATCAGCCAACCTATGGAAGAATGAGTTTTCTTTTGCAAGATGAGAGTTTCATTGTATAACATCCTGCCCCCCCCCCCCCCCCCAATCTCTGTCTCTCTCTCTTTCTCTCTCTCACACACACACTTCTTTTGTTTACAGTCATGGATTGCTGAAAAGGACGACTTTCTTTGTCGTTGAAGAAGAGAGTTTCGTGGGTAGGGATGCAGCTCTAGGACAATATCTTCCTAGTCTATGTGAGGCACCAATCCTAATCTTCCACAATGGAATGTCACAAGAGGGGAATATCGCAACCTATGATTTCAAGACATTATCTTCTTCTTAGGTGGTCCAATGTTGCCACAAACTGTAGACAAAGTTATCCTCGTCGACAAGGTTTTTGGGAGAGAATGTTTTGGTTACTCGCCAGGATATACTGGGGGCCGCGCAACATATTACTACATATACACAACAATGAAATTATCTTTAGGGAAAGAAAATCCTACTAAACTCTTAGAGTATGGAAAACATTTAATGATGAGATACAAGGACAAGGTTCCAAATGATATTTGCAAATCATCAAAAGTTTGAAATAGTTGTGGTACATATTGAATTTAATTCTACAGGCATTTGTGGTACATCCGATCATCTAAACTCTAATTCATTGTCTCCCTCCACCTCATTTGACTTTTGAGCACTTGAGTTGTTGAATGCGTCTGCTCGCTTTCTTTTTTGAAGTTGCAAATGTCTGACTGCCTGTACGGTTGTTGAAGAGCCCAATACTTGCTTTTGTTGCATGCAATGAATGATTCTGCAATAAAACCACTAAAATAACTCCTTCAGACTATTTGCCTTATTTTGAGAGCCTCATGCTATGTGTGTCTGAAGTAGGCATTTCTAGCCATGTAATGAGACTTCTCCAAGCCCTATGTGTTCCATATACCTGGATACCCATACTTTTGGATGAAGTATGGCAAAGGATTAAAAATAATGTGCTGCAAAACAAGAAATTTATTTAGAAATTTAAACACAAACTTAGTACTTTGACTATCTGAGGTGCTTTAAATTTACCATGTAATGAGCAATTTGAGTGTCAGTCCATGCTGTTTTGAAGGATTTTTTTAGTAGGGTAGCTGAAGGTTTTGTTTAAACTTGCTGAGATTATCCTGCAAGACCAATCATCATTCTCACACATTTGAATTTTGTGTCAATGGAACGCCACACATCACCCTTTGCATTGCAAGTTTTTGGCTCTTGGTCTTTTAGTGCTAAATGAAGTTTTTTCCAGTGCATATACTGAACTTTGCTAATGTAGGTAGAGGGATATACTCTCCCTCACTTTGTTAGCTTCACATCTTTCATGCCTTGAGGTTTAGATAGAAAACGGTGTGCCTTGACCCCACCTATGGATGGTTTGCAGGGTACGTCTTTCTCATTGGTTAACCTTCTTTTGTCCCGATGGATTTTCACATTGCCCCCATGCAGACCAATATCTGACAAAACTAGTTCCAAAGCCTCAAGAGTGACCTATCGTTCAGTTGACTTTTTGATTTTCCAAGCAAACCCAATGTATAGATATACCAACTTCTATACAATTTGGCAGAGACCATGCATTGTACAAATATGGACATTAGCAAGTGGTATATCCAAAACTGGTCGAAAATTAGAGTCTTGATTGTGACGAGTAGGAGCCTTTCTCCACCACTTTGGGTCCATCACCTTTGTAGGCTCCATGCAATACAAGCATGGAGACTTTGCCATGGCACCCATTCCACAATTATACATACACTTCAGTGTTTTGAGTTCACTTGCAAGATGCCATTGAACTTGAAAGTCTCCTCTCCCATTTACATCCAGTACCTCTCCTCGATTCATTTTCCTATCAATGATATCTGGAATAGGGGTTTGATGGAACACCCAAAATAAAATGTCATGGTCTTCTTTCTTTACTTGCAAGAACAATCCTTATGAGATACGAAAAATAAATCTAAAATTTAGGTACAATAGAGGGCTTGCTAGAGCTGCAAAATTGGAAATAACTGGATTACATGAAATGCACCAAGCCACCATATGTTTGTTTCTTATTAAACATTGAAGTATGAAGGGTCATCAGTGGGACATTTGGAAAGAGCCATATTTATTAATGTGATTGTAACTCGCTCTAGCTTCTTCTCTTTAAGAATCTCACACTCATCTAGCTTCAAAACAAAATGTAGAACTCCACATGTCTCTTCGAATGTGATATTGTAGAACTCTACCATTGTAGTTTGCAACAAAGTCAGGTCCATGAAGATATTGTTGTACTCATCATAAGTGACAGTAGTTTCCTGTGAGCTATAAATATCTTGAATATGAAATGGACATCCAATGAAGTCGGTATGTTCATTATTGAGTTGCAGTCTTTCCTTCCAAACACTTGCAATTGTTGGTAAAAGCTTAGACTTTATTCCCTTCTTTACAAACATGGAAGAGATAGACTGTTGAATAGCTGAGTAACCTCTTTTACTAATGCCAAGGGAGTCCAATGTACCCTGTATTTGCTTGGCAGGCACTGCATTCTTTGAAATGAATCTGTCACGACATCCCGTTGCAAAACCTTAAACTTTTTGTCATGCATTATATCCTTTGCAAGACCACAAGTTATCAATGGCTTTAACTACTTTCCTACATTGGCCTTCGGGTCTATGTTTTCTTTGTCTAGATAGATAGAATCTCTACAAAGAAAGCATAACTAACATAAGCAAAAACTTAGATTAGTTTAAATTAATTAGACAGTTTACAATGCTCATCTCAATGCTTGGATTCTTTTCTTAAGGCCATCAGAGCCTACCTTCAACGTTTCAAGATTTCATAGTTTCTTCTTTCGCACCCGAGTGCCTAACATTGTCTCTTTGTTTTGTAATATCCGTACCTTTGTTCGCAAGACCTGTGATTCTTGTGTGTGCTGCATTACAGTCTTTTGGTTCTCATAATGCAAGTTAGAAAGTCTCTGAATCTCATTTTCTTGGTGCTTCACCATGTCTTTATAAGTTTTTGATTTGCTGTTTAGAGATTTACAGTAGCCAAGCAATCCAATCTCTCCATTTCCTGCAAAGGTAAATAAGTTAGTGGGATTTGAAAATGCAGGGAAAGCATTGGTCATGGGATTCAATGGATAGAGTGAGCCTTTTGTCCAAATATCTAAGCATTTTGCTCCCTCTGCTCTGAGTCTCTCTGTCATGATCGGTGTCACTTTGATGTTAGTTTAGAATCGCTTACATAGTGGCGTATATTGGGGATCCAAGTCAATGTGTAGATGATAGAAGGGTCTTTTAAGGAGGACATTTGTGGGGGGGAAGAAGAAGCCATGCATGCAGTAGTGCAAGAAAGGGAGGATTTATTTGAGGTCCACGCAGAAACAGTGAGAGAGTAAGGAGAGAGCAGGTTTGGAAGGATACGTCTTTTTTCCTTTAGTCATACATTCCACGTACAGAAAACTCCCTCCAATTCTACGACGTTCATTAAATGCAACGGAAAATGATTTATTTCACGACCGTTATGACGCTGTGGCAAGAATCTACTTGTAAGTGCACTTTTTGAATGGTTATTCCAAGTTTACAATTGCTTTTACCACACCTATTTTCTAGAGAGAGAAAGTCAAAATTCTATTTTCTTAGAAGGCCCTCCAAATGACCTTCAAAATTTCCTAATGCATTCATTGGAGCATACCAAAATATTGTTGATGCATCACAGACAAGCCACGCCTATCTTTCTAGATTCCATCCATCATATTAGTGAAAACAGTTACACCATTTCCCATTAAACACATACACCCTTTCAATACTCAACTAAGGTTCCTCCTAACATTTGCATGCACGAAAGACCTGATCCCACATTACCACAAAATTTAGTCACCATTAGAGGAATGCACAAATGGAAGGAAAGGGTAGATGCAACAATCTCAGACGCAAAGAGGAATGGAGTGTTGATTATTGAAGAGGAAGAGGAGATGTCAAGGGGTTGCAATTTGGATGTATATTTTCATAGCTTCCTTTTTGAGCTCCACATGATAACATTACTTTAATAACTTTAAGTTTGTTTATATATATATATATATAAAACTGGTGAGCTCAGCTTCCAGGAGCTTTGTCGCAGAGACCCACGACATGCAACTGGCTCGGGCTGGCTCGGGCTCAAACCTTAGTGCAACGTTTCATCCAGCCCACCACCTCTCTCTCTCTCTCTCTCTCTCTCTCTCTCCCTTTTTTACAAAGAAAACACTAACAGTTCATTCAATCAACCTAAATTGTCACCAAACATTGTAAAACGGTACTTTGATGCTAGTTACGTCAGGTATATGATGAGAAGATGCTCCTAATAAATCAATGTATACTCCACCTACTACAATTAAAGATGGAAACATGCTACCTTCGAGCTCCTCCATTCCTTCTTGCATCATTATTCTATATATCTATCTAAAACTATTTGTCAAAACTAGAAAAAGCCACTCCGAAAGCGCTCGTTGTATAATTGCCATTGACCATACCTATCTACATCCACATTTTTTAGAGCTGGTGTCTTGTCATAACGTAACTTTTCATTAGGTAACCTTGCTTTGGCTTCCACTTTGGCCCTCCTTGTTAAATTCAAGCATTTTGTTATGTCAAGGCACTCTAAATTAGTGCAACCATCAAGAAAAGAAAAAAGACCTTGGTCCGAGATCTTTGAATGCCTTAGCTCCAGGTGCTTCAAGTTTGCCATCAATGTAGAGATTACTTGAGCTTCTGCGTTTGCATTTGCTGGCGAAGACATTCTGAAGTATTTTGGCGATACCCAACTTTTTGTCGCAGGATTGTAATTGCCAATTAACCTGTTTCTTTTCAAAATTGTTAGGGACTTCCAATTTTGACCAACTTACTCCATTAATGAAGTGACTATAACATTTTGGCATTCACTAACGTCAAGGTGCTCAAGCTGAGGGCAAGACTTTACAAACTGACAAATAAATAAATCTGCGACCCCGCGAGAAGATGAAACTGATATAAATTGAACCGATAGACTACATGAGGCAAGGTAGGAGAGAGCCAAATCGGACCAATGATTGGTTGAGAGCTCAAGCAAAGAGCCTGCGCTAACAATAAGCTTGAGCATGTAGTCTAATTTGGCCTCGAAGGCCGGCTGCATTGGTCTCAAAGCGATTGCAAAAGCTCAGCGTCATGTGAACGCGCTCCCAGAAACCCGGATCCAGCGAAGCTGCCCACCATAATCTCTCTCTCTCTCTCTCTCTCTCTCTGGGGACGCTCATTTCACAAGAGCATGCCACTTGCCCTCAGCCGGCACCTGTTCTGCAGCAACAGTGCCATAAAACCTCAAACCTCCAGCCAAAAAACCTGTGAAAGCAGGTACATGGTCTACAGCATGTAGGAACGGCGTGACTAAACCACATGCTCCATCCTCTCAACTCTAAAAAAAAAAAGAGGTGTCCAGGGGGGAGAGAGAGAGAGAGAGAGAGAGAGAGAGAGAGAGAGAGAGAGAGAATTGCTCACGCACCGTATTGTTGGAGTAGGGACAGGCTGGGAGGGTTGCGGGTTGACAGGTTGGGAATCGCCAAGAACGTGCTCACGAGCATGCAACTCGACTCCCCCTAGTCACTACAGTTGCAAGCGAGCTCGTGCGTACAAAACCTCTCCCGGCCTTTCTTCATAGCTTCACTCAAGGCATATGCTTTGTCATTTGAGTTTGATGTTCTTGTCACTTTTCTCGATTCTCTTGCTCTACTTCAAGTAGCAGCTCTGTGCACACTCATAGCTGAAGAGGTGCTCCTATCTCTCTCTCTCTCTCTCTCTCTCTCTCTCTCTATGTAAGCCTTCCCTGTGTAAGCCCAACAATGTCCATGTGTGGGAATGGGACTCGGGAGCCTCAGTAAGCACCAAGCATGGCATGGCTAGAAGATGTTTGCATTGTGGTCACACAAGGCACATTAGACGGCGATTCTTTCGTTGTATGAGATAGCACAGGAGACAGGCTAGTCTCAAGGATGCAGTAGATGCTCCTTTGACTTGACAGTTGTGCAGGATCAGATACAGTGTCTGAGTACTCTAGTGACAGTGAGGTCACATTTGTTTCCTGTATTACTCCTGATTTTTTGATGTCTGAGGATAGTGCACTTCTTTTGCAGTGGGTGTTAGACACGGACGCTACTTTTCATGTCACTCCGTATCGTGACTGGTTCAGTAGCTATTCTAGCAGAGTGCATGGTAGTGTGCAATTGGCAGATGGGTCACTGTATGAGATTGCTGGTTCAGGAGATGTGAGACTGTCATTACCGAGCGGTGCATCGTACGTGCTCAGGGATGTGCGTCATGTGCCAGATTTGACGATGAGTTTGATCTCCGTTGGTCAGCTCAGGGATAGTGGATGTCGGGTATCGCTGCTTGAGTGATCTTTTGCATTGCATTTGGATTCGCTAGTGATTGTGAGAGGTGCTAGAGTTGGCACATGGTACCCATTTCACGTAGTATTGGTGCGAGATGGTCGAGTCTCAATCTTGTTACAGCCATAAAAAGAGCGAGAGACCAGGACAATCTCTTTTGCTCATGGGTTGCAGGGTGTTTTGCATGGAGTGCAGAGTAGTGAGCTCGTTGTGCACACAATTGGGGCACGACTTGAGCAGTCACACAGAGAGGTGACAGAGTCAGACATGCATGCTTTGCTAGTGACTGAGCAAACCAGAGAGTCAGTTGTGCGAGATACTTCTATGCAGGATAGACAGGTAGAGCGGTCTTGCTCTAGTGAGTCACGCCAGGAGGATGTTGTGCAAGAGTCTATGCATAAGGAGTTAGAGCATGATAGCTCTAGTGAGTCACAGTAGATTTAGTGGTCATGTTTGCAGTGGATGATTGCAGAGGAGGTTGAGATGTCAGTGATTATGCAGTCATTCCTTTCTATGATCAACAGTGACCATGGGGATATAGTTGTGCAGGATATGTCTTCCAGCAGAAAACCTAGAGCAGTTGGTTTTCTCTGAGGTTGCACGACAGGTTGATGCGTCTTTTGCGGACAGTCAGGAGATGCATGTGGCTGACATGCCTTGTCAGTCAGAGATGCCTATTGCCAGGGATATATATGTTGATGCATGCTCCGTAGAGCTAGCAAGGCCCGCTAGCATTGCATCGGCATTCGGTGGTCTCATGTATGAGATGCTGATCTTGAGACCGGATATCGCAGTTGCAGTGGGAGCATTTGTAGTTGGGGTTGTCAGTTGTTTGGTGACTGATGATGGCATAGTGCACGAGGGAGATATGCAGGTATTGCGTACATACTTGCAGTACGTGTGCCGGTACGTCTGGTGGTGTATGGACTTACACGGGAGCAGGACAGCCGGATGCACACGATCACAGCCAATCAGTGGGCATCGGTTGAGAGCGATTTTCTCTCGCCTTTTGTAGTCTTTAAACTAGGTTCCCTTGCTTAAAGGCACAGTCGCCTTTAAGTGGGAGGTTGTTGGGGTATAGGCGACTGTGCTTTGCCCGGCCGCCCAGAGTATGGGCGTCCATTGACTTATATACCTTATACACAGCATAAGAGTATAGGGGGCTGCTCACTCTTTGAGTCTCCCCACCCATATCTGTGTGTCGTGTGTCTCCTTCTCTCTCTCACTCTCCGTCTGTGGTGCTCTCCGATCCCCTTCAGGAATCCACCCACCTTCCTTCCAAAAATTTCAAGTATGTTGCTAGAGATAGATTAGTATCCACCCAATAACCTTTTGGACCCTCTGGGATGGCTCACCCAATAGCCAAGGTCTACCTTCTTCCCAACAAAGGTAAGCCTCTTAGCTCTTTGTGTTTGTGAGCTAATTGACCTAGCTGGATACTAGAGGTCATCGGCTCCATTTATCTGGAGCCTTATTTTTTGTAGGTTTTCAACAAATAACCCTAGGTGGAGGATGAGTTTGTGTACCAATACCTTGAGCACTAGTACCCGCATTGTCCTTTTGAATGAGCTGGTAAATGGCCTCTTGTTCCAGTTGTTCCTTTCATATAGACATCATTTCTACTTCATATGTGTCAATCATTCCAAGTTTTGGTGTTTACATTATAAAAAGTATGTCTTTCTCTAGTCAACCTAGCCTTGGATATCTTATGATACACAAAAGCAATGTATATCAATCTTTCACGGAGAGGTTGATTGGATTTAATTCTAGCTTTGAATAGCACTTCAACCATTTTTGTGAATTGGGATTCTAACATAGATTTACTCGCCAACTCGTTCTTTGGAATCTTTGAAGCTTCAACTGACAATTGCAGTAACTCATTAGTAATCTTGATCAATTGTAGAAGATGATTATGCCATTGGTACATTTTTCTTTTTAACAGCTTAAGATCAACTTTTAATTTCTCCATTGTTGACTTTTTCTCAACTTCATTCAATATCCTTGTCTAGGTAGCCCACTCAACTTTGCCCTCATCATACCAGATTCTTAGCTTATTCACAATCTTGATATAGCTTTGTTGATTAGTTGGCTCTAGGGCAAGAAAAAAAGGAGAAAGTTCATCGTCCTTAGCTTGTACTCCATAGAACAACTTGGGAAAATCAAGAACAAACTCAATGAATCTCATAACCAACTAGTTATCCTATTGGAGTATCTTTCTATAGATTTTGACGAGATGAAACAAACTCTTCAATTGCACCTCCTACTCCCTCAGTGTCATGCATGTTTTTTCTCCTTTGCTACTAATGGCATTATTTTCTAGCAGCTTCCTAATTTTTTGATTTAATACTTCTTGCCCAATCTACATCTTTACCAGCATCTCCTTGATTTGGACCCCGATCTCCTTCATATATCTATATGTGGGTCTATCACCTAGAAACATTTCTAAATGTATGCCTAGACTTTAAAGATTCACATTGGAAGGTTCTTTTATGTGTGGATTAGCCACCATATCATTTGTTTTCAACAACCATTTTGAAACTCTTTCCAACACATGAATGCAGCTAGAGTGTGCTCACAAGTGGTTTGATCATGATACTTAATCAGCTACCATTTCTCTACCATTCTCTTGGCTACAATGTACAACATTTGAAATTGATCTAAATCAGAATAGATTAGTTTTTCATGCAAAAAATCATGAATCTAAATTGTCTTTTTCTTTCTCAATTCAGTAAAGAAGTTTAGGTTTGTGTTTGAATTCAAATTTGAATCTAGAATAATTGTATTAGTGCCAACAGTTTAGTAAAACGAAGTTTAGGTTTGTGTTTGAATCCAAATTTGAATCTAGAATAATGTGATTACCTCTATCTAAGCTTTGCGATGTTGATTCAGACTGTTGTATTCTTAACTGCTTTTGAGTGCTTTGATGGGTCTGTTGTTGGGGTGGGTCATTTCTTGTTTGTTAGGTGGGTTATCATGATCATCATCATACTTGTCATCATCTCTTTAATCACGGGGACCTGCACCATCATCCTCAAGATCTTCTTCTTCATCCTTTTTATAATCTTCATTGACTTGGTCTTGATTTCTCATATATTCCACGAGCACTTGACTAACCAGAGTTTTGTTGTATTCCTTGGCTTTTTCTTGTAACTCAGACTATATAATTTTAACATAATTTTGTAGATCTTTGAAATTTGGAGTGAGATCTCCATCCGTATTTGGGGTATCAACAAGGGATTGATAAATGTATTTCTCTAAGATGAACTTTTTCATTATTGTGTGCATCTCACTAAGTGTTCTAGAAGCATCCCTTTCTCTATTCAACATTATTTTGAACCTTTTTGCTACCTGCTCAATGAACTTCTTCTCTTCTTTCATTACTGCATTTTCAATCGAATTGACTCCTCCCCTATGTTATTTCTTTATCACTCTAATACATATTGAAATTGTTATATGGATGAAAAAATGTAAATTCTAGAATTCTTACATAGACCCTTTGTTAAGGGACCTCTCACCTGGTATCATAGCGAAGTTTACCACTCAACCTAAAGCTGGTACTAATTATGCTTCATGTATGCATTCAAGAATGCTCTTTGAAGAAGAAAACTATATCCATGAAAGTTAATGATTGACATTGATTGGTGATAGTGGTGTTTGAGTATGAATAATGTTTAAGTTGACTACTCTGTATAAATCCTAAATATAATTGATTGCGACTGTCTTTTGATGGACAGTAGATATCGTCCTAGCATTTTGATTCTAATCAATTTGAAAATGCAGTATCTATTTTTCCATTCTACTTTTTCCTTTTTCAATGCATCAACTTCCGCCTTAGTATGTTTCAGTTCTTCGTTCAAAACAGTAATTTTGACACTGGAAGATGACCCCTGGGCCTCCATCATTTGTCTTATGGAATTCATTGTTGTATTCCATCCTAAGTGGATGGCAGATGCACAGTCCTTTCTAATTGTATCTTGATCAGTTTCTTACACAGTCATAGGAAAGGACTAGGGTAGTAATGTCTGGTTTTCTTATAATTGTTCTCCCCTTTAATGGCTATTTCTATAACCCATGTAACCTGTCCAGTCAAATCATCTGAGTTGATGTATGCTTTGCTACCCTAGTTTGAGCTTCAGATGTGCTAGTATGCACATTATCCTTCTTAGTAGTCTGGTATGTAGATGTATGACCCTGGGTCATGCTTATGGGTCCACTTTGATGAATGATTGATTGAAATCTTTAATTACATTGATTAGTGCTGCATTTTGAACTAAATTGGTTACATATTTTTAAATATTTTTTGGCTTTTTTTTGTAACTTTTTCTAATTTATTGCCCAAAATTGCTAAAATTTTTAATCAAAAATAATAAAGATGAAAAAAATTTCATGCAAACAACCAATCCAAAGTGTGCATTGCAAATTGCTGAGTTTTCACTAATTTTTTGGTGAATTTTGGTAATTTTTTAGTAGTTTTTGGAGTTCGAGACAAAAAAAAATTAACTTTTTTGCATGTGTGCATATTTTCAAAAACAATTTTGACAAAAAAACCGATAGCAGAGTGTTTCATTAAGTAGATTCCTCATGAGCAAAAAGAAAGTTCTTGGTTAGAGTCTATAACAAGAAACAATATAACTAAGTTTCCTTCATTACCTCTTTGAGAAGTGAGCTTAATTCTTTAATTAAATAAAACTAAATTCTCATTGGCTCTCAAGGTAGGCTATCCAATGAGATTCAAGCTTGCTAGTGGGATGTGCTACTTTCATTGTTCCCCCTAGTAGGCTACCCTATAGGATCAAAGCTTACTCATGGGATACTTTATTCTAATGGGTTCCCTTCCCTTTATTAGGGCTACCCAATGAGATCAAAGGTTGTTCTAGAGAATGCTTAATTCTCATTGGTTCTTCATGTTGGCTACCCAATGAGATTTATGCTTTCTTGTGGGCAACATGGCTAGTTACATGACATGTGTCCTTTATGGCTTAAGTGAAAGAAGTAAGTTTCTAATGTGTGTGAGTGTTCTCTCCCTTCTCTCTAGGATAAGGGCTCGCCCCATGCAAGTTGCACTCCCCACTTGGCCACTTGCAACCTCAAGGTGATCTTAGTGCACTTATTTAATGGTTCAAATACCTAGTGTTGTCAATGTCCTTCCCCTTTAGTCACAAGCCCAAATGGGCATTAACCGTTGGAGGCTTAATGAATCTTACCCTAAGGTCATTTCAAGCTTTATTGGGTTCACATTGCTCTTTTGTAGACTTTCTCTCCATTTACTCCCCTATCAAGATAAGTCTAGTAGCACATTTAATATTCTAACTCTTATTCCCTTTATCTTCCCATTTTAATGGCCAATTTAATAAGTTTAATATGAGAAAATCATTTGGAAAAGTTAGATATTAGATTTTATGACATTACCGTGCCCTTAAAATCATAGTCATTGAAAATGGGGAAGTGGGTACACATCCAAAACACAAAATGTGCACCTCTCTATAGTCCAAGGTAAACACAACACCCCAATCCACTAGAATTCACCTTCAAAATCCACGCAATCTCGCTTGCACATGCTCATTTTGACACACCAATGCACACACATGCTTCACCAGAAGCTCCAGGATATATCACACACCCAAAACCTCTATTCCACACCGTACACTCACACAAACCTCTCTCTCTCTCTCTCTCTCTCACACACACACACACACACACACACACACTTTGCATACACGGATCTCAATTTGGGATTGCACTCACAACCACACCAACACCAGCAACACAAGCAAAGCATACGAGTAAAAGAATGAAGGGAGACTAGGGAATCAACTCAAAGAGG
Source organism: Adiantum capillus-veneris (assembly GCF_014529385.1). NCBI lineage: Eukaryota > Viridiplantae > Streptophyta > Polypodiopsida > Polypodiales > Pteridaceae > Adiantum > Adiantum capillus-veneris. Next base: position 64,043,430 of record NC_140942.1, on the reverse strand, counting down.
GGGGGGAATGATGAACTTCTCCTTGCAAAATCTTATAAATCCGCCATGGCTCATAGAGAACAATTTTCTTCTTCACCTACTCCAAATTATTCTTGGCAAAAAGCCCCTTTCACTTTACAACAATCCCTCTTATAGGGAGGCCTCACTTACAAAAAAACAAAAAAGGTGGATTTTATTTGCCCATTCAACTCAAGGGAGCCTCTTTTCTTGAATTGAGATTCATTTGCTCCTTATTAGCACTTTGGATAGGGTACCAACATCTCAGCACTCTCTCTCTCTCTCTCTCTCTCTCTCTCTCTCTTTTTACCACTTGAAAGTCACCTACTTTTTGGTGCACACTTCTCCTCAACAAAAGGTTTTGACCTTGCGGCCGCATGAGAAGACGCCCTCGATTGGGAATTCCACATCATCATTTGCCTCGTGGACCACCGTCACCAAAAGGCCACTAGAAATGCCACCACAGGCTAGCAATACCACACCAAATAGTGCCCATGTAGGGCTGCGTAATGGTTTCCATGGCCACGGATCTCAAGGTGCTCTCTCTCTCTCTCCACGCTTGATACCATATGGAGGGCACGCTTTGGGACTTATACCCCGTAGCTCCGGCTCACCACAATGCATGTGGGCTTATCCCCTAGCCACATGGCAGCCTGTGGACACTCCCCTTGGTGGGTTGAGAGAAATACTCCATAAAAACCTTACCAATAAACAAACAATTCTGCCCATTTCAAACCGGTTTCGCTTCCTATCTCCGTGCCCAATTGCCAAGCTGTAAAGACCGGGTGAAAGTTGTTGTCATCAACTTCAATCTGCATGGAACCTGCAGATTGTTGTCATCAACTTCAATCTGCATGGAAATTGCCGCATTTCAAAATTTTCAAGCCCGCAAATTGAGGCCACCAAAATTGGCAAAGAACACTTGGCGTTTCCCCGCCGTCTTTTGGCATAAACTTCCAACTGCGATATCTCAGCCCTTGTGATTCCATTTGATGAGCCGTCAATTCCCGCTAGCCCATACAGTGTATATGACATTCCAAAATTTGATTGAGGCCCAAAATCTCTCATTAGGAACACTTCCCAATCCGATCAATTTGCCTTATAATTTGCCCCCGACAAACTTGCTTATCCGGGCCCGATTCTCAATCTAAAAGGACCGACATGGCCCATAACTTGAGTACTTCAAATTTACCTACTAAAATCAGCCCTGGCCATTTGTCCCCACATGCCCAGCTCATCATGAATGTGCAAAGTCTTCTAACTTAGAACTTCAATATCTTTCACATCATATTTCCTTATCATAGACCAACTCAAATGGGGTGAAATTGGTAGCCACTTTGTAAGACATTCTTTATACCCATAAACACTTATTGAGATTTTCTTCCACTCTATTTCTTGCTTATAAACATACTTTGTCAGCATATTTATGATTTTAGCATTGGTACTCTCTACTTGATTATTGCATCGAGGATGATAGGGTGAAGAGAACCGGTGTTGAATGCCTAGCTTCTCCACCAAAGCCTTCATAAGCTTGCTTCTAAATCCTTGTCCTCTATCTGACACGAGCACCCAAGGTACAATAACAAATGTTATCAAATACAAATTGAGCCACAACACAAGCACTTACCTCCTTAACTGTCTTCGCCTCTACCCACCTTGTAAGGTAGTCAATAGCTACTATAATGTATTTCTTCCCACTTGTTGACTTTGGGAGTGACCAATGGTATCCAAACCCCACTTCTCAAAATCATTTTGGGCAATGACAGCCCCATGTGACTCGGCTACCAGCCTTCTCTCTCCCATAGTTTGGCATTTGTGGTAGGTTTTGCACCAATAGTGCACATCACGTACTATCAAAGGCCACCAAAACCCTGCTCTCAAAATTTGAAACAAAACTTGGTTTTCACCTTGATGCCAAGTTTCCTCATGACACTGCTGCAATACCATTCCAAACTCATCTTTCTAAAGCACCCTTCACAACACTTCATCTTTTCCACAGGTCATAAGATCCTCCCCTATCAACTTGAACTTACGATCTTTTTGCACTAACCTTCTCCCCTATAGTTTGGACAAACTTTTTCAACACTGACCTGAGCCCAAAAAGTCATCAATCTCCTTCAAGGTTTCACAACTTGTATAAGTGGTTGGGGCCACATATATACTCATAACTTGTACTTCCACTTTTCTACTCTCAAGCTAATCCGCTTCTTGGTTTTGCTCCCTTTTAACATGCTTGAATTGGACCTATTCAGAAAACTTCAACAACTTTTTAACGACATAAAACTAATGCTTCAATGAATATTGTTTCACCTGCCATTGGCCTAGCATCTGCTTGATGACCAAGAAAGCATCACGTTTACCACCAACCTAGAAATGCCAAACTCCATGCATTGCTTCAAACCCGAATACAAAGTAAGATAATCCACCTCATTGTTGGTAGGAGCATCCTCCAAGTTGTAAGCCTTGAAAATATCACTTTCCCCCGTGGATCCCTTATTACCACACCTCCAGTTGCTTTTTGTATCACCCTTCTATATGCACCATCAAACCACATAGTAAAAGCTCCCACTAAATCAGGCTCCTCTTTGGCTTTATCTCGTACCACCCTTGGATAGATTGGCAAATCAACGACCTTATTGACCAAAATATTTTCCAAGTGAGATCAACTAGTATGGTTGTCCTTGAATTCAAAATCAAAATCTTGTAGCTCTATCACCCATTTCATGATCTATTTCCCTAGCTTCAAGTGCAACACCACTTTAGGCAACAAATTTTTAGCCGCTCAGCACATAAAACTTTTGTACAATGAGATGCACTTTGAACTTTTGGCAAGAAAAGACTAATGCCATGACCCACTGCCCCGCTTCTGTGAGGTCACCTCTCCAAGACTTATTACCCTGCTTTCAAAGTAAATAGGCTTGTAGATTCTTTCAACTTTTTACAACAACAATGCTCCAATAGCTATGGTACCTACCGTCATCGTGACATAGAAATCATCTTCTTGATTGGAAGGACACGGCATAGGCAGCTGGCACAAGATTTCCTTCACCCTGTCAAAAGTTTCTTGAGCTTCTTCATCCCATGCAAACCCATGCACCTGTTGCACCCTCTTTTGAAGAGGATACACATATTGGGACAACATCCAAAAAAACCTTGATAGATACTTCAGTTTATGCACAAATGAAGTCAAGCCTTGAGCACTAGAGGGAGGCTCCATAAGAACTAGAGACTTGACCTTCTCTAGATCCACTTCAATTCCATTCTACGACACGACATGGTCTAATAATGATGGTCAAGGTTGTACTAGCTTGCACTTCTGGGGGTTCAATTGACCTCCTTCTTCATCAAGCCTCTGAAAGCATAGATGTAGCTTTGACAAATGATCCACCCTTGAATTATAACACCGTATATTTTCCATAAACAACCTCATGACCCTGGCCAAGTAGGTACCAAATACCATGTTAATCCAATCATGAAAGGTAGCAGAGGCATTTACCAACCCAAATGGCATCCTGTGGCAGGCAAAAAATCTGCATGGAGAGATAAATGTCGTCTTTAACTGGTCTTTAAATGCCTATATGAAAGTACCCTAAAAACCCATCCATGATGAAATACCTCTCATGGCCAATTACCTTATTTAAAATTTCATCCTGAAACGACAATGAGTAGTGGTTCCTTTTGGTTTCCATGTTCAATGGTTTATAGTCGATGCACACCCGTCATTTCCCTTTCTTCTTAGGATTGATAACCACTGGAGAAACCCACTCAGATTCCTTCATGGGGTATATATTACTTGCATCTAGTAGCTGGTTGATCTCCTACCAAAGGGATTCTTTCTAGCCTTTTCCCCCAATCTCCTTAGCTTTTGTGCTTTTGGCTTGTACCCTTCCTTGAGGACTATCTTGTGATCAACACCCTTTTCTCCTCGCAGATCCTTGTACTTTGTCGCAAACAAATTTGAAAAAGAGGCACACAATAAAAAATAGCCCTCTTTCTCATGCTTGGTTAAATCTTCGCTCAACATATTGGCTACCTCTTCCACGCCTATGCCATGAACCTACGGCTGCACCTCCTCTTTTTCATGAGAGTCTTCCACTGTGACTCCAAACAAACCAGCATCGAGTTTTAGCATACCATCCTCACTTCCTCTTCCTCCATATCTGTATAGCCCTCATCATAGGCCCTCTCGGTCTTGTACTCGTAGCTTGTTGTATCATCTTTGTCTCTTACCGCCATAGGATGGAAACGGCTCTATTTAGTCTTCAAATCCAACACCACATGTCTCCCTCTCTCTTTATCAAGCAAGGTGTACACTTTGTTTCCTAGTCTTGTTTAGCACCTATTGCAAGTAGCCATGGTCTACCAAAGATGATAGGATATACATTATCACCTGCTTCCATCACAAAGAAGTCGATTAGGCACTCATTGCCCATCACCTTTACTCTTACATCTTGAGCCAGGCCCAAACACCTAGCCTTAGCATGGTTTGCTATCCTCATGCACACATTTGATTTTTCTACCACTTTAACACTTGTTTCCCTCATTGCATTTTTTGTCATGATGCAAACCTGATCTCCACCATCTATATAGGCCTAAACCCATTAGGAAAAATATGAACCCTCTAGGGGGTCTTTGGGATTAAAATTAATTAGAGGCCAACCAATAGGAAGAAGGTAGTGGACACACTTTATGCCCTCAAAAAAGTAAGAGGACAAGGTAGCCTTACACCTCTTAATGGCCTTTTACCTAGTGAGAAGGTAAGGGAGGTGGCTAGGGGAAAGGGATTGCCGGGGGGGGACCACTTTGACCTCTTTTCTTTCACTTTTTGGCCCAGATTAAAAAATACACTTAAAATTTAAAATTTTCAAAAAAATCAAATTTCAAGTTTTCCCTCCCTCCTACAAAGGTCTCTAGACGATCTCCAAAAGTAAAAAATATTTAATAAAATTCTAAACATATTTTTCCACCCTCCAAAGTCTTTCTAAACCTATTCTGTAGCTAAAAAGTGATTTTCTTTCTCTACAAACTTTTTTCCAAACTCTCCATTGTTGCAGAAACCACATGCACCCCCTGTAGTCCAGCATTATCTCTCTGCCCGCTTTCTTCCACCTCCATTGCAGCACCAAGCAAACTCCTCCCCCATCTCTTTCCCTTGCCCATCACATAGTTTCACACCAAGCTAGCTCCTCTGCCTTCTCTCACCTCCATTACAGCATGAAACAAGATTCTACTCCTTCTACTTTCATTCACTCACACTACATGGAAACCTCTTCTCCCAAAGGTGGAAAAAGTATAAGCTCACATGACTTGCATATCACAACAACAGGGAGCATGCATAGTGCACGGGCATTGCAAGGGTTCACCTCCAACATAAAGATAGAATGATAAGGAAATTAACCTTGTATCTTACATTCAAAGCTTAACATCATCTCCATCTTTAAGTTTATCATGCTGGAGAGAATTAACCTCTTTATGGATTTTAATGTTTAGGGATTCACACCTCATAACATGGGGTGTGCTATTTTGTTCATGGCTTTGGTGCACCATCTATGGTTGTGTAGCATGTGATTGAGTCTCACAATGCACGTAAGTTTTGTTATCTATGGAGACTTATCAAAGATTCTCCTTCTAGTTTCTTCTTTGTATAGTTGTCACTAGATTATAAGAATGATATCATTTGGTACTTTATAACTTTGTGCTCACAAAATCTGTTGTTTACTTACACAGTCAACTTGTTTTGAGACAACATGAGCAATCAATCATGTGCAGAGATGGAAATCACTCTATTCTTGGTCCATGACGAACCTTTTACTACCATGATAAAAGATTTTGATAAGAATAGTAGGCAAATACTTAAGTGTATATGAATCTCTAGATGAGGAAGCCAAATACTTGTGTAAGAGAAGCTTGACAGCAACAACATTGTCTCCGTTTGTAATTATTTTCATGAGGTTGAATTCCTCTATAAATGATTTTGTATTTATACTCATTTTGGTGCAATATAAATATGTTTTTTTGTTAAATGGTGTCGCGCTGAGTGAGAATATTTAATTTAGATTACTAGAGTTTCATAAAGATATGAGAAACATTGTTGACCTTTATGGATATTTTGATTTTCCTGTAAGATGTTTCAAGTCTCAAGTCTTAATCACTCCACCTTGAAGAAATTCAAGCAATATTTTGATTTTAGTTTAATCATTAATGATTATTCTTATTCAAATGGATCATAACCTTTGTCAAGATGTCCTCATTTGGGGATGTTGAATATATCCTGCTTCATTAGCAACATTTCAAAAGTTGAGAAAGCTAAATTCTTGCTTTCCAACATGTTATTGTTTCCCTACGATGCCTATGCCAAGCTTAACTTAGAGAAAGGACAACTTGAGATGGAGGTGTCAATGTATAGCGGGTGATTGATAGATGAATAATTAACTTTTTAATGATTCGTGTTTCAACATACATATACTTTAAAGCCTTTGAGTTTCCACTTTTTTTAGTAGTGTTGACAAGTTTTTGATATCAAATCTTCTTAAATATCCCTATTTATTAGCTATTGGTAGCTATTGCTAAAGATAATACCAATAGCTATCACCTTGTGGACTTCACTGTTAAATTGCGGATTTTGTTAAGTATGGAGCCTGATTACCCTTGTAATTTTCTGTGGTAAAAGCGCACATTTGTAAGGCCCCCATTATGAGGAGAAGCCATCGTGCGTGAAGGAAAATCACTCACCGGAAACCAAAATTTTCATGGACAAGAATCAGGGGCAACTTTAAAGGCCTCGGGGGCGGAGGCCCCCGAGACTTTTTTTTTCGCCGGAATATTATGGCCGGCCGATGGCCGGAAAGTGGTCGGAAAACAACCGGTCGGTTGGCCGGTGGTCGGAAGTCAATGGCCGGTGGCCGGTGGACGAATTCAATGGCCGGTGGCCGAATTCAAAAGCGGACTTGTCTTCTCAAGGGCGGCCACACATGGGCGGATTGGAGAGTCCGATTTGGACTTATTCGCACAAGGGCGGCTACACATGGCTGTCTCTCATAAGAGAGGGCAACCCTTTTGGCCTATAAAAGGAGTCCATTTCTACACACATTTCATAGTGTGAAGTTGATGCAACAAGGTGAGTGTGAGGTGGTGAGAGTGAAGCAAGGCGGGAGCTCCATTAAGGGTATAATCCCTTTGTAAACTACTTCTTGTTTTGAAGTACTAAAGCCATTGAGTGGCTGCTTTCCCGTGGACGTAGCCCACATTGGGTGAACCACGTATATCGTTTGTACTCTCTCTCTCTCTCTCTCTACTCTATAATCTCGTGTATATAAATCTGTCTCTCTCCATTAAGTAATCTACTCAATTATCTATTTAGCTACGTCTTATTTCCTAACAATTGGTATCAGAGAAAGGTTTGCTCGTAGCTAAATTATCTCAAGGAAAGGATTCCTTGAAATGAGTGGGAGTTATGGCGGAGGAAGGGAAGCTCAAGATTGAGAAGTTCAACGGCAAAAACTACCAACATTGGAAGATGTAGATTGAAGACTATCTCTACCAGAAGGACCTCTATTTGCCACTAGGCGGTCTTGCGAAGAAGCCCGCAACAATGGCAGATGAAGCATGGATTGTCCTTGATCGAAAGACACTGGGAACAATCCGGTTAAGCTTGGCATCAACGGTGGCCTTCAATGTTTCGGAGATGAAGACCACGGAGGACTTGATGAAGTCACTTGACGACTTCTACGAGAAACCCTCGGCATCCAATAAGGTATTTCTTATGAAGCGCTTGTTCAATCTAAAGATGGCAGAGAATGGTTCAGTTGCAGAACACTTAAATGACTTTAACACAAACATAAGTCAACTTCGATCAGTGAAAATCAATTTCAATGACGAAGTGCGAGCTCTCCTTATACTATCATCTCTACCGGATAGTTGGAACAGCCTTGTGATGGCTGTAAGTAATTCTATCTCTGGCACAAATACTCTTAAGTTTGATGATGTTGTGGGTGTTCTCCTAAGCGAGGAAATGCAAAGGAGAAGCACATAAGAATCATCAAGTGCTACACTATCAGTGGAAACAAGAGGAAGGCTTAAGGAGAGGTTCAAAAACCAAAAGGGTCGTGATCACTCAAGGCGGAGCAAGTCACGCACAAAGTCAGTTCTTGAATGTTGGAACTGCGGCAAGAAGAGCCACGTCAAGAAGGATTGCTGGTCCAAGAAGAAGAAGGAGACAGAGTCTCAAGACAACAAGCCAACATCGGAGGCCAATGTGGCAGGTAAAGTAGAGCAAGATGCTCTAATTCTCTCATTAGACAATGTGTCTAATTCCTGGATAGTAGATTCCGGGGCTTCATTCCATGCGACACCACACAAGCAACATTTTCAAGACTACACCAAAGGTAATTTTGGGTATGTATACTTGGGAGATGATGAAGCTTGTGAGATTGTCGGCAAAGGTATAGTTTCTATCAAAATTGCTAACGGAAATGAATGGAAGCTTAAAGATGTTAGGCATGTTCCTTCTCTTCGCAAAAATTTGATCTCTACAGGACAATTGGACGATGAAGGTCACAACATTGCATTCGGAAACAAACGGTGGAAGATCTCAAAGGGATCTTTGGTGGTTGCCAAGGGTGAAAAAGTCGGTACACTTTACTTGTGTACTATTAGCATGCAACCTTCAGCTTGTGCAGCAACTACAGAAGTTGACAGTGCGGTGTGGCACTACCGACTTGGGCATATGAGTGCCAAAGAAATGCAAATCCTTCAAACAAAGAAGCTTCTACCAGGTTTAAAAGAAGTGGACTTAGAGTTCTGTGAAGATTGTGTTTATGGTAAACAAAAGAGGGTAAAATTTCAAAAATCAGGAAATGAAAGAAAAAATAAAAAACTTGAGTTGGTTCATTCTGATGTTTGGGGTCCTGTAAGTATACCATCACTTGGTGGCTCATTGTACTATGTAACATTCATAGACGATGCGACTAGAAAAACATGGGTTTATGTCATGAAGAATAAATTCGATGTATTTTCCATATTTCAAAGGTGGAAAGCCTTTGTGGAGAATGAAACAGGTATCAAGGTTAAATGCCTCAGATCCGACAATGGAGGCGAATATTGCAGCCAAGCTTTTGAAAGCTTTTGTGCTAGCAATGGCATTCGGAGGCAAAGGACAACCCCAAGGACACCTCAACAAAATGGGATTTCGGAAAGGATGAACAGGACAATCATGGAACGAGCACGAAGCATGCGGCTACATGCAGGCCTACTGCTTGAGCTTTGGGCGGAAGCTGTAAGTACGTCTGTGTACTTAATCAATCGGTCACCCTCAACGGCATTGGATGGGGGAGTTCCAGAAGAGGCATGGACAGGTAAACCGGTGAATTATGCATTTCTCAAAGTGTTTGGGTGTGAGGCTTTCATGCACATAGATAGAAGCCTAAGATCAAAGTTAGATGCAAAGTCCAAAAAGTGTTTCTTCATTGGCTATGGAGAAGGAGACTTTGGGTATCGCCTATGGAATCCTGAAGATGGTAAAATCTTAAGGAGTAGGGATGTAATTTTTAACGAACAAAATATGTACAAAGATTACTTGGAAAGAAAAAAAAAAAAAGAAACAGGTGATGAGTACATGGAGCTTGAGGACGGTGAAGACTCAAGGACTGCAAACGGTGACAATGTGCAACAACGTCAACCAAATGAGGAGCCTCAACCTATTCCCCGAAGATCTACAAGAGCAAGTAGACCTCCAGAAAGGTTTGTTCCTTCCTTCAACCATCTCTTGATCTCAGATTCTGGAGAGCCGGAATCATATGAAGAAGCTATGCAACATGAATCCAAAGAAGAATGGACGAAGAGCATGCAAGTGGAGATGGACTCAATACATCGCAACCAAACATGGGAGTTGGTTGAGTTGCCTAAAGGTAAGCGGGCACTTCAAAACAAATGGGTGTACAAGCTAAAGGAAGAAGAAGGTGGGAAGAAAAGGTACAAGTCTAGGCTTGTGGTAATAGGTTTTTCTCAAAAGAAAGGTATTGACTTCAATGAAATATTTTCTCCTGTTGTAAAAATGAACTCAATTAGGCTTGTCTTAAGCCTTGTGGCTGCTCATGATCTAAATCTCGAGCAAATGGATGTACATACGGCATTCCCTCACGGTGACTTAGAGGAGGAAATCTACATGCGTCAACCAAAGGGGTATGAAGTAAAAGGTAAGGAGAAAATGGTTTGCAGATTAAAGAAGAGCTTGTATGGTTTAAAGCAAGCATCAAGACAATGGTACTTGAAGTTTGATCGATGGATGTTGGATCATGGATTCACAAGATGCAACTCGGATCATTGCGTCTACACGGAGAATTTGGGAGATGGGAAATTCATCATCCTAATGTTGTATGTTGATGACATGTTGATTGCAAGTGCTAACATGCAGGACATCAAAGACCTAAAAGAGGAGCTGTCCAAATCTTTTTCAATGAAAGATTTAGGTACTGCAAAGAGGATACTTGGTATGAAAATATCAAGGGACAGGACGAAGAAGACAATAAAGCTATCTCAAGAATATTACATCAAGAAGGTACTAGAAATGTTTGTAATGCAAAATGAAAAACCAGTTTCTACACCTTTGGCTGGTCATTTTAAACTAACGAAGGATATGTGTCCAAAGACACAAGAGGAGATAGCCTATATGTCTAAAGTTCCATATGTTGCAGCGGTAGGTTCTTTAATGTATGCTATGGTCTGGACAAGGCCAGACATTGCACATGCAGTGGGAGTTGTGAGTAGGTTCATGGACAACCCAGGTAAAGAGCATTGGCAAGCTGTGAAGTGGATACTTAGGTATCTAAAAGGGACAACAACAAATGCTTTGTATTTTGGAGGAACTGATATTTTTCTAGAAGGGTATGCTGATGCAGATATGGCAGGTGACAAAGATACTCGAAGGAGCACTACTGGCTATGTGTTCACGGTTGGAGGAACAGCAGTAAGCTGGGCTTCAAAGCTGCAGAAAGTGGTTTCACTTTCTACCACGGAAGCAGAGTATGTAGCAATGACGGAGGCAAGCAAAGAAATTCTGTGGCTTCACAGATTCTTAGAAGAGCTTGGATTCAAACAAGACAATTGTGTCTTGTACAGTGATAGCCAAAGCGCTATCCATCTTGCGAAGAACTCAGGCTTTCATTCAAGGACAAAGCACATTGAGGTGAGATATCACTTCATACGCACTCTTTTGGAAGAGGGACAACTAAAGCTAGGAAAGGTGTATACAAGTGAAAATCCTGCAGACATGTTTACAAAGGTGGTCAACAAGGAGAAGTTGAGCTTTTGCTCATCTTCAATCGGCATTCAAGGATAAGAAGCCAGAATGGAAAGCAGATACAGGTTTGGTTTGGAGATCAGTCTCCAAGTGGGAGATTGTTAAGTATGGAGCCTGATTTACCCTTGTAATTTTCTGTGGTAAAAGCGCACATTTGTAAGGCCCCCATTATGAGGAGAAGCCATCGTGCGTGAAGGAAAATCACTCACCGAAAACCAAAATTTTCATGGACAAGAATCAGGGGCAACTTTAAAGGCCTCGGGGGCGGAGGCCCCCTAGACTTTTTTTTTTCACCGGAATATTATGGCCGGCCAGCGGCCGGAAAGTGGTCGGAAAACAACCGGTCGGTTGGCCGGTGGTCGGAAGTCAATGGCCAGTGGCCGGTTGACGAATTCAATGGCCGGTGGCCAAATTCAAAAGCGGACTTGTCTTCTCAAGGGCGGCCACACATGGGCGGATTGGAGGGTCCGATTTGGACTTATTCGCACAAGGGCGGCTACACATGGCTGTCTCTCATAAGAGAGGGCAGCCCTTTTGGCCTATAAAAGGAGGCCATTTCTACACACATTTCATAGTGTGAAGTTGATGCAACAAGGTGAGTGTGAGGTGGTGAGAGTGAAGCAAGGCGGGAGCTCCATTAAGGGTATAATCCCTTTGTAAACTACTTCTTGTTTTGAAGTACTAAAGCCATTGAGTGGCTGCTTTCCCGTGGACGTAGCCCACATTGGGTGAACCACGTATATCGTGTGTACTCTCTCTCTCTCTCTCTCTCTCTACTCTATAATCTCGTGTATATAAATCTCTCTCTCTCCATTAAGTAATCTACTCAATTATCTATTTAGCTACGTCTTATTTCCTAACAGATTTGAGTTTTACTATGTATCCCATTTGGATAGAGAAAGTGTAAACATAAATTATAGATGCATGCAAAGTTAACATAGAAGATATGTACCACTCAAGCCTATGTAAACTAGCAATCAAGAAACCTCTCTTTGGATACTATAACAATAGGTGTCACATGTGTTTCAAATACCAAAGAAATGGCTTTACCAAAACATTCCCAAGAACAGGGGATGGACACAAGGAAGTAAAAATTGGATCCTTGTTTGGTCAATTTCTAAACCAAAAATGTTTAGTGCACATGATTTGTGAGGCCTTTGAGGGGCCTTTGAACACCGAGCAAAGGGGGGGGGGGGGGGGGGGGGGGGGGGCGGCTATGAGTACCTCAAACACTACACCTCCATCTCATGGCCATGCATTAAAAAATTTATATAGTGAATATCCCGGGGCCTTTGAACACCGAGCAAAAGGGGAGGGGGGGGGGGGAGGGAGGAGGGTACTCTGGGTACATCAAAAACTACACCTCTATCTCATGGCCATGCATTAAAAAAAGACCCTATTTTCCATTTTAAGGCCCTAGGGATCCTCAACAAGAGGGTCCACAAGGGCACGCAAAATGGCCAAGCAGGGGTCCTAGAGTATGGTAGACCTAGAGTGCTCTTACACATCAACAAACTAAAAAGTCCAAATTTCTCTCATTGACTTTGATAAACATACATTCATGAACAGCTTCCAAGGGGTAGTGCAGTCATAGTTCTTGCATCCATTCCATGAGATGGTATGCTCATGGGGTGACCTATCACATGAAAATATCTTTGTTGGGGTGCCCTCATGTTAGGAAAGGGTGTATTCCTAATGAAAAGTTGTTTTATTTTCCTACTAGGATCTCTCCATATTAACATAATGATTCTTAGTGTAGTGGGAGCCACATTTCTTGAGGAGAGCTTTGTGCCACCGTAAAAGATTCATGTTATGCCAGTTCCATGAGCCATTGTTGCAGACACCACCACTCAACTAGCATAGTAAGAGGTCACCTTCTTGTACCATGATGCGTTAGAGGCCTGTTCTTCAAACCAAAATATGTATGAATTCAATATTTGCAAGATGTATAATAAAGACACTCGTTAAATATATGATGTATAGACTTGCAAGTATTTCCATCCAACTCGGAATAAACAATCCTAAAATATACATTATGATGAGATTACACACCTCTAATAAGCATGGATTTGAAGCACCTTCTACAAGATGTTATAAAGATGTTATAAAGAAATTTGTTTTAGAGGAAAAGTGGTGACACTTAACCTCTCTAACCTTTGACCTTTCACTATTTAACACTCATCGAGTTTCAACACAAAAGAAACCTTTGTGCCAAGCACTGTCAAACAATTAGAGGAAAGACCTTATACTTCAAAGTCTATGATAAGGAGAACACAACCAAAAGTAAGAAGTATATTTTTCCCTTGAACCAAAGGGTGTTTCTTTCAAATATGTGATGGTGTTGGTAAGCTTCATAATGTGAACATCCTTTTCGTGCATTTGTTGTTAGAGAGTTTCAACCTCTGTTAGCGAGTCGCCACGACGGACGTCTATAGCATAGCTTTTTTGTTATTAACATAATGTCAATATGCAAGGAAGCGACTCGGGATGGGGCACATGAGAGTGTCAATCTCACCAAAGTGAACTTAGAGTGTTACATTTAATGGCCTAGTAACTTGTGTGTAGCGGAAAATAGCATGAACATATTGAGCACTTCATTAGAATGGATTCTTGATGAGAATAACAAGAGTACTTGGGTGGAGAGAGCAACAAAAAGCATAACACCTAGTTAGATATCATGAACAATACTTCAAAAGAGAGAGAAATTAAGCAATTGACAACAGTTGAGGACTGGATTTGCATGGAGGCGGTCCCCCCTCCAAAAGGCTTTGTATTATGGTTTCCCCCATCAAGAGAGACATTTTACAATACAATTCTTTGTGTTCCTCCAATGCCAGCTAGTGCAATGAAGATGGAAACTTCAAGCACTAAGCAAAACACTTATCAAACACAACATCAATTCCCTCACGGTCTCAGACCCAAGACCTCGCACATCTTTGAAGATGGTGAGAGCTAGCGGGATATGAGAGTAGATTGAGACGAAGAAGGAGTAGTACTACGAGAAAGATGTACATCTCCTCACATAATCACTCATATTTTCATAGCTTAGCTTAGTAATTAGCATGGTAGAGGAGATGAGCATGCATTGAAGCTTGGATCTTGGTTGGATTTGCATCACAAAGCCAAGAGTTGTTGGTGTAGGCCTCCCTTCTCACAAGCTTGGAGTAGGTGATAAGCTGTCTATTAAAGCTTGAGAAGAGAGAGAGAGAGAGAGTCTTCTTACTCCACACATAGACTAGTGTGAGTGTGTAATGCAATAATGCCTTGAGAAAATCAGTCCCCCTCTCTCTCTTGGTCGACCCCTCTTGCTATTTGCTCATGCAAACACCCCATTGGACCTCCCCAGCTTAGCCAATAGGATTTCAGGAGCATAAGTGATAGAAGGATGGAGCTCGACCCGCAGGTGCGTGGAAGCAATCAAAGGATGTCAACCTCTACTCGACCGACTAATGACTACTTCCTACAAAGATATCAAATCTACATGCCATCGGTTCTGTGAATGTGAGAGTCTCCTATGATGCTACCGCAAGCCAAAATCCCATTAGACGTTCTCGAAACGTTATGAAAATTGAGGGATATCCTATCAACACCCATAGGCCACTCTCCCTAAGGTCCGTGACCCAAAACCCCACCCAAAAACACCCGGTGCAGAGTCACGTACGATGTCTGACAGGTTTATGCAAGTCGACATTTCCAAAAACTAAGATACCTAATGCGTAGGTCTACTCGCTCTGATCGCGTGCATATGCTGAAATGCAGAAACAGACAACGTTTACTCATCGAAACTCCAAAAGTAGCTCGCGGGTGAATCTACCAAAACACAGACGAACGCGCATGATGTAAGCATCAATGCGTAGCTCTCCTCGTGGGCAACACGCTGGAGAGGGGGAATAGGGAACACACCCAGCACACAAAATATTTGCCTCTCTATAGCCCAGGGATTCCACAACACCCCTAACCTCTCAAATAACACCTTCAAATTGGCTAATTTGTACTAACAACTCCACTTTAGCATACAAAACAACTATCGCACACCTTGCAAAAAAACACCCCACAACACAAATGCACCCACATTGCTCAACTCACCCTTTTCGAGTCACAAAACACTCCGAATCTGCACTCTTGGTAGCACCTTTCAAGCTGTAGGCAAACCCTCTGCAAGCAATGGCCAATACACGAAGAGCGAGAGAAAAGGAGGGAAATGGGAACAAGCAACATAAGAGATAGGGGCAAATAAGTGGTATTATTGCATGGGGATTAGTACATTCAAGTATGCAGCTTCAATGGCAAGCTTAGCACCACACAAGCTTCAAGCTTCCAATCACACACTCAGGCAAAAAAGCCCTCAAATTTTCGCATTTACATCCTTTTATAGGGGTGCCTCTAGGAGGTCCAAAAAAGAAAAATGGATGAGTTTCTCCTCCCGTGGCCTTCACTTAGAGCTTCTTTTAGAATTCTTTTTGCATTTCCAACACTTGACATATTTGATTTTTGGAAACATTTGCATGGTGTACACCTTGGTTCTTTGTCCTTTCCATTTGGCCGCCCGGATTTCCTCTTGGGCCTTTGAATTCTCCTCTCTTGCCTTGGCTTGACTTTATCTTTGGATGTCCTTGGCCTTGCCCTTTAACTGCCTCTGTCGGCTCACCTCTCTGCAGCGAGACCCCTCCCCTCCTTGAGCAATAGCGATGTCGCTATTTGGGGGGGGGGGGGGGGGGGGGGGGGGGGGGGGGGGGGGGGGTACACCTCTTCCTCAAAAATTTTGGCCCTTAGCGGGCGTGGGCACTGGCCCTTAACTGCCACATCAGCACTCTGAAATTCCACCCCTCGCGGGCGCCCATGGGTGCGCCACCGCCTCTACACCGCCAAAATCGCCACGCAGCACCGTCAGGTCCGCGCGCACAACGCCTGCGCCCACACGCCATCGCCATGGGAGGGAGCTCCCCTCTCTCTCCCCTCTTGTGTACATTAGAGGGCGCACGCTCCTGCTGATATACCATGGCATACCGGCATCCAACTGCGCATGTGGGGCAATTGCCCGGCCACGTGGCAGCTCGTGATGCCCCAAGCCTCAAGGCTTTGGAAATAAAACAAAACCACCTCTTTTTTTTTTAAAAAAAAACTTTGTCTTCCCCCATTTTGTCCTGCATGCCCATTGGCCCCTGATGGTCCATCTTCTAAGCTGTAAAACCTGGCTGCAAGCTCTCCGTGCCGACTTGAAAATGCCCGGCTCCAACCGCATTTCAGGATTTCCCAATACCCCATACTGAGGGCGCAAAAATCAATCAAAGCATCTGCAACCAACTTTGGACAAAGGCGCCCAATTTTCCGACTGTTGTAACTTCTTGCTCCGGACTCCGTTTGACATGCAATCACTTCTTGCTAGCTCCATATGATGCACACCCTGCTCTAGAACTTGTCGGTGCTCTAAAAGATTCCAGATGGCGCATTCTCCAATGCGGCCAAGTGGGCTCAGACCCGGCCCGTGGGAATACTTCAACTGACTGTATCTTGCTAACCAGAGCTCCGATCCACAATCCGAAAAGACGGGTAGGCTCCATGAATTGAGCTCTACACACCTGTACCTTGACTTCCACTTGGATCACCTGTCTCCAGCTGCCCTGTCTGTCAAGAATCTGCAAACCACTGAAACTTCAACCTTCAATAACTTGCGCTCCGTAGCTCGGTTTGATGAGCCGTCTAGACCTGCTCCTTCAGCACTTCAAGCTCTTCATTCCTATACCCAGAAGTTGCACTTTGTATCTCTTTCACTTGCTACCCAAATTAGCCCCTCATGGAGCCTTTCTTGGCCTATAAGCCGCATCATGCATACAATTCAGCTGCTACCTGCCATCCCATGATTTTCCTAGCTGCTCCAATCCCTTGGCATGCTTCTGCTAGCTTGCATACATCTGCCCATGCCACCTTCTAGAGTCGACATACTTTGGTTGCACCATCATTGCCCACCCCCTGTTGAACATTTATGCTCAACCACATAAAAGCTTTATTCCACTACTAACTGCAAAACCTGGCACACGCTATGAGAAAACTAAAACCATATGTACATTGTTTTATTGCACTCTATTGCCAAACCTTCAAGTGGGTTTCCCCACCCCCTGCATCACATAGCTTCCACCTGGATCAAACACCTGCCGTTGATATCTTCCACCCATCTGTAACTGCTCAACATAGTGCCGTACCCCAGTACCTAGACCATCATGTGTATAGCCTGCCCATAGACTACCTTCTGCATTCTATGCATAACTTTGCAACCTGTCTACTCCATACCAAGTAGCACCAAGCATATCATCATCAAAAAAACAAGTACCTGACATCAAGCTCCAACACACGTCCGACCCTCCCTCCCAACCAAATAAAGTGGAGGACTTCACCATAGAACCCTATACCTGGTGAAACAGCCTCCATAGAGTTGTATATACCACCATATGCATCAACCATAGCTTACATACCTTCACTGGAAGCAAAGCCACTGCTTGAGATTCTTGTTTCTCCACCATTGGACATGTCTGCTGCATCGAAATCTCCACCATCTTTGGCATCACAACCTCTTCTTTGACCGCACACTCAATTCCAGCGTCATCAGGCCATTCCTTGTCAACCGGCCCTTCAAGGTCGCTCTGCACCACCGCTTTGTCAGCTTCAATTACCTGTTCTTCAAGCACCTCTTCTACTGTTGCATCATACTCCTCCATGGAAGAGAGAAACTCGTTCTCCATTGCACCATCTTTGTCTTTCTCCCTAGACACGGCCGCTTTATCTCTCTTGGCAAAATGCTGCACCTGTTGCACCACCATGGCACATTCCACCGCTACTTTCATCAGCCCAGCCATTAGCATGGCACCACACACTACCTTTACTTGCATATCATCATCTGTAGGTCTAGACCGCACCACTTGGCTTTCATTGATCATCTTGGCTTGCTCTGCTCCCTGCTCTTCTTGCACATGCGCTACTACCATATCATCAAACATATAAGAGGGCAGCTTTACCTTTACCAGTTCAGGTTCATCGGATTCCGTCTCTTCGTCATACGATGTGGACTCATCCGCTCTATCCTCCTCGATTGTCTCCTCGCTACTCGAGCATGTATCTTCATCGGCATCGCCATCATATACCGACTCCGTATCAGCATCTTCATCCGCTTGCTGCTCCACAAAAGATTGACCATCTTCACTGCTTTGCAAACTTTCTTCATCAGCTTGTGAACCCTCGGTATCTGCATCTCAATTGCATTCTGCTACCTTTTCGTGCAAACTCTCCACAGGAACATGCTTTACCTCTTTAATCCGTACTGGAACCTCCACATCTGCTACCACTTTTGCATCTTGGTTCACCTCAACCTGGAGCTTCTCCTCGTTGCCAAGCTGTTCCACCCTCGGTACATGCACATCACAAACTGGAAACCTCCAAGGAACATAACCAATAGTAGGTCTTACCTCCACAGGCTAGGCATTCCGAACAATTGGAATCCCCTTGGGTTGGACCAAAGAGCACTTCGCTACCTCCGCAATAGGCATATAATCTGATGGCTTTAACACTCCCAACTCCAACTTCCGCTTCACCTTTCTGCTCTTTATCTTTGCCAGATAGACCATGTCTTCATAGGTATCTGCACCATCTTCAACCTTTTCTCTAATCCTTGGATGCAAGCACTCTAACAGCTTTGACGGCTTCAAAGATTGATTGCTTTTGACCCCATTAGCAATCTCTAACTGTTTCCAACAAGCTTCAAACTGCTCAATGAAAATAGAGAAATATTTACTCACATCCTGGTGTACCGCCTTCAGCCTTGCACCGGCTTTTTCCACTGTAAGCACCTCTCAAAACCGCGCCAGAAATTGACTCTGCAACCTTTGCCATCATTCTCGATCACTGCTCTTTAAACCATCCCCCACACCTTGGCTCGTCCTCGCATCAACAGTGGCACCGTCTGTAACCTTTTTTGCATCCGTCGACATACGCATCGACAGCAGCCATAATTCAAAATCTGCTAACCAATCCTCGGGATCTTCGACACCCGTAAATATGGGGCCCAAACCTGGCTCCACCATCTCTGTCAGCTTCAAACCCGACCATCAAAAATCTCGACCATCAGCCAACCGCTTTGTCGACTAAAAAACACCACTTTCAACCGCAAATAGGAGCATCAGACAGCTCCTCAGTGGGGGCACTAGAAGATGGAGAGGGGGAACAAGGAACACACCCAGCACACAAAATATTTTCCTCTCTATAGCCCAGGGATTCCACAGCACCCCTAACCTCTCAAATAAGACCTTCAAATTGGCTAATTTGCACTAACAACTCCACTTTAGCATACAAAACAACTATCGCACACCTTGCAAAAAAACACCCCACAGCACAAATGCACCCACATTGCTCAACTCATCCTTTTCGAGTCACAAAACACTCCGAATCTGCCCTCTTGGTAGCACCTTTCAAGCTATAGGCAAACCCTCTGCAAGCAATGGCCAATACACGAAGAGCGAGAGAAAAGGAGGAGAATGGGGAGAAGCAACAAAAGAGATAGGGGCAAATAAGTGGTATTATTGCATGGGGAGTAGTACATTCAAGTATGCAGCTTCAATGGCAAGCTCACCACCACACAAGCTTCAAGCTTCCAATCACACACTCAGGCAAAAAAGCCCTCAAATTTTCGCATTTACATCCTTTTATAGGGGTGCCTCTAGGAGGTCCAAAAAAGAAAAATGGAAGAGTTTCTCCTCCCGTGGCCTTCACTTAGAGGTTCTTTTAGAATTTGTTTGCATTTCCAACACTTGGCATATTTGATTTTTGGAAACATTTGCATGGTAGCAATGTCTCCATTGGGGGGGGGGTACACCCCTTTCCTCAAAAATTTTGGCCCTTAGCTAGCGTGGGCACTGGCCCTTAACTGCCACATGATCACTCTGAAATTACACCCCTCGCGCGCGCCCGTGGGCGTGCCACCGCCTCTGCACCACCAAAATCGCCACCAAACGCCACGCAGTGCCGTTAGGTCCGCGCGCGCATCGCCTTCCCGCACGCCATCGCCATGGGAGACTCTCCCCTCTTGTGTACATTAGAGGGCGCACGCTCCTGCTGATATACCACGGCATACCGGCATCCAACTGCGCATGTGGGGCAATTGCCCGGCCATGTGGCAGCTCGTGATGCCCCAAGCCTCAAGGCTTTGGAAATAAAACAAAACCACCTCTTTTTTTTTAAAAGAAAAAACTTTGTCTTCCCCCATCTTGTCCTGCATGCCCATTGGCCCCTGATGGTCCATCTTCTGAGCCGTAAAACTCGGCCGCAAGCTCTCCGTGTCGACTTGAAAATGCCCGGCTCCAACTGCATTTTGGGATTTCCCAATACCCCATACTGAGGGCACAAATATCGATCAAAGCATCTGCAACCAACTTTGGACAAAGGCACCCAATTTTCCGACTGTTGTAACTTCTTGCTCCGGACTCCGTTTGACATGCAATCACTTCCTGCTAGCTCCATATGATGCACACCCTGCTCTAGAATTTTGTCGATGCTCCAAAAGATGCCAGATGGTGCATTCTCCAATGCAACCAAGTGGGCTCAGACCCGACCCCCGGAAAAACTTCAACTGACTGTATCTTGCTAACCAGAGCTCCGATCCGCAATCCGAAAAGACGGGTAGGCTCCATGAAGTGAGCTCTACACACTTGTACCTTGACTTCCACTTGGATCACCTGTCTCCAATTGCCTTGTCCGACAAGAATCTGCAAACCACTGAAACTTCAACCTTCAATAACTTGGGCTTCGTAGCCCGGTTTGATGAGCCGTCTGGACCTGCTCCTTCAGCACTTCAAGCTCTTCATTCCTGTACTACCCAGAAGCTGCACTTTGCATCTCTTTCACATGCTACCCAAATTAGCCCCTCATGGAGCCTTTCTTGGCCTATAAGCCGCATCATGCATACAATTTAGCTGCTACCTGCCATCCCATGATTTTCCTAGCTGCTTTAGCCCCTTGCCATGCTTCTGCTAGCTTGCGTACATCTGCCCATGCCACCTTCTAGAGTCGACACACTTTGGCTGTACCAATGCTGCTGCTCTCCGTTTGCAATTCCGACCACCGTAGCTCTTGTAGCGTGCACACTCTCTCTCTCTCTCTCTCTCTCTCTCTCTCTCTCTCTCTCTCTCTCTCTCTCTCTCTCTCTCTCTCTCTCTCTCTCTCTCTCTCTCTCTCTCTCTCTCTCTCTCTCTCTCTCTCTCGTAGTCTCCCAGTCGACACAGAAGATAATTAGAAGTCCCCTTACAACGCGTTAGGTTTTGGTTTATATACTAATCCTTAGAAAACTCAATGTCCAACCAAAATGACCTTGTTTGTCCCTAGGCTTGTATAGAGCTTAATTACAACACCGTGAGCTGGCTTTGCTCATCCAACAAGCATCTGCAGCCAAAATACAATTGCCAACTTAAAATATGAAGTTCTTGTAAACATTACAAAAGTGGCCGTAATGGCTCAAAATGATGATAACGGGATATTTGATGATTTCCATGAGCTTGTATCTTCACATTACCGCATCCATCTTCATCTTCATCACTTCATCAGCATCTTCATATGGTCTTTAGAGAATCTTTGAGGAATCTTCATGGAATCTTTGTGGAAGCGTTGTTGAAAGGTTGGCGTGTCAACACTCTCCCCCTCCGAATTCTTGTCGTCCCCGACAAGACCCTATGTCTGCAGTGTCCTTGACAAGTGCTTCATGTTTTGGTGTTGGTTGAAGCTTTTGTTGTTGCAGTTGCTTCTACTAGATGCTTTGTATGTTGTAGAGTTACCTTTTTCTTGTACATGTAGTGTAGTTGAAGCCATAGCTCTCCCCCTATGATTGGTTGTTGTATCGTGAATAGGTTGAGTGAGGTTTGTTGTTGTAGCAAGTCTTTATCTTGGCATTTCTGTATTGTTTGTTCTTTGGGTGTCATCCTGCATGTGTACCTCTAAACTTGAAGCCTCTTTTTTTTTTTTTGGGCCACTCCCCTTTGATTTTCTAGTTGATGAGCATGTAGTTGTTTGGGGATGTCGTTGGTCTGCTTTTCTGTGTTTATATAAAAAATAAAATAGTAAAAATAAAATGTGGCTAGATATGCATTGGATAAGTGTTAGTAGCTTGAAGTCAGAGTAGTTGTTGTTGAGAAAATGCTTATGAAACCTCTTACCGCTTCGTCATCGTCATTTTGTTGTGTAAGTGCATGGGTGGAACACAAATCGTGTCAAATGCAAATGTCCAATGATGGGACATTATATATGCTTGCACAGAGAGATGCATGGGAAACAATATTTTGTGCGAGAAGAGTTTGAATGGGTGCTTCTAGGAGTTGCCGTTACTCACAAAGAGATGCATGGGAAACAATATTTTGTGCGAGAAGAGTTTGACGGTGCTTCCAGGAACAATATTTTGTGCGAGAAGAGTTTGAATGGGTGCTTCCAGTAGCTAGAGAAGCAAAAATATATTTGACTTCAAGAGCTGCCGTTACTCACAAGAAGGGTTGTTGATGCTCGAGGTTTTTTTCACTCTCCTCACTGTGTACATGTGTGTGAGTGTTTTGTGGATTACTCTGCCTCTCCGCCAAATAAATTGTTAGACTTTGACTCTTCTGCTCACCTATCCAGCATGAGCGACTCAATTTTACAATATGCTCAACTCTTCCAGCTTGAGCTATAATCTAAATATCTAGACTCATAGACCACAAAAATATTAAGACATGAAGCTTGGGTCTGACGCTTGCTCATTTAGTGGCTCAGCTACCCAACTCTTGACTCTTATACCATGATTTTTATGGCGACTTGACTTACTCTCGGGAGCTTTCGACCAAGAATAGGTTTTGAAATTCAAAACTCCCATCCTCGGAGAGAGGATTTGTAAAGGACCATACTGGCAATCTTGGTTTCTTTTGCCATACCTGGGTGACCTTGGTTGTCAAAATTTCTTTTTGTTGTTGTTGGTCCCTTTGTTGAGAAGATTGGCTCGCTCCATTCTCTGTAACACTTTGTCTATCATGTCTTGACATTTCTTGAGAGCTAGAGATGACTTCAATCTTCTTCGGTATGTGTTGTTCTTTTGGCATCCATTTGTATCTGCATCGTGTGATTAGCGTGTCTTTGCAGATATCCTTTGCCTTGACTGTGACATTGTCCTTGATTTTGCCTTCCGTGAAATTGCGATTATTTTCAAGCTGAAGTCGTCTGATTGAAGAATGTTTACCTGGCATCTTTGGTAGCCAAATTCTCCGATTTCCTTGATAGTAACCTTGTGCTTGAAGAATTGTAGATATCACTTCCCATGATGTTTTTGATGTTGTATTGAGATGTACAAGAGTGCCATTTTTGGGATTATTTACCGATGAAGTCCTATGGTGGTATGAAGGCCAGCTGGATTTGAAATTTCCTGTGTACCTTTGGCGGGCCTTGTTGGTTGGTCTCCTTTGGCAAAATATGAGCTTTGTTGCTTTTGGGGAAGCTTTTTGAAACCTTTATCCACCGCATAAGCCGAGGTCTATGGTTTTGGTAACCAAAGTTTCTTTTGACCCTCATAATAGCCTTGCTCTACTAAGCTATAGTGGGAGGCTATCCATCCCATGTGTTTACCTTTCTTCAATTGGCTAGGATCATTTACCCATATTGGGTCCTTGACCTTTATTTCTTTAGCTTTAATGTAGACCTTTGAAAACCTTTGGCGGCGGTGATCTCGCAGTGTAGGGTATTTTGGTTGAAAGATTTTCTTTAGAGTCAGCCTTTCATGTGGAAGCATGTGGTCAGTTGATATAGAATCTATGTCTTGAACTTTTCTGGGTTGGATTGAAGACTCTAATTTAAGGGGCTGCTTCTATTGGTAGGACATTTGTGGGCTCATTTTGGCTTTGCCTTTGTCGACAGCCAATAATCTTGGAGCGGTAGTAGGCTGGCTTTCTTGAGAGCTAGTCGTGATGACCATCATTGAAGATTCAGATTCTTCTTCAAGTGTTTTTGCCCATAGCTTGGACAAAATCAAATGTGTACTCATTTTGGAAGAATCCACTACTAGGAATTTGTCTTTAACTATCTTTGACCGTAGTTGAAGGGTAGCTTCTGCAATCCCCAAACTTGTGACCTTAACTCCATTTGATAGGGATACTTGTACCTGAATTTCATACAGTTCTGGCTTATCTAGAAGTAACCACAGCCCATAAGACATGACATTAGTCGTGGCAGTGCAATCTATCTCTACTGTAAAATTGAATTTCAGTTTCTCATGCACATCCAACGAGAATTTAATCTTCTTGTTGGCTGGCCAAGTAACTGATGTCCTCTTTGCTTTTGGTACTTGTCTTGGACTTTTGTGCCTTGGAAGCTTTGTCATCCTCTTGTATGTTGAACTTCTTTGTCATTTGACTGGTTGTAGCATGTCCCAAGTGCTTACTATCTTTTGATCTATAGCTTTGGGAAAGGTCTATAGCATGAGCTGCTTGTTGGTCTTCATTGCTAGTTTCTGACTGTGACACCTTGATTCTTGATTTCAGAAGCTCTCTGTCCCTATTTACTTCTTCTAGCACTTGAAGGTCATTCAATGGTGACTTTTCTTCTTGGAAATCTTTTGAAGCTTGTGTAGCAGGATGTTGAGGTTGACTCTCTTCTTCTGATGCAATGGTCGTCGTGGCCTTTGGTTCTCATTGTTCCATGGGTTCTTGTAGAGTCTCTGTTTGAAAATATTCATTCATATCCTGCATTGCTTGTTCTTGGTAGTCAATCTTGGAGTCGGTCATTTCCTGTTCTTCGGTGGGTTCTAAGGCTTCAGCTACATCGTCTTTTAGCTTCTGCTGGTCTTTGATTTCTTTAACCACCACTGTAGAGTCCAAAGTAGAGGAATTTCCTTGTGGAATTTCAGCTTCATTCGTTGACTTTTCTTGCATGCCTTCCGCTTGCGACATGGCACTAAGATTCGATGTTACCTCTGCCACCTCTTCTTGGGTTAACTTACCATCTTCAGAATCTTGGCTTCTTTTGATCTTGAACCTTGAACTGTGAGCTTCATCTTCATCACCTTGTGGATGCTTTGACTTGTCCTCACTGAGGTTCTTTAAGCGATCTTGAATAAGCTGATTCAATTAATCTTTTTTGAAAGCCTGAATCTCTATGATAATGTCGTTGACACCCTTGACTTCAAGAAATTGTGTCTTGAGCCTATCTTTTGTGCTCTGTGACAAGATCTACTTCTTTTCCGGAGATCTCGTAGGGGATTCTTGCTTCCGTTCCCTTGTTGACACTGTCTGAACTTTGCTTTTGGCTTGTTGCTTCTTCTTTTCCATATAGAGCTTTGTTGGGCAGTCCTTCACTAAATGACCAATGGCACATTGGTTGCAATATGTCCCTATCTTAACATGTGCACCCTTTGGACGAGGCAGCTCTCCATAATACTACTGATAATGGTTTCCTATGGTATCTAGATACAGATATGACCTCTTCTTTGCATGAATGAACCTGTAGATTACGATTGACTTAGGTGTTTACATTGGCTTCGTCTCTTTATCCCCCATTGTCTTGTCCTTGAGAAGCTGAAAATAGCTTCCATTATTGCTTGCATACAAGATCAAATCACTATCCATGCTTTCTAGCAATCGTAATGCTAATTCTTCCATTAGCATATGGTCTTTGACGTGGGGCTTCTGCATAGCCTTAGGGCTATGTTTCCAAGTTGATTTTGGCGAGGTTTGCACCGATGGTGAAGATCAAACCGAATCTTTGTTTTCCGTTTCCCTGGATGGTGCTTTTGGATGGGGTCCAAGTATGTGACTTACAGGTTGCCCAGAAATGCTAAACTTGTCCATATTTTTCACATCGTCTATTTCATAGTGCCTACCGTATTTGTCGACCACAATGACATCTTGACCTGTTGGGTTCATAGATTTAAACCAATACAACTTTCTCATTTTACTTAATTCTCCAGATTTGGGATCTAGCATATGTAGTATGTGGTAGACTTAGTCTTAGAATTCCAAAATTTGTATAATCCCACATCCTCTTGATCTAAGTCAACCATATATAGCTCACCTGACCTTCTACATTTGGCATTGTGAATTTCCGGTGGTCTCTTGATCTAAGTCAACCATATATAGCTCACCTGACCTTCTACATTTGGCATTGTGAATTTCCGGTGGTCTCTTCTCCGGCTCGGCATCTTCCAATGCTTCTTGAAATTCCACTTGGGCTCCTGAAAAGGACACTGCTTCTCATAAAACTGGACTTCTTAATCCCACTCTTGAAGATATAGGGTCTCTTTGTTGAGTTTGAACTCCCCCCATCCGAGAGGGTTTCATATCTGATAATGGCCTTTGGTTATTGCCTGATGATATGACTTGTTGTGTTCTGTTAAGTAGCTCTTGAGACCGAGCTAGTTCTTTTTGAAGTTGTGCTATCTTCATAGCTGATACTTCCGGTGTATTCCCTGTTTGTGCAATTTGGTGTGTTTGTGCTTTGTCTTGTGCTAGTGCGGTGCACGAGACTTGTGCCGTGTCTTTCCATGTTGTGCCTTGTGTTGTGCCACTCATTTGTGCATTGACAGTTGTAGTTGTTAACTCTTTTAGCTATGTATCAAGAGGTAAAGCCATGACTAGATGATAAACATTACCACCTTCAGATTTGTAGTCTTCCCCTTTTGATCCAAATATTTCAATTTCCCATCTTGAGCT
The DNA here is from genome assembly GCF_014529385.1 of Adiantum capillus-veneris. Classification (NCBI taxonomy): domain Eukaryota; kingdom Viridiplantae; phylum Streptophyta; class Polypodiopsida; order Polypodiales; family Pteridaceae; genus Adiantum; species Adiantum capillus-veneris. The sequence continues at coordinate 64,016,442 of NC_140942.1, read as the reverse complement.
TTGTACATAAAAATACTTGGAGGATATGTAGAGTTCTGTAAGTTGATCCTTGTACAACATTTCTATCTCATTGTCGATGTATTTTCCATGCCTCATGTAAATTGATCCCAGACAGTCTTCCATGAAATCTCGATGTGGGTGTAGTACATTCTTTGCTGTTTCAACTTCCACATATTGAGATGTCCTAGTTTCCTCTGTATCTTTCTTTGTATTGATGTACAAAATCCGATTGACATCCTCATAGCATGGCAGTCCTTTATAGTGGCCAATTAGATAGATCCAAATTTTCTCTCTTCTACTTTCTGTGGATGTACTTGAAGCTTCGTCTCGGCTAGTCTGATTCCTTTGAGATGCCATTGCTTTCGTCTTGACTCCCTTGTTGTACATGTTCAGTGATAGCTCTAATTGCTTGCCTCAATGCTAATAAAAATTATTAGCACCCTTGTGTCTGTCTTTTTCGCTTGAGGTCCTTCAGCTTTTGTAGATGCCTTAATCTCTGAGTTTTCTGAACTGGGCTTTGCTTGCACTGCTTGAACTTCTAAGCTCCCTTGCTTGACAAGGCTTATACTGACTTGTCTGGATGCTTGCTTTGCCTAGATCTTTTTAGCAGGGCTCGATCTATTGGAAGCACTGTGATAAGTTATGCAACTTACCACTATACTGCAACGACTACTCCCTTCGTAGCGATTCTTGAGTCGAGCTAACCTATGTTCACTTTAGCACACAATCTGCAAATTTCTATTTAGCTGGCAAACTTTTTCACAATGAATGCAAAAATTATTGATGTACCCTTGACAACCACACTTGTGCCTTGAGCTTGGAGATGACTCTCAATTTTACACTAGGTCGCGGTTTTCTTTTACACCTTCCAGCGGGTGATCAATGGTTTTTTCCAAGCTATAATTTTAATCTGCTAAAATTAGCAGTCTTTAGTGATCAATTAGAAGGCCTAGAGACCAAATCTGGTTTCAAATTTCAACTTCCCAATGATGAAAATCTCACATGCACTCGTGTCCGCTCTAGATCGATTTGAGCGGTCTGTTCCAGAGCCTAGGTTGACTCTAGCCGATGACCTCGCTTATGGCTCACTAGCCCCTCTCCTAGGGAAAAGTCAAAACTATGTTCAAAACCGTGACCGTTTCTCACAATTCCTTTGAACTGTCGCTTTTAGACACTCCTGACTTCCGGATGCATTTTGAGGCCTTAAACGACGTTTTTTTTCAAAGTTGACATAAATGGTTGCCAAAGTCATACATTTAGTTCAAGTTTTGCTCTAAGATCTGTAGTGTCGCTCTCAGGCTACATTTTGATATAAAAACTTTTCCAATCCAATACCATTTTGAAAGTTATGGCCAAAATAGTGAAATGCAGTTTAGAATGGTCAAAATGAGTCCAAATTCAATTTTAAAAGAAGATTGGCTGGCACGCTTATAAGATGCTATGAAACACTTTGGTATTGTCAAATGTTGGTCTAGGGTCCAAAATCATGCAGGAGACATCCTACGGGTAGGATGTCTTTTTACTCAGAATTGACCCAAATTTGAACCCTAGATTCCCCTTGAGTCAAGCAACCCAATGGTATGCTCATATTTGGGTTTGGATGCCAAAACCTCCCAAAGCTGGCTATTCTTGTCTTTGTCTGGTACAAAACGCTAAAATCCGCTTAATCTTCAATTTTACTCATCCAACTGAGATGAAACTTGTCACATACACTCAATACAACATTTAGAACATGCATATGATGTCAACTTATGGTTTGGTCTCCAAATCACCCCTTGTACACAATTTGGGTAGGATGTCTAGCAATTCTCGTCTTTTGCCTTTAATCTGTCAAAATAAGGTCAAATTCCTGGTTTGAGAGAGTAAATAGGGTAAAACCTACCTTCTAAACACTTTGGTGACCTCAAAATTGCAAAACTATGCCCAGATCACCTTGTAGACATCCTACGGGTAGGATGTCTACTACCTATTTTTTCATATTGAAGTGCTCCTGATGCTTCCTTATGGTCACAGCAAGTGCTAGTAAGCTCCACAAATGAAAAAAATGTGCAAAAATCACTCACTTCAAGCACTTTATGAATTTTTTACGTTTTTTGACTCCGCCTTTTGGCTTTTGGTCAACCAAAATATGTAAAAACACTCAAGTCAACATGTTCTTAGAGTAAAACCTACCCTCTTAACACACTGGTGGTCTCATAACTCCCAAATTCCTGCCCAAAAACCCCTTGGAGACATACTACGCCCTAATTTTCTTCTTGCTCTGAATGAAGTAAGATTTGGTTCAAAGGTTCCCCTTGAGTCTAGCAACACCTTGGTATGCTCACAATTTTATTTGAATGTCAAAATCACTCCAAACAAGCAATTTATGAATTTTTTGCTTTTTGATTTCGCCTTTCGACTTTTGGACATCAAAAACATGGGAAAACACTCAACTCAACACGTACTTAGGGTAAAACCTACCCTCTGAACACACTAGTGGTCTAAGAATTCCCAAATTCCTACCGAAAAACCCCCTGGAGACATACTATGCCCTAATTTTTTTCTACTCAGAATGAAGCAAGATCTAGTCCAGAGATTCTCCTCAAGTCTAGCAACACTGTGATATGCTCAGAATTTCATTTGAATGTCAAAATCACTCCAAACAAGCAATTTATGAATTTTTCGCTTTCTGATTTTTCCTTTTGACTTTTGGACATCAAAAACATGGGAAAACAATCAATCTAACACATACATAAGGAAAACCTACCCTCTGAACACACTGGTGGTCTCAGAACTCCCAAATTCCTGCCCAAAAACCCCTTGGAGACATACTACGCCCTAGTTTTTTTCTGCTCAGAATGAATTAAGGTTTGGTTCAAAGGTTCCCCTTGAGTCTAGCAACACCTTGGTATGCTCAAAATTTCAATTGGATGTCAAAATCACCCAAAATAGCTCTTCCGGACTCAATCTTTCCAAAAACGCTAAAGTCCACTTCACCCCAGTTTAAGTACCCAAATGAGATGAAACTTGGTAGACACCCTTAGAAACACTTTTAGAACATGTGTATGAAGTTAGCTTATGGTTTAGGTCTCTCAATCACTCCCCAACATCAAATGGGTAGGATGTTTGGTATTCACCGTCTTTTGCCTTTTTGAAGCCGAAATAAGGTCAAACTCCTCATTTCAAGGTGTACATAGGGTAAAACCCACCCAATGAACACTTTGGTAGCCTCAAATTTCCAAATTCCTGGCAATAGAGACATCCTACGCCCAATTTTTCTTTTTCTCAAAATGAAGTAAGATCTGGTCCAGAGGTTCTCCTTGGTGTGTTGATTCCCAATATGTCCAAATTTGCTGATTTTGACAACTTTGAGCTAGTCAAACACTCAAGATTTTGCTTCAAATTCTAGGGTTTCCTCAAGCTGTTTACCCATTTAAATGATTTCCAATTTTGTCCAAACTTGGTGTGAAGGCTTCTTTTATGCTAAGAAACACTTTGGTTTGGTTAAAAATTGCTTTGGGCCCCCAAATCTAGCCTTGAGACATCCTACGCGTAGGATGTCTATCTTTTCCAAATGATCCAATTTTTGTCCCACTTAATCCCCTAGATCCTGGAAACACTCTGGTGATATCAGTTTTGCAAAATGTTGCCCCAAAATGGCCCTAGAGACATCCTACGCGTAGGATGTCTCTTGCATAATTTTCCTAACTGGAGTATTTCTGATGCTTGTTTATGGTCTCTACACTTGATATCAATCACAATCAACACTAAAGAGCACAGAAATAACTCAAAACAAGCACTTTATGAAATTTTCTCGCTTTCTAGCTTCGCCATTTGACTTTTGGACACCAAAAACATGTAAAAACATTCAACTCAACATGTTCTAAGGGTAAAACATACGCATTGAACACACTGGTGACCTCAAAATTTTCAAAATCTTCACAGTTTTACCTCTAGAGACATCCTACATGTAGGATGTCCCCAATGACAGAATTGTTATTTTTTCAGTTCTAACTTTCTCTTAAGCTCTGCCAACCCCTTTGGACTACTCACAGCAATTATCAATCATCAAGCAAGCCTCCAAATGCAATTTTACTTTTTCCTTGATTTTATGTTTTCACAACTTTTATGAGCCTAGTAGAAAATATGACATGCATGATATATGCTCAAGATCAAAATCAGTACGTCCTACTTACTCTACTTCTACTCATCACATGGGATGGTGAAATTTTTTATGCTCAAGTCGCTTTCTAGCCTCACACGGACTCTCTAGCTGACTTTTCACCTCTTCCACCTCACCAACTCCCCATCAATCCACACCTATCTCCTACCTAATACTACCAAAGTTGAAGGATCTAGGCCAGACACACGCTCCCTAGACTCCCTCTATGACCAAAAGAGTCCACCACTCTCCGATCCTATCTAAAAGAATGAATATACTCTGGCAAGCCATAGGGACCTCTATCCTCAAGGACTAGTCTCGGTCACCTACTTAGGGCCCTCATCCCTGGCAACGGCGCCAATGTTGGCGGATACGCCGCGACGGACGTCGGCATAGCGAGAACTCACCTAACATATAATGTCAACTAAGGACGGAGATCGACCCCCGCAAGCGTGTGGAAGCAAGAAAAGGGTGTCAACCTCTACTCGACCGACTAATGACTACTTCCTACAGAGATATCAAATCTACATGCCATCGGTTCTGTGAAAGTGAGAGTCTCCTATGATGCTACCGCAAGCCAAAAGCCCATTAGATATTCTAGAAACGTTACAAAACTTGAGGGATGTCCTATCAATACCAGTAGGCCACTCTCCCTAAGGTCCGTGACCCAAAACCCTACCCAAAAACACCCGGTGCAAAATCACGTAGGATGTCTAATAGGTTTTTGCAGGTCGACGTTTCCAAAAACTAAGATGCCTAATGTGTAGGTCTACTCGCTCTGATCGCATGGATATGCTAAAATGCAAAAACGGACAACGTTTACTCACCAAAACTCCAAAAGTAGCTTGCGGGTGAATCTGCCAAAACACAGACGAACGCACGTGATGTAAGCATCAACGCGTAGCTCTCCTTGTGGGCAACAGGCTATTGCTCTCTGTTTGCGATTCCGGCCACCATAGCTCTTGTAGCACACACACACACACTCTCACTCTCTCGTAGTCTCCCAGTCGACACAGAAAATAAGATTATTAGAAGTCCCCTTACAACGCTTTAGGTTTTGGTTTATATACTAAGCCTTAGAAAACCTAATGTCCGGCCAAAATGACCTATCTGTCCCTAGGCTTCTATAGAGCTTAATTACAACACCGTGAGCTGGCTTTGCTCATCCAACAAGCATCTGCGGCCAAAATACAATTGCCTACTTAAAATATGAAGTTCTTGTAAACATTACAAAAGTGGTCGTAATGGCTCAAAATGATAATAACTGGATATTTGATGATGTTCATGAGCTTGTATCTTCACATTACAGCATCCATCTTCATCTTCATCACTTCATCAGCATCTTCATATGGAATCTTTAGAGAATCTTTGAGGAATCTTCATGGAATCTTTGTGGAAGCGTTGTTGAAAGGTTGGGTGCCTGTCAACATATGCCTTGCATCCATCTAGCATCTTCATTTGATAATTCCTAAACTTAATAAGATATCAGTGGATAGTCTTACCGCCTCTTAATACCTTGTCTTCATGTCAGAGGATGGGGACTCGGGCTGCAGCACTTCTTCTTGGCCCTCAATCTCCGGTGGGTCTTCAATAGTAGGTTCTTGAGGTGGCTCTCCTTTGTAAGGCTTTAATAGGCTCACATGAAAAGCATTGTGTATGAGCCAATGGCTGGGCAACTTGAGTTGATAGGCCGTCTTATTGATTGGCCTAAGAATCTGGAAGGGACCATAGTACCTTTTTGCTAACTTAGCATAGTACTTTTGGTGTCCCGTAGGATTCTTGCCCGTCATGTGCCTTAATCGAGCCTTGGGAAATTTGAGTAAGACCCAATCATTTTCTCTAAAGGCTTGGGCTCTTCTGTGCTTGTCAACAGCAACCTCTTGCCTTTGCTGTGAGATAGAGATAGCATCCTTAAACTTTTGGAAAGATTCTTGTAGGTCTCGGCTATACTCATCTGCAGCGAAGATCTTCCCATGTACCTTAAGTAGCAGGGGACTTTTTTATCTTCCCCCAATTACCTCAAAAGGTGCTTTTCCCATGGAAGTGTGTACAGTGTTATTGTAGGCATACTCCACTAAGGGTAAGTACTTCTCCAATTGGGATCTTTGATCTACTTCCGTTACATAGGCTTTTAGTAGATCGAGAATTGTTAGGTTAGCTATTTCACTTTGGCCATCCGTTTGCGGGTGATAGGCCAAAGAGAAGTCTAGCCTTGTCCCTAAATTCTCAAAGAGACCCTTCCAAAAATTACTGGTCATTCTAGGATGTCTATCTGACACTATGGACATTGGCAAGCCATGGTACTTGAAGATTTGTGAAATAAAGAGGGTTGCCAATTGATGGGCTTTGATAGTCTTTTTGACAGGTATAAAATGAGCTTGTTTGCTGAACCTGTCTACTATCATCCATATTCCCGTATCCCATTGGATAGACTTAGGCAATCCAAAGATAAAATCCATGGATACGCTCTCCCATGGTGAATAAGGGATTGGCAAAGGTTAAAGCAATCCAGGTTGCTTCCCTCTATCAAACTTTGTCTTTTGGCATACCATGCATTTAGAAACATACTCTTGTATGTTTGCTTTCATGGTAGGCCAATAGAAATATGTTTCAATCCCCTTTAGGGTAGACTGAATCCCTCTATGCCCCGCATAAGGAGGAGCATGAGATTCATACATTACTTTCTCACGGAGTGAGTTAGTAACGCATAGTCTATTTCCATAGAGAAGATAACCATCTTGTAAAGTAAATGGTTCCTCTTTCTTCCCTAGTGCAAGGGCTGAAATCACATCTCTAAAATCGGGATCAATAGCATACTCATCTATCATAGAAGATAGATCATTGTGATTTGCTATGACAACCGCATTCACTCTCGGCCGTCTTGAGAGTGCATCGGCTACTTGATTATGCTTGCCAACAACGTGAGCAACATGAAAATGAAATTGTGAAAGGAAATTTGCCCACCTCATTTGTTTGCCGGAGAGCTTAGTCTGCGTCATGAAGTACTTAAGACTTTGGTGATCCGTTCGCAAAATGAAAGGAGTCCCCAATAAATAGTGCTTCCATGAGTCTAAGGCATGTAGAAATGCGAGGAGTTTGCCTAGAGCTTGCTCAACAGGGTCGAGCCTTTGACTTTCATAAGCTATGGCATGCCCTTCTTGGAGAAAAACCGCTCCAAGGCAATCACGATAAGCATCACATTGGACCTCAAATGGCTTTGAAAGATCCAGTAGTGTAAACACAAGTTGAGAGATGAACTTTTCTTTAAGCTTTTCAAAAGCATTTTTCTCCTTGGTAGACCATGCATATCTAACGTTCTTCTTTGTTAGGTAATGTAATGGTCCTGCTATTAGTGAGAACTTTTCTATGAAGCATCTATAGTATGCACACATACCTATAAAGCTTCTTAGTTCATGAAGATTCCTTGGTTTAGGCCATCCTTTTATTACCTCTAATTTTGATGGATCCATTTGGATGCCATTTTGAGAGATAATGTGACCTAAATACTAAATCTCTTGTAAGAAAAAATCACTTTTCTTTCGATTAACATAAAGTTTATTCTCTCTTAGAACTTTAGATATTACCTGGAGGTGTTGCTTGTGTTCGTCTAATGAATTAGAGTAGATGATGATATCATCAAAGAACACTCCTGTAAAGGTTTGGTGAGGCCTGAATAGCTTCTCCATCAAGTGGTTGAATGTGGCTGGTGCATTGGTCAAGCCAAAAGGCATGACAATGTATTCGTAAAGACCAAACGTAGCGCGGAATGAGGTCTTTACAATGTCTTGATCAACTATCCTTAATTGATGATAGCCACTTTTTAGGTCAATCCTACTGAAGTAGGTGGACCCTTGTAGCTTATCAAATAGGTCTTCTACCCGTGGAACGGGAAACCTATTCTTGATATCGATCCTATTTAGTGCTCTATAGTCAACACACATACGATAGGTGCCGTCTTTCTTTTGCACTAATAGCATAGGAGAACAAAATGGAGATTAGCTAGGCCTAACCATGCCTTTCTCAACTAACTCGTGCACTTGCCACATAATCTCCTCTTGTTGAGCTTGAGAAACTTTATAAGGAGGTTTGTTAGGCAGTGAACTTCCTGGAAGAAGTTCAATTGCATGGTCATCATTGCCTCATTTAGGAGGTAGCTCACAAGGGATATCGTCAATAAAGACATTTGTTTTGAGAGTCTTTAACAAAAATCATGTACACGGAAATAGAGCTCTTTATTGACTTATTGAAAGCTTGTGTATGTACAATGGGTATGGTGTTACCCATTTCCTTAGCATCTATGTACATATCTTTTTCCCTGAACCTAAAGGAGATTCTCCTTGCAAGGAATTTAACATTGGCAACCATGCAATCAAACCATGGTGCCCCTAGGATTACATCCTCATGCTTGAGAGGAGAGATAAAGAAGTCCTCTTTGTCCACATAGCTTTGGACATAGAGCCTCAATTTCTCGATTAAGGGAGTCACTGAAGCTTCTTGCCCCTTGAAAGCACCATCTATAAGTAGGACATCTCCCATCTCGTAATCTTGTATGCCTAGCTTGGTGGCCAACTCTTTCCCCAAGCGTGGCATAGAGGATATCCTTTGTGGTGAGTTTCCTCCTCTTGGATTTCGACCAAGGTAGCTCTAGGAGGTTCATGGTGGGTGTTCTTTTAGGGACAAGCGCGGTACGCATGCCCTTGCTCACCGCACTTGAAACAGCGGTTATCCTTGCGATAACGCTCAAGCTCTTCAGGAGAGAGTTTATTTTTGCCTTTGTAAACTCCCTTCTCTTTAGCTTTGTTGGAGTTTCTTTTAGGAGACTTTTGGACATTGTCCTTCCCCTTAGGCTCATTGGAACCCTTGGTTTTTGTGGGCTTAGAATTTCTTTTAGCCCTCGTTTGGAAATTGATTTGAGAAGCCACCATAGTATGGTGTATAGCCACGATATAGTGCGTGGCCTTTGGGAGTTGACATACTCCGCCATTTCTTCAGTTAAGCCCGCACAAAATTGGTGCTTTTGCTCTCCAAAATCCAACTTCTTAAAGACAGGGGCTTTGAGTTGTAAGTCCCAAAACTTTTCTACATATTTGTGAATGGATTTGTAGGGACAGAGAGCTTCAAGCTTCGTCATTCTGTGAGTTTTGTCTTTGGCATCGGTGGCCAAAAACTGCTTCATAATGGAAGCTCTTAAAGCTTTCCATGTTTGTGGAGATTCATGTTGGCCCGTAGGCTATACCACCATTGCCTAGCGGACTTTTGAAAGTGCATGGTTACATGGCGTAGCTTGGAGGACTCCTTGAAGCCCTCATCTCAAACGCCGCATCGATCTGTTGGATAAAGGCCAAGACTTTGTCCGTAGCACCAAAGGTGCCATCGTAGGTAAGGGAAGAAATGATCTTCCCTCCCTCTTTGAACTTCTTGAGCTTGGACGACCTCTTCCATGCAGTATAGGATTTCCTGTGGCCTCTTCTTTTTGATGGTTCAAAGGTTGCACCATCACTTTCTTCACAAGGTGAAGAATTTGAGGAAGATGGAGAAGAGGGCGACCTCTTTCTTGCCTTTTTCTTGCCTTGATCTTCTTTGTCTTCACCATCACTTCCATAAGAGGAAGAGGATGAAGAAGATGGAGAAGAGGGTGTCCTCTTTCTTGCTTTTTTCTTCTCTTCCTTTTTGTCATCCCTCTTTGAAGTATGGTGTGGAGAACTATGCGATGGTCTTCTCTGTTTTGGAGGTGATGGGCGGAGAGTGTTTAGCCCACCGTCTTGTGGAGCCATCTCCACCGAGGTGGCACGAGACTCACTTATTTCTTGTTCCTTCGGCGGGGGCTCTTGAATTCTCCTTTGAGAAGGAGATGCGTCATCAAGGAGCAAATTTTTGAGCCCTTCATATGGATCCTCTTCTTCTTCCCGAATCGGAAAGAGGCCTCTTTTGGAAGTCTCGTAAGGAGGCTTCCTAGGTGCTCTCTTGTCATGGTGGGGAGCTTGGAGAATCCCATGAGCACGAAGCTGCCGTTGCACTTCACTTTGGAGGGATGGATTTCCCATGGCTTGTTGAAGCCTAGAAACAAGATAGTTAACAAGTATCGGGGCATCATTAGTAGCCTTCTCGTTAGCAAAATCAAAGTTATCAGCATTAATTTCACTCTCTTTACTATTGTCAGTCATTCTAACAACTTTTAGGTGTAAACATTTTAGGTGTACTTTGGCACTTCAAGACCTAGTTGCTACTCCTCTTTACCCCTTTAGAAAAATCACTCAAGCTATTGTACCAGTGGCTCGAATACCATTAATTGCAAGGAATAGAAGAGAGGGTCGTTCAACACCAAAACAGCACCGACTCCTCTCAAGCTTCTAATAGCTCAATAGTGGTTAAATCCATAGGCAAGCCCTGTAGGACTCCACTATTAAGACCATAGCTATCGACGGTGATGCTCGTTAACTGCACAAATGCACGCGAACTGCAAGGCTAAAAAATCCCTATGCTACTTACTCACATGCAATTAATAATATCAGCCATTTATAGCTAGCTTGAGGACCTCCCTTCTTGAGCAAGAAAAGAGAAACCTTGTGCTCTGATACCAATGTTACATTTAATGGCCTAGTAACTTGTGTGTAGCGGAAAATAGCATGAACATAGTGATCATTTCATTAGAATAGATTCCTAATGAGAATAACAAGCGTGCTCAGGTGGAGAGAGCAACAAAAATCATAACACCTAGTTAGATAGCATGAACAATACTTCAAAAGAGAGAGAAATTAAGCAATTGACAACATTTGAGGACCGGATTTGCATGGAGCCGGTCCCCCCTCCAAAAGGCTTTGTATTATGGTTTCTCCCATCAAGAGAGACATTTTACAATACAATTCTTTGTGTTCCTTCAATACTAGCTAGTGCAATGAAGATGGAAACTTCAAGCACTAAGCAAAACACTTATCAAACACAACATCAATTCCCTCATGGTCTCAGGCCCAAGACCTCACACACCTTTCAAGATGGTGAGAGCTAGCGGGGTATGAGAGTGGATTGAGAGGAAGAAGGAGTAGTCTTACGAGAAAGATGTACTTCTCCTCACATAATCACTCATATTATCATAGCTTAGCTTGATAATTAGCATGGTAGAGGAGATGAGCATGCATTGAAGCTTGGCTCTTGGTTGGATTTGCATCACAAAGCCAAGAGTTGTTGGTGTAGGCCTCCCTTCTCACAAGCTTGGAGTAGGTGATAAGCTTTTCATTAAAGCTTGAGAAGAGAGAGAGAGAGAGAGAGAGAGAGAGAGAGAGAGAGAGTCTTCTTACTCCACACATAGACTAGCGTGAGTGTGTAATGCAATAATGCCTTGAGAAAATCAGCCCCCTCTCTCTCTTGGTCGACCCCTCTTGCTATTTGCTCATGCAAACACCCCATTGGACCTCCAACCTCCCCATGCTTAGCCAATAGGATTTTAGGAGCATAAGTGATGATCGCCTTCTAACATGTGTCCCCCTTTCCCCTTTTGTGACAGCTTTAGGTAATTAATTAATGCAACTAAACTCTCATTGGACCCCTTTGTCTCTTGGCCAATAGAAATCAGGCAAGCCATTGGACTATTGAATGCTCATTGGACCCCTTGGGAGACTGTCCAATAGTGTTCTAGAGAGCTTAATTCTTATTAGCTCTTTTATTAAGTTTTTTTAACTTAATTAAACTAGATTTACTCTAGCCTAATTCTCATTGGTCCACCTCCAATGCCATCCAATAGGATATGAGTAATGATGCATGGTTTTTAGAACCCCTTCTGAAGATGCAATAAAGGCACAGTCAGTTGTTGGGGAGATGAGGATACTCTAGTCCAAGGGATCTCGAAAGAGAAAAAAAATCTACTTCACAAGCACCAAAGAGTAAAAAGTGCCATGGACAGAAGATACGTGGGAACAAGCTCTTATGCATGCCTACAACCTATATCTTACTGAATAGCCCATTCTAGGTGTGAATTTCTAGTGAAATTTACACGAGGATGTTCGTGTGGACTCGCAGCACAGCATACTCCGTTTTCACGTTTTTACCGACAGTAAATATTTTTTACCACAGTAAATATTTTTCACCTACATGGTAAATACAAATCACTTTTTACCTACAGTAACTTTTTTTACCCATGGTAAATATTTTTTACTGCACCATAAGTATTTGGTAGGTAACAGTTCACTATTACTAGAAGCAGTGATTGGGCATCAACAATGCAGTTACAGGAGGAGAAAAAGGGAAAATCTTATGGTAAAGGTGAGTCAATAGGGATAAAGACTTTTGAGTTGAAAAGAGACATGCTGATTTTTTCAAAGAACACATGTCAAAAGAAGCCATGGTTGAGGATTTTTTGAGAATTTGATATTCAGGAGGACCCAGCAGGTCCCCCCCTGACATGTGCAGAACCTCCAGTTTCAACAGCCACCTTACCTGCTCTTAAATGCTGGTCAAGGCCTTATCCCCATGTGTCACAATCAGAAAAATCAGCATTTACCCTCCCCTCTCACATCACTCTAGAGAATATCTTGATGGTGACATATCAGGTGACCTCAATCTGTTGACCACCCTAAGCAAAAAGTAAACCCAATCAGCGGATTTAAGCATGTTTATCCCTAATCCTAAACCCTCTCAGAAACCTATATAAGGAGGCCTTCTCTCACTCAAAACCAACACTTCACCCACTTCACCAAGCAACGAAGCTATGACGACCTTGCTCACAACGGGGAGCTATGGATGGAGCTCTACTCTCTCTCCCTCTCTCTCTCTCCCTCTAGTATGCTACATTACTAGCCCTAAAACCTAAATAAGGAGTCTTCTCTCATGCTCCATGGCCACCATCCTCGCCATCATTCTCTAAGGTATTGATGTGTTGCTAGTAGGATCATACCTACTGGCTGGGTTGATTGTTTTTGACAAGGGATTATGCCATCCTTGGCTTGTTTCTCTATATCCTTGTTATGTATGATCACATGCCGTTGTATTGTTAAGCTGATGTCTTGCATATATATATGCTACATAAGGTCCCTAAGCTTTGTTTCTATGTGTTTTGCCATATGTTTTGATGCCATCATAATGCCAGAAGTCCCACTTGCCTATGTGCACTATGTGTGAGGTCCCTAAACCTCTTAATTTAGGGTGGTGCCCCTTTGTTTTGTTCTTTGCTTGTTTGCATGAGGCGTGGTTTGTGGAGTGTGCACGAGTACAGAGGCCACCCGATTGCACTGCTCTTTTTCCCGCCATCATTTTGGTGCCCCCACGGAGGAGGGCTACACAGACCTCCAGTCCACAAGCAATGAAGATGTGCAATCTACAACATGGACGAATGGCGTGAGGAGTTTGCAAATTGGAGAACAGAAGAGGAGGAGGCTTTAGAGGCCTTAAAAGCTTTCATCGAGGTCTTGTTACCAGGTTGCAGTGTCATTGAGATTCAAGAAGTAAGTTCTTCTACATGCCTTGTTCGTGATCGTCGCCAACGAAGGAGAGTAAGAAGAAGAGCTTGATATACCTCTCCTCTCAACCTATGAGTGCTCCAGAAACCTCCAACGCACACGAGCTTGAAATATTCTACATCAACATACACGAAGGTACTGTGACACACATTAAGGGAAGAGAAAGCATCACCAGACCTCTCTTTCCTGAGAAGCCAACTAAGAGGAGGAAGATCACCTCTACACCTAAGTGGTCCAAGGCCGCAGCGCGTGCTCAAGCGTAAGGTAACATTTGGCTTAATCTCATTAATAAGGGATTACATGACCACTACAGGCAAGAAAAAGGCTAGTGAGAAACCAACTTCAACCTCCAACTTGCAACCACGACTCTCACCCCTAAATCCTCCTGAAGCAAAGAGGCGAAGGCTTGCCTACAAGATTGCCGCCCGTCTGCGAGTGCTCCCAGTGCACTTTGTGAATCCAGACACCACCAATCCCAATCCAACCTCCTATCCGCGTGAAGATCACTTTGGATATTGTCCAAAGTGCTTTGGAGACCGGGTGAAAAGCCTCCCTGCCCTACCTTTGCTGCTAATTTTCAAGAAGTTATCTCAATCTAAGGAAACTATCTTAGTTGATGATGTGCTGCACATTAATGGTGTCACTTTCATTCGTCATGATGATTATGGTAATAGCACCCAATTGTTGCTTGCTAAAAGGCTCAGCATTGTACAAAGTGTTGCCATCACGCCTTACGTCTTCACAGATGCATCAGGAAGAGTCGAAGTGATCCGAGGTGCTGACCTTCTGTGGCTGATCAGGCTCATTGGTCCCAAGGTGGTGCAACTAAGCTCGGCTATTGTGTGTAAGTATGGATGCCAATAATGAGAATGATGATCCCCGCATGTTTCCTTTCCATTTTGTGCGTCATATCCGTGTGAATATTTGTATTGATAGACGAATCTTTTATCAACAAAGAATAGCCCTGTTGTTTGGAGCCGAGAGACTTGGGGAAATCTTGCGCTCTCCTCATCCTGTCATTCTACCCTTACTAGACTATTACTATTCCTTTGATGTGTCGATCTTCATCCTAGTTTGAGCTAAGTTGTGCTAAAGCTCCAAATTGTAATTACCATACTCTATTTTAAAATAAATTGGAGCTGTTTGTGTAATTGTTTACTCTCTCACTTATGGCCTTCCCTAATTTTTATGGTAAGCCTGGGGAGGTTGCTCCAGATTTTTTGGATAATTTGGAAATGGCCTTTCTGGTAGCGGGAAGGGATGACGAAGCTACTAAGTTAAGGGCCTTTCCTTTGGTCTTGAGGGAAGGTGCAAAATTATGGTATCAAACTTTGGCACCTGAAGAAAGAAGAGACTGGGAGTCCTTAAAGATGGCCTTCATCGAAGAATTTCGCCGCCATGAGCCTCCGGAGGAGATATGGAGACAGCTCTTAGAGCTACGCCAAACATCACCCAATGACTATAGAAGCTATGAAGGAAAGTTTTCCAACTTGTGGGAGAAATGGTGTGCATCACTAGGTGAAGGAGAAAGGGAACCAGAATGCCTAAAGAAGGACTGTTTCCTGGCAGGGCTTTACCCCATCCTTCGAGAAAAGGTAAAAGGTAAATTCCCAGATACCTTTGATAAAGCTATGACTTATGCAAGGGAGAAGGATAGGAAGTTAAAATTCCAAGCTCAACTACAAGGGGGAATGGAGCCTCCACCGCTAGCTCAACCTACGGCAAGGGTAGTAGCAGGGACAGGAGCAAGAGACCAAGAGTCCTCTCAACAAGAATTACTTCAACAAATCACCAATCAACTAGAGAGCGTGTCCATCAATCTGGTTCAAGGTGTAAGGGCTCCCCAGCCAGGAAATGAACGAAATAGACAAGAAGGACAAAGCCAAGGACGTGAGTACATTTGCTACAACTGTGGAAAGGTAGGTCATGGCATGTATTATTGCCCCCATCCACGACGCTATCAAGGAAATGGTAATCAAAGACGGCCTCCTCGCCAGCAAGTCACTCCTCCTCGAGCTAGGCCACTAAATGGACAAAATGCACACGTGGCTCCACCAATCCAAATATTGAGACCCCCTCCTCCACCACCACAAGCACCAGCAGAGATCCCTCCACTACCATCGGGAGGGGAGGACAGGGATGTCTCTATCATAAGTCTTGACAATGGTAAGGATAAAGGGAAAGAAAAAATGGAGGAAGTTGTTGCCATGCCAATAAAGAGAGTTAGGAGACAAAGAACTGATGAAATGGAAGCTTCAGAGCCGGATAAAGGGAATGAGGGTTCCTCCCAAGTGATAGGAGACAAGAAAAGGAAGAGTAGGTCAAGGAGGCACATAGGAGTAGAAGACTTTCCACTTGGGGTAGGATCCATACCTTACGACCTGGTAGCAGATGTGAGTAAGCAAGGACCAAAGATTTCATGGCAACAACTCCTCCACCTTTCCCCAAAGATGCGTAGAACCTGGTCTAAGATGGTCAGCACCAAGAGGGCTAAGGCAAAGTCAGTTGGGTCTATTAGTGCAAGAGGCATGAAGGATATCGTGCCAGTCATTGATGCAGAGATTAAGAGTCAGCGAGTTTCCAATGTGTACGTAGATGGTGGAGCCGAGATTTGTGTTATGACAGAGAAATTAATGCACAGGTTGGGTTTGGAAGTAAACGAGCAAACTTCCTTACAAGCTAAGATGGCAAATAATGTAAGGGTGGCTTGTGTGGGAAAGGTTAATGGAGTGAAGGTTTCATCTTTTGGTGTGGCAATCTCAATTGATGCTTATGTGATCCCAACTAAGGGGGAGGGATATCCGCTAATCCTTGGAAGACCGTGGCTTATGGCTATGAAAGCTAGGCAAGATTGGGAGACAGGTTCCCTTGAGTTGCGACCAAATCATAAGGTAGGTGGCAAGCAACAAAAAATTGTGTATGACATGAAGCAGGGTAGACAACAAGACCTAGAGATGGAGACTTCTATGGATGAATGGAGCACAAGCAGCTGCTCTTCATCTGAGGATGAGTCATCTGAGGAGGATGCTAGCTCTTTGGAAGTCATGGGTATAATACTGTGAAACCCAGAAGGAGAAGGTGGTCAAGACTCTCTAAACAAGGAAGAAGCCACAGGCTTAGAGGAGATGCTAGCTAAGGACCTAATAGAAGAAGAGAGAGAACCCTATTTGCAGGTACTCAAGAAGCATGCTGGCCTCTTTATAACTGATTACGAGCACATTAAGGGAGTGACGGTAACCCAACACCATATCCAATTAAAGGAAGGTGCCGTCAACCTTGTTGGTGATGAGGTATTTGCACAGGTTGAAGCTCTAGTAGGTCATGTTTCTGAGTATAAAGAGATGGTTGTGGAGACGTTTACAGAGGGTTTGGATACAGGTTTGAAAAGTGATCAGGTTTGCTTGGCTATGCAGCAAGTGGAGGCAAATGGCAGGGTCTTGCTATGTTATGTGATGGTATGGATACATGTGTTAGTGGAGGTTGCTTTACATATATTTTTGTGTCAATGGTGAGGTTTTTTTGAAGTGGACTATACCATGGAGGGTTCTGTAGCAGATGGTAGGATAGCTGCTTATGATTCAGGTTTCTCAAGTGATGGCAAGTATGCTTATAGTGGACACGAAGGATTATGGATGCAGGGTGACGAAGCTCCGTGCTATAAAGAGCTGGAAGGGTGGCCTGTCTATTGGCCTACAAGTGCAAAGGAAGGCTTGGATATACATGTTTTACAGGTTGATGGCAATGAGCAATGCTTTACTTTCGATCCAGGTGGATTCTACACCATGCGTGGGGGAGCTTTGAGCTTTCCATTTGACCCTGGAGGGTGATGCAGTAGCAGATGCTTTTTTCTCTATCTCTATCCTATCTATATAGCCACTATACTATCATTTTTTATGCGGTCTATAGCTCTATGTTATATAATTCTCTCTATACAGTCATCTTTTACCTAAATAATACTATGGTTGAGCATGAATGCTCAATGAGGGGTTGGGCAAAAAAGAAAAAAAAAGGAAAAAAAGAGAAGAAGAAAAAAGAAAAAAAGAGAATGCTACCAGTGAAAGCGGATATTGACAATGGATGGGGTATGGCTTTCAAGGGTCTAGGAGACCAGTTGTTAGTCATGGATGGATACAATTATTCATCAGAAAGGACTTAACAGGGTGCATCAGCCAAGAAAGCAGTAACATGGCAAATTCAATTGGTACCAGGTGGGTAAGTATTCAAGAGAACCCTATTGTAGCACAACCTACAGCTAGAGGCATCAAATACCTCTAGCTTAAGGGGGAGGGCTATATGATGCATGGTTTTTAGGACCCCTTCTGAAGATGCAATAAAGGCACAGTCAGTTGTTGAGGAGATGAGGATACTCTAGTCCAAGGGATCTCGAAAGAGAAGAAAAATCTACTTCACAAGCACCAAAGAGTAAAAAGTGCCATGGACAGAAGATACGTGGGAACAAGCTCTTATGCATGCCTACAACCTATATCTTACTGAATAGCCCATTCTAGGTGTGAATTTCTAGTGAAATTTACACGAGGATGTTCGTGTGGACTCACAGCACAGCATAATCCATTTTCACGTTTTTACCGACAGTAAATATTTTTTACCACAGTAAATATTTTTTACCTACAGTAAATATTTTTCACCTACATGGTAAATACAAATCACTTTTTACCTACAGTAACTTTTTTTACCCATGGTAAATATTTTTTACTGCACCATAAGTATTTGGTAGGTAACAGTTCACTGTTACTAGAAGCAGTGATTGGGCATCAACAATGCAGTTACAGGAGGAGAAAAAGGGAAAATCTTATGGTAAAGGTGAGTCAACAGGGATAAAGACTTTTGAGTTGAAAAGAGACATGCTGATTTTTTCAAAGAACACATGTCAAAAGAAGCCATGGTTGAGGATTTTTTGAGAATTTGATATTCAGGAGGACCCAGCAGGTCCCCCCCTGAAATGTGCAGAACCTCCAGTTTCAACAGCCACCTTACCTGCTCTTAAATGCTGGTCAAGGCCTTATCCCCATGTGTCACAATCAAAAAAATCAGCATTTACCCTCCCCTCTCACATCACTCTAGAGAATATCTTGATGGTGACATATCAGGTGACCTCAATCTGTTGACCACCCTAAGCAAAAAGTAACCCCAATCAGCGGATTTAAGCATGTTTATCCCTAATCCTAAACCCTCTCAGAAACCTATATAAGGAGGCCTTCTCTCACTCAAAACCAACACTTCACCCACTTCACCAAGCAACGAAGCTATGACGACCTTGCTCACAACGAGGAGCTATGGATGGAGCTCTACTCTCTCTCCCTCTCTCTCTCTCCCTCTAGTATGCTACATTACTAGCCCTAAAACCTAAATAAGGAGTCTTCTCTCATGCTCCATGGCCACCATCCTCGCCATCATTCTCTAAGGTATTGATGTGTTGCTAGTAGGATCATACCTACTTGCTGGGTTGATTGTTTTTGACAAGGGATTATGCCATCCTTGGCTTGTTTCTCTATATCCTTGTTATGTATGATCACATGCCGTTGTATTGTTAAGCTGATGTCTTGCGTATATATATGCTACATAAGGTCCCTAAGCTTTGTTTCTATGTGTTTTGCCATATGTTTTGATGCCATCATAATGCCAGAAGTCCCACTTGCCTATGTGCACTATGTGTGAGGTCCCTAAACCTCTTAATTTAGGGTGGTGCCCCTTTGTTTTGTTCTTTGCTTGTTTGCATGAGGCGTGGTTTGTGGAGTGTGCACGAGTACAGAGGCCACCCGATTGCACTGCTCTTTTTCCCGCCATCATTTTGGTGCCCCCACGGAGGAGGGCTACACAGACCTCCAGTCCACAAGCAATGAAGATGTGCAATCTACAACATGGACGAATGGCGTGAGGAGTTTGCAAATTGGAGAACAGAAGAGGAGGAGGCTTTAGAGGCCTTAAAAGCTTTCATCGAGGTCTTGTTACCAGGTTGCAGTGTCATTGAAATTCAAGAAGTAGGTTCTTCTACATGCCTTGTTCGTGATCGTCGCCAACGAAGGAGAGTAAGAAGAAGAGCTTGATATACCTCTCCTCTCAACCTATGAGTGCTCCAGAAACCTCCAACGCACACGAGCTTGAAATATTCTACATCAACATACACGAAGGTACTGTGACACACATTAAGGGAAGAGAAAGCATCACCAGACCTCTCTTTCCTGAGAAGCCAACTAAGAGGAGGAAGATCACCTCTACACCTAAGTGGTCCAAGGCCGCAGCGCGTGCTCAAGCGTAAGGTAACATTTGGCTTAATCTCATTAATAAGGGATTACATGACCACTATAGGCAAGAAAAAGGCTAGTGAGAAACCAACTTCAACCTCCAACTTGCAACCATGACTCTCACCCCTAAATCCTCCTGAAGCAAAGAGGCGAAGGCTTGCCTACAAGATTGCCGCCCGTCTGCGAGTGCTCCCAGTGCACTTTGTGAATCCAGACACCACCAATCCCAAGCCAACCTCCTATCCGCGTGAAGATCACTTTGGATATTGTCCAAAGTGCTTTGGAGACCGGGTGAAAAGCCTCCCTGCCCTAACTTTGCTGCTAATTTTCAAGAAGTTATCTCAATCTAAGGAAACTATCTTAGTTGATGATGTGCTGCACATTAATGGTGTCACTTTCATTCGTCATGCTGATTATGGTAATAGCATCCAATTGTTGCTTGCTAAAAGGCTCAGCATTGTACAAAGTGTTGCCATCACGCCTTACGTCTTCACAGATGCATCAGGAAGAGTCAAAGTGATCCGAGGTGCTGACCTTCTGTGGCTGATCAGGCTCATTGGTCCCAAGGTGGTGCAACTAAGCTAGGCTATTGTGTGTAAGTATGGATGCCAATAATGAGAATGATGATCCCCGCATGTTTCCTTTCCATTTTGTGCGTCATATCCGTGTGAATATTTGTATTGATAGAAGAATCTTTTATCAGCAAAGAATAGCCTTGTTGTTTGGAGCCGAGAGACTTGGGGAAATCTTGCGCTCTCCTCATCCTGTCATTCTACCCTTACTAGACTATTACCATTCCTTTGATGTGTCGATCTTCATCCTAGTTTGAGCTAAGTTGTGCTAAAGCTCCAAATTGTAATTACCATACTCTATTTTAAAATAAATTGGAGCTGTTTGTGTAATTGTTTACTCTCTCACTTATGGCCTTCCCTAATTTTTATGGTAAGCCTGGGGAGGTTGCTCCAGATTTTTTGGATAATTTGGAAATGGCCTTTCTGGTAGCGGGAAGGGATGACGAAGCTACTAAGTTAAGGGCCTTTCCTTTGGTCTTGAGGGAAGGTGCAAAATTATGGTATCAAACTTTGGCACCTGAAGAAAGAAGAGACTGGGAGTCCTTAAAGATGGCCTTCATCGAAGAATTTCGCCGCCATGAGCCTCCGGAGGAGATATGGAGACAGCTCTTAGAGCTACGCCAAACATCACCCAATGACTATAGAAGCTATGAAGGAAAGTTTTCCAACCTGTGGGAGAAATGGTGTGCATCACTAGGTGAAGGAGAAAGGGCGCCAGAATGCCTAAAGAAGGACTGTTTCCTGGCAGGGCTTTACCCCATCCTTCGAGAAAAGGTAAAAGGTAAATTCCCAGATACCTTTGATAAAGCTATGACTTATGCAAGGGAGAAGGATAGGAAGTTAAAATTCCAAGCTCAACTACAAGGGGGAATGGAGCCTCCACCGCTAGCTCAACCTACGGCAAGGGTAGTAGCAGGGACAGGAGCAAGAGACCAAGAGTCCTCTCAACAAGAATTACTTCAACAAATCACCAATCAACTAGAGAGCGTGTCCATCAATCTGGTTCAAGGTGTAAGGGCTCCCCAGCCAGGAAATGAACGAAATAGACAAGAAGGACAAAGCCAAGCACGTGAGTACATTTGCTACAACTGTGGAGAGGTAGGTCACGACATGTATTATTGCCCCCATCCACGACGCTATCAAGGAAATGGTAATCAAAGACGGCCTCCTCGCCAGCAAGTCACTCCTCCTCGAGCTAGGCCACTAAATGGACAAAATGCACACGTGGCTCCACCAATCCAAATATTGAGACCCCCTCCTCCACCACCACAAGCACCAGCAAAGATCCCTCCACTACCATCGGGAGGGGAGGACAGGGCTGTCTCTGTCATAAGTCTTGACAATGGTAAGGATAAAGGGAAAGAAAAAATGGAGGAAGTTGTTGCCATGCCAATACAGAGAGTTAGGAGACAAAGAACTGATGAAATGGAAGCTTCAGAGCCGGATAAAGGGAATGAGGGTTCCTCCCAAGTGATAGGAGACAAGAAAAGGAAGAGTAGGTCAAGGAGGCACATAGGAGTAGAAGACTTTCCACTTGGGGTAGGATCCATACCTTACGACCTGGTAGCAGATGTGAGTAAGCAAGGACCAAAGATTTCATGGCAGCAACTCCTCCACCTTTCCCCAAAGATGCGTAGAACCTGGTCTAAGATGGTCAGCACCAAGAGGGCTAAGGCAAAGTCAGTTGGGTCTATTAGTGCAAGAGGCATGAAGGATATCGTGCCAGTCATTGATGCAGAGATTAAGAGTCAGCGAGTTTCCAATGTGTACGTAGATGGTGGAGCCGAGATTTGTGTTATGACAGAGAAATTAATGCACAGGTTGGGTTTGGAAGTAAACGAGCAAACTTCCTTACAAGCTAAGATGGAAAATAATGTAAGGGTGGCTTGTGTGGGAAAGGTTAATGGAGTGAAGGTTTCATCTTTTGGTGTGGCAATCTCAATTGATGCTTATGTGATCCCAACTAAGGGGGAGGGCTATCCGCTAATCCTTGGAAGACCTTGGCTTATGGCTATGAAAGCAAGGCAAGATTGGGAGACAGGTTCCCTTGAATTGTGACCAAATCATAAGGTAGGTGGCAAGCAACAAAACATTGTGTATGACATGAAGCAGGGTAGACAACAAGACCTAGAGATGGAGACTTCTATGGATGAATGGAGCACAAGCAGCTGCTCTTCATCTGAGGATGAGTCATCTGAGGAGGATGCTAGCTCTTTGGAAGTCATGGGTATAATACTGTGAAACCCAGAAGGAGAAGGTGGTCAAGACTCTCTAAACAAGGAAGAAGCCACAGGCTTAGAGGAGATGCTAGCTAAGGCCCTAATAGAAGAAGAGAGAGAACCCTATTTGCAGGTACTCAAGAAGCATGCTGGCCTCTTTATAACTGATTACGAGCACATTAAAGGAGTGACGGTAACCCAACACCATATCCAATTAAAGGAAGGTGCCGTCAACCTTGTTGGTGATGAGGTATTTGCACAGGTTGAGGCTCTAGTAGGTCATGTTTCTGAGTATAAAGAGATGGTTGTGGAGACGTTTACAGAGGGTTTGGATACAGGTTTGAAAAGTGATCAGGTTTGCTTGGCTATGCAGCAAGTGGAGGCAAATGGCAGGGTCTTGCTATGTTATGTGATGGTATGGATACATGTGTTAGTGGAGGTTGCTTTACATATATTTTTGTGTCAATGGTGAGGTTTTTTTGAAGTGGACTATACCATGGAGGGTTCTGTAGCAGATGGTAGGATAGCTGCTTATGATTCAGGTTTCTCAAGTGATGGAAAGTATGCTTATAGTGGACACGAAGGATTATGGATGCAGGGTGACGAAGCTCCGTGCTATAAAGAGCTGGAAGGGTGGCCTGTCTATTGGCCTACAAGTGCAAAGGAAGGCTTGGATATACATGTTTTACAGGTTGATGGCAATGAGCAATGCTTTACTTTTGATCCAGGTGGATTCTACACCATGCGTGGGGGAGCTTTGAGCTTTCCATTTGACCCTGGAGGGTGATGCAGTAGCAGATACTTTTTTCTCTATCTCTATCCTATCTATATAGCCACTATACTATCATTTTTTATGCGGTCTATAGCTCTATGTTATATAATTCTCTCTATACATTCATCTTTTACCTAAATAATACTATGGCTGAGCATGAATGCTCAACGAGGGGTTGGGCAAAAAAGAAAAAAAAAGGAAAAAAAGAGAGAAGAAAAAAGAAAAAAAGAGAATGCTACCAGTGAAAGCGGATATTGACAATGGATGGGGTATGGCTTTCAAGGGTCTAGGAGACCAGTTGTTAGTCATGGATGGATACAATTATTCATCAGAAAGGACTAAACAGGGTGCATCAGCCAAGAAAGCAGTAACATGGCAAATTCAATTGGTACCAGGTGGGTAAGTATTCAAGAGAACCCTATTGTAGCACAACCTACAGCTAGAGGCATCAAATACCTCTAGCTTAAGGGGGAGGGCTATATGATGCATGGTTTTTAGGACCCCTTCTGAAGATGCAATAAAGGCACAGTCGGTTGTTGGGGAGATGAGGATACTCTAGTCCAAGGGATCTCGAAAGAGAAGAAAAATCTACTTCACAAGCACCAAAGAGTAAAAAGTGCCATGGACAGAAGATACGTGGGAACAAGCTCTTATGCATGCCTACAACCTATATCTTATTGAATACCCATTCTAGGTGTGAATTTCTAGTGAAATTTACACGAGGATGTTCGTGTGGACTCACAGCACACCATACTCCGTTTTCACTTTTTTACCGACAGTAAATATTTTTTACCACAGTAAATATTTTTTACCTACAATAAATATTTTTCACCTACATGGTAATTACAAATCACTTTTTACCTACAGTAACTTTTTTTACCCATGGTAAATATTTTTACTGCACCATAAGTATTTGGTAGGTAACAGTTCACTGTTACTAGAAGCAGTGATTGGGCATCAACAATGCAGTTACAGGAGGAGAAAAAGGGAAAATCTTATGGTAAAGGTGAGTCAACAGGGATAAAGACTTTTGAGTTGAAAAGAGACATGCTGATTTTTTCAAAGAACACATGTCAAAAGAAGCCATGGTTGAGGATTTTTTGAGAATTTGATATTCAGGAGGACCCAGCAGGTCCCCCCCTGACATGTGCAGAACCTCCAGTTTCAACAGCCACCTTACCTGCTCTTAAATGCTGGTCAAGGCCTTATCCCCATGTGTCACAATCAAAAAAATCAGCATTTACCCTCCCCTCTCACATCACTCTAGAGAATATCTTGATGGTGACATATCAGGTGACCTCAATCTGTTGACCACCCTAAGCAAAAAGTAACCCCAATCAGCGGATTTAAGCATGTTTATCCCTAATCCTAAACCCTCTCAGAAACCTATATAAGGAGGCCTTCTCTCACTCAAAACCAACACTTCACCCACTTCACCAAGCAACGAAGCTATGACGACCTTGCTCACAACGAGGAGCTATGGATGGAGCTCTACTCTCTCTCCCTCTCTCTCTCTCCCTCTAGTATGCTACATTACTAGCCCTAAAACCTAAATAAGGAGTCTTCTCTCATGCTCCATGGCCACCATCCTTGCCATCATTCTCTAAGGTATTGATGTGTTGCTAGTAGGATCATACCTACTTGCTGGGTTGATTGTTTTTGACAAGGGATTATGCCATCCTTGGCTTGTTTCTCTATATCCTTGTTATGTATGATCACATGCCGTTGTATTGTTAAGCTGATGTCTTGCGTATATATATGCTACATAAGGTCCCTAAGCTTTGTTTCTATGTGTTTTGCCATATGTTTTGATGCCATCATAATGCCAGAAGTCCCACTTTCCTATGTGCACTATTTGTGAGGTCCCTAAACCTCTTAATTTAGGGTGGTGCCCCTTTGTTTTGTTCTTTGCTTGTTTGCATGAGGCGTGGTTTGTGGAGTGTGCACGAGTACAGAGGCCATCCGATTGCACTGCTCTTTTTCCTGCCATCAAGTACATCTTGTGGGCATATGGGCTAGGGAGCTGACATGTGTCCCTCATTCCCTTTGTGTAAAGGGGCTTGTGTGTGTGTGAGTGAGTTTCTCTCTCATCTCCTACAACTAGGGTTCGCCCCCTCGTATTTAGGGATGCATGAAGACTTTTTGGGACACACACAAGGCATCCAATTTCCCTAATGTTTGACCTTTGGACACATCCTTTGAATTTTGGAACCTTAGCATTTTGGAAGTCTTAATGGGATGAACCTTAGGGCCTTTTAATCCCATTGTTGCACATTGCTCTTTTGCAAATGGCCCCCCCTTTGGATCCATATTTTCCCTCCTTTGGATCCCTATTATGGCCGGTCTGCCAGCTTAACCAATATTCTAGCTTTTTCTCCCCTTGCACTTCCCCATATTAAATGATCAATTTAACATGAGAAAATCATTTAGGAGAATTAGATATTAGCTATTATGACATAGAGGACTATTCATACTACTACAAAAGCAAATTAACCACTTCCTAGTCAGAAAATCAGTCTACGTCCAATCTCACTGCTCTAGGTCATCACGCCTTTTCAGCATCCAAACAAATTCAGAATGCAACAAAAGTTAAGGAGAGGTATTACAACAGCTAAGGGCACATTCCTACCAAATTCTGCAGCCATTTGGGAAGGTATATAAATCACGATCTATCACAAAAAATGTGCAAAAAAACTGAAACAGAACTACACGGAAAGGTCCCCTTTAAGCATAGAAACACTTTTCCAAGGTCAAAACATCAAAAAACAACCATTTAAGACCTCAGATCAATACAATTAGCTCACAAATAAGACGTTGCAAACCACAACAAAATTGAGAATGATTACGGTTAGATTGTAGAGCAAGAGACAAGAAACAAAATATGCTATTTGAAATCAAATTCTGATTACCAAATAAGGAGACAAGCGGATTACAGTTTGTAGCTCTCACAGTCGACAACCGATTCTTTCAAAGATAATCATTGTGTGTTTTTCAAAACTAAGGGTTTTGACTTAAGAGCTAGGGGGACTTTCCCACGGCCATTCGGCCACTTGCATGGTGTGTAGGCTCAGAGAGGCTAAGAGGGAATGATAGAATATATTACAATTAAGAATCCTCATTAGCAGAATTACACCGCTTCTTTTGAAAAAATGAGTGAGTACAACAAAGTTTGGTGTATATCCGTCTTTTACTTGTCAGTTTGTTGTGTCCACCAAACATTCCCCCCTTCCTATTCATTGCATGTCCTCGTGCAATCTGTCTTTGACTATCTTCTAGTAGTTGATCAATCTCTTTTCTAGCATCCCAGTGAGGTACCGGAACTTTTGTGCCTTTGCCGCGATCTCCACTTTTGTCGCCAACTCTCTGAAGGGATTATTGCTGAGAGTGCTCTGATATGGTATGTGTCAAGCTCCATTATTGAATTTATATAGCCCCATGTAAGTGTTGTCTGTATTAAGCCATGTTGTATGCTAGCAAGAAGAGTAATGATAAGTGAGGAACTATTTCTTTCTCCTATGGAATGTTTCTTCTTCCTCTTCCCTATCCTCATTCCCCACTAGCTCTCTTCGCCTTCGAAGGTGTTTGAGGCCTTGGGACTAAGGCTTGGGATAGTTAATGATTTCTTCAAGTTTATGTTATGTTTGTGATGCATGAAGCTTTCCATCTTCATTGCATCACCTAGGTTACAAGGAAGACAAAGATTGTATTGTACCAAGTCTCTTTTGATGGGAGAAACTATAATACAAATGCCTATTGGAGGGGGGACCGGCTCCATATGAATCTGATCCTCAACTATTGTCATGTTCTCTAAACTCTCTCTCTTGCAAAAGTATTGTTCATGCCAAGTTAACTAAATACCATGTTTATGTTGCTACCATCAATTAAGTTCAACCGCTATGCTCACAAAGAATCCCTCAAAAGTGCTTCACCTAATTTCCTAATTCCACTACTCTCAAAGTTCATAGGCAATTTCCATTACAAAATGAGAGCCTCTAGAGGCGCTCTCCGCCAGCAACTTTCAAGTCTCACCACTTCGGGTTCAGCTCATTGCTATATTCTGGATACACTGCATTGGAGCTTGCAAAATGGTACATCTTCTTCTTTGATGTAAAGTATGTAGTCCCAAAGACAAGGAACGGCTATGAGACCTTGAAAATACTGATGGATGATGATTGGCCAACTCTTGACAATACCTCTATTGTATTAACAAGGCAACAAACTGAAAATGAAATCTTCAATGCAATGAAGTGCATGTACGGGTCACATCGAGAAATACTAACATCTTATATGCCTCTGCATATTTTTGTTTTTTTGTTCAAGGTAGACGATGCGCATTGCACGCCTACCATGTGGATTGCTAAGGGTGGAGCAACAATAAATGCCTTCCTTCCATTTGCTTGGGACTCAAAGATTGTTCAGCACAATGGGGATACCATAAAGTGAATGGTTGTAACAAAAAAAAAAATCATCCGATACCACCCTTAAACTGTGGAAACGGACACGAGGTGAATGGGAAGCACCCGATTTGGGCATCAATGATATGGAGCAAGTTGAAGTGCATGTGTGCAAGCAGGAGGAAGTGTGGAATGTGGCAGTCAATGTTGATTGGGTTATGGCAAATCTAAGGGAGTACTTGGCGCTTAGGTTTGAGCTCAAGATGGAATACATGTTTGTAAGTGGTAGCAACCCTCTATGTAAGAGAAAGGAGATGGTCTTTCTTTGTAAGAACATCCCCTTCCTACATGTATCCATATCAACAGTAAGCAACTACCACTGCAATGTAATACTCTCATATTAACACGATACATTTTTGTCTAATTTTGTGATCCGAGAATGTTTAATTTTTAATTTTAGAAGTGTTAAGTGACTTTAGAGTCTTGGTGGGTGGTGAAGTTACGGTGTTTCAAGCAGTGGTGTTTGGATGGCAATACTATGCATTATAGCCCAGGATTTCTGTAGAAGAGAACGCTTAAATTTTAATCGCTGCTAAATTTTTACATTTTATAAAAAGTGTCCTCTTTTTAATTTTCTCCTTTATAAGTGATTTGAAAGGTCCATTTTAAAGTCACTTTCTTGTTTGAGCTTCTCTCATCTTCTCCACTGCTTCCTTGCTCTATCCATCCCCAAGCACATGCCATTGTCCCTTGCACTCTGCCTCAGTAAGAATGGTTGCTACTAATCAAGCCCTCATTGCCCAACTCCTTGTGCATGACCTAGGACACATGATGGAGAAGCTTAGCACCATTTTCTAGGTATCCATCGACATCGAGGCTACCATGAATTGCGTGTTGATGCATTTGAAGCGCTTACATCCTACATGGAGACACATATAGCAAAGTAATCCTTCAATTTTAAACATGAAGAAGGTTTGTGGGTGCCAGTTGATATCCTCAAGAGCACCTTCAAAGAAGACAATAGTTTTCGCTTCAAATTGAGTAGGGTGATCAAATGGCTCACCAAGGAACACTACTGAGAGGAAACCTCATAGACCTGGGCATGGGGAACATTGGCATGGGATTTATGAGGTGGGACATGGCGGTCATTTTGTGATAGTGATGGAGGCAATTGAAAACATGAAAAGAAAAAAGGTAAAGCAAGTGATCGTAACAAGCCGTCTCTGAGGATGCTTGTAAAGGATGCGGAGCCCAAAGAGGAGAAGATGTCTAGCCAAGAAGAGGCTTTTTTGGACCTCTTATGTCTTTAAGGGGAGCCCCCTTTGGAAGAAGTTGACCAAGACCTAGGAGGGGAGGATGTCAAAAATGAGATCCCAAAGCTGCTCTTGTTCAATAAGCTTGTAAAAAAACTATCTTAGCCACGTGCATTGCACGTCTCGATGTATCTTTAAAACTAATAAAATTATCAGCTTGAGTGAAGTTTTGTCTTGATCCATGTGCGTCATGTGTAATTTACGTACCAACATTATGTTTTTTGCCCTCCCGAGCCCCACGGGCCGTATGAACCCCGCATCATGCACATGGCGGAAAACCAAGCCATTTTGTGGCCCTATGTGCCATGGCACAGATCCGTTTTTTGCCATGTTCACGGCGACGGGGTTCATACGGTCTGTGGGGCTTAGGATGGGCACCACATGAGCTGTATTTGCTACCTTCTAGATAACACGGATCTCGCGAGCTCGAAACATTTATGCACCTTGCGGATTTAATGTGCGTCACGAGAAATTTGCATACTAACATGATGTTTTCTTGCCCATCTCGAGCCCCACGGGCCGTATGAACCCCGCCGCCATGCACATGGAAGAATATTGAGCCATTTCGTGGCCCCGTGTGCCACTGAGAGACTTTTCGCAATTTGACCACTGGCACACGGGGCCACAAAACGGCTCGATATTTCTCCATGTGCATGGCGACTGGGTTCATACAGCCCGTGGGACTCAGGATGGGCCACGTTAGCCCATATTTCTACTTTCCATCTCACACGAACCCTATGAGAGGATCGATTAGAAAAATTGACCTAAGTAACCACATTCAAATCCATAATCATCACAAGCTTAAAATTTCAAGGAATACATTACAATTGTAAAATATAGATATGATCATTTCGTTTTCAACATAGTTACATGATAATGCTGGCAAAGATGTCGCTTGAGAAGTTACAACGGCTTTCCTATGTAGGTTTTACGAAAGCAATCATCACCACGTAGGCAAAGTGCTAAGCTCATATATGAGGGCTTAATAGTCACACGC
Organism: Adiantum capillus-veneris; assembly: GCF_014529385.1. Lineage (NCBI taxonomy): Eukaryota > Viridiplantae > Streptophyta > Polypodiopsida > Polypodiales > Pteridaceae > Adiantum > Adiantum capillus-veneris. Next base: position 63,986,322 of record NC_140942.1, on the reverse strand, counting down.
TTAGCATGGGCCATTGCCAAAATGGTGTCTTGAAAGAGAGATACAGTGATATCCTCCACTGCTTGCTGCAATATAGGCCCTTAGCCTTGCTAATTATAGGACCCCCTTTACCATGTCAGTCCTAGACTTTGGCCTACCAGTCTTATTACCATAGGCATGACATTACTCTCCCATTGAAGAAGCATTTTGTCCTCAAAAACAAAAGTGGCGTATCTTGCAATGGCTCTTTCATGGATCCATGTGTCCATTTGATCAAAACACATTTTAGTAGGAGGTTCAATGAAATAAGAAGAATATCTTAATATTTCACATTGTTCTCCCTTTGCAATCTTCTTGTGAAACCGGTACATATCCAACATAGCGTTGTGAGCAGGATGGAAACACACAGAACGCCTCTATAACTACCTGACACACACTCTTGGGAAGATACACACACACACTATGGGGCACCACTCAGCTTACACAATCCACCTGGCCGAGACAGGGAACACACCGATGGAGTGAGAGGAGAGAGACTATCCACTTGCCCACTCCGCACAGAGACACACACACACACACACACACACACAAAACTCAGCTCAAAAGAGGAGAATTTCTGATGTTTAGATACCATAGAGCTTGGGCCAACACCAATGGGGAAAATAGCTCACATAATATGAGTAAAAGATACCAGATACAATCACAAATTGGAGCAGAAGCTTCACTCATAGGAGAAACTTACACAGCCAAAACAGCAGAAACAGAGTGAGGAATTTGACAAAATGGACAGCGCCATCGCGTTTGGAACGGCCCAAAATCCCAGTCTACAATGTCAAAGTGCTCAAATCCGACCTCGGATGAGCAGTTTACGGCCAAAACAGGCTCCAAACACCCAAAAAACACACATGCGGCTGTTCCTCCGCTCTTCTCCACGTTTTTTCTGGTCTTCTCTCTGTTTTCTTAGTTCCCACACTTAGCTTTATTACTTGGGCACCCTTGGCCTTTTAGATGACCTCAAACGGACCCCGAACAGGCCAAAAACTTACCTCGCAGTGCATAGTTGTCACCTTTTTGCATCATCCACACACCTGGCACTCAACATTTTTCAATAATGCGTCTCGCAACCACGTGAAGTGGCCCCAAAAGATGGTCCTCATGATGACCTTTTTGCATAATTCTCACAAGAAAACACCCACGTTGTGTCCGTACTTCTCCGCGTGCAAGTATTGACCCCATTCGTCGTCCTGACGCCACTAGATGCCATATGACGCACCTGCTTACCTCATGTCGTCGGCCCGCGGATAGCTTCCTCGAGAATTTTTACGCGCTACCAACTCCTCATTATTATAGAAAAAACACACTGGTACTAGTAATAGTGAAAATCGATGCACTATGTACATGCTGCCCTACCTGTACACATGTGGGCCCCACATAACCACCTGGCTCTGGAAATGGGCAATACTTTATTTGATGCACCATGCATGGGTATGTACATATGCGCAATCCCTTGCTCCAAAAAACTCCTGACATAATTTGCCCATCCCCTAGCCTGCTGGAGCATTCATACTCAGCAGCAGCACTAGTAGATGCTCATTCCACCTGGATCAAAAGGCCAAAGGTATATCGCCTGATTCACAAGAAGCATCATAACACCACACCTACATTTTTCAACAATCAACCAAAATGCACCATAGGCATATCCAACTAACACACCCGCCCTGTCTGGAGTTCCAAAAGCATAAATATTGCATGCCACATTCAACCCAACCGATAGAGACAACTCAAGTGACTCATCACCTGGCATCTTGGCTTCACCAGCCATAGCAACAACCTGCAAATCATGCACCCAAGTAGCTAAAATCATTGTGTGAAGGTAAAGTTGTTGATATCCAAAGCACAAAAGTATCCCCGCAGCACACATATCCCTAGCATAGGCATCCACATAGCTGAGATTGGACTCATATATGCCAAACCCCTTCTCATCATCATAAGCATACTCATCATCACACATCACTTTATCCACATCATAATCATGGCTAGCACCACTATCCATAGCTTCTAGCATGGGTTCATCAGTCTCCAAGAATACAGATCCTTGCTCTAAACCACAATCATGCTCACAAATCGGTTCAATCAGTGCACATACATCAAAATATGGCTTCAAAACAGGCTCCACATCCAACAAATCCACAAAATGGCTCTCAACCTTGCCCTCTTCCCTAATTTCCAAGGAACTAGTATCCAAAGATACGTGCTCGTCATCAATAACCTCAACCTCACACTCACACCCAGAATCACAAGGTACACAAGTAGCCAATGCATCCTCTTCAAGACTTTTCAATCATGTATCCAAAGCATTACTCACCTCTTTAGGCTCTTCCATAAACCTGTCAACCTGCAAGACCTCTTTACGCTTCACAATAGACCTTGGGAAGAAACGAGAAACATTATAGGATAGGCTACTTTTCACCTGCTTAGGCTTAACTTCATCTTCCATGTCAAATCTATCTTGCACACGCATACCTGTACTGATACCATGTTCCTCAAGACGCTTAAACTTCCATTCCTTGTGCTTTGCAATGCATACCGCATCTTCAAAAGACTCGGGCGTCTTCAACTCAACCTCGAACCGCAACCAAGGTGACAAACCATCAACAAAAGAACTTTTCTTCAATGAAAAAGGGGGGGGTCTCATCCTTAAGAGCAACACACCAACGAGTCCATAAATCTGTAAAACCTTGTACATAAGCATCAACACCTTGACAAGAACCTTGCTTAAGAGCATTGAGCTCATTCCATACTGCATTTGCATCTTCAAAAACCTGGAAACGCTCTAAAAACGCTTCTATAAACTTGTCAAGACTCAAACCATAAGAAGAAGCCACTGCTTCTTTAGCTTCCAAATCCATGAACCAAACACGGGCCTCATCTTTCAAAAGCAATCCAAATAGCCTCAAAATCTTGTCCTCATCACACATATTGTTGCTTATGCATGCCACCTCGACTTGCTCCAGAAAGTCTTCCGCATCTTCACCACTTCTTCCATGAAATTCCGGATAAGAGAAAGCCATGGCCCAAGTTACAATGCTTTGAGAACCCCTTCAAACACACGTGCAAGAACCCAAAACTTTTGACTAACTCAATTCCCAGAAACTTCAATAGAGCTCAACTTCAGATAAGGACAAACACATGCACATCAAATAAGTTTTCATAGTTGATCATTGGAATTACAACAGGCAAAGGACATTCCAGGATCTCTCGTAATCTTCTTGGCCCGAACATAAAGACTATGCGCTGCTGCAAAAAAATCTTCCTGGATACATGAACATTTATCTGGATTCTCTGAGTTAAATGAAAAGGAGTGAATTCAGGGCCATTTTGATCATCCATTAAAGTCAACCATGCAGCTCCCAAGAAAGCACACCTGTCTTATCCTCTGATTTTGCCAAAATTTCAGCAGCATAACAGCATAAATGGCTTAAAAGACCAAAAAACCAGCCATCACAACTCGGAAAAATTTTGGCAGAGTTTCCCCAGAAGTAGAGCAGTGTGAACCCAAAATATAGACCATATATGTATGCATAAACTGTCAACAATAGAACCCGAGCGTCAAATAGGAATCGCTAGTACATAGCCTATGGCGAGGTCACGAAAAGGGTGCTCCAGCTACCTGTATCACCGAAAGGATCTCCACATTTGAGAATCCCCCAGCTCAATAAAACCTCACGCTATCGACCCTCACACGAAGGCTAATGCAAATCGCGTATAGTCTCAGAAATGACTATCTTCCAGGCCAAGTCTCAGAAATGGTTGGGACTGCCAAATAAAACCATATATGGCTCCACAAAGGCGTACCATGGCAGTTTCCACAAGTAACGTACAATCCAACAGACAATGCACTCAAACAGGCGCCAAGTGATGCATACCCACAACAACTGCAAGTGACACCAATGCTAGTATATCACTGTACTCCAGCTACCTGTACCTGTGTGAATCACTCGTACCTGTACATGTCCCTGTAACCTGTAATCTGCAACTTGCAACCTGTAATCCCGAATCTCAAAGCTTGAAGCTCGAAGCAGAAGGTACTCGAAGAAGATCCTCCGTGGGGACGCCAAAAGAATGTGAGCGGGATGGAAACACACAGAACGCCTCTATAATGACCCGACACACACTCTTGGGAAGATACATACACACACTATGGGGCACCACTCGGCTTACACAACACACCTAGCCGAGACAGGGAACACACCTATGGAGTGAGAGGAGAGAAACTATCCACTTGCCCACTCCACACACAGAGACACACACACACAGACACACACACACCCAAAAAACTCAGCTCAAAAGAGGGGAACTTCTGATATTAGATACAATTGAGCTTGGGCCAACACAAATGGGGCAAATAGCTCACACAATATGGGTAAAAGATACCAGATACAATCACAAATAGGAGCAGAAACTTCGCTCATAGGAGAAACTTACACAGCCAAAATAGCAGAAAAAGAGTGAGTAATTTGACAAAATGGACAGCGCCATCGCGTTTGGAACGGCCCAAAACCCCAGTCTACAATGTCAAAGTGCTCAAATCCGACCTCGGATGAGCAGTTTACGGCCAAAACAGGCTCCAAAAACCCAAAAAACACACCTGCGGCTGTTCCTCCGCTCTTCTCCACGTTTTTTCTGGTCTTCACTCTGTTTTCTTAGTTCCCACACTTAGCTTTATTACTTGGACACCCTTGGCCTTTTAGATGACCTCAAACGGACCCCGAATAGGCCAAAAACTTACCTCGCAGTGCATAGTTGTCACCTTTTTGCATCATCCACACACCTGGCACTCAACATTTTTCAATAATGCGTCTTGCAACCACGTGAAGTGGCCCCAAAAGATGGTCCTCATGATGACCTTTTTGCATAATTCTCACAAGAAAACACCCACGTTGTGTCCGTACTTCTCCGCGTGCAATATTGACCCCATTCGTCGTCTTGACGCCACTAGATGCCATATGACGCACCTACTTACCTCATGTCGTCGGCCCGCGGATAGCTTCCTCGAGAAGTTTTACACGCTACCAACTCCTCATTATTATAGAAAAAACACACTGGTACTAGAAATAGTGAAAATCGATGCACTATGTACATGTTGCCCTACCTGTACACATGTGGGCCCCACATAACCACCTGGCTCTGGAAAATGGGCAATACTTTATTTGATGCACCATGCATGGGTATGTACATATGCGCAATCCCTTGCTCCAAAAAACTCCTGACATCGTATAGACTCTATTTAGAACGCACTTGAGCTCTGAACCAATGTAAGATTGAGGGGACTAGCACATGAAAATAACCACCCAGTCATGCCCTATACAGAGCCTTGGTCTTGCTAATTATAGGACCCCGTTACTGCATGTTTGTCCTGACCCTTAGGCTGCCCGGTCTTACCATAGACCTGACGAAATTCTCCCCTAGCATGCTTGTATTCAAAGCCAAGGTGGATTTACATCTCTAAATACACGCATCCAAGTGGTTTTAACCACCGGTTTGCTGACAATCACTGCCTCACAAGAGTCCCTAGCATAGTGGCCAATTTTAAGACACTTGTAACATGCATTATGAAAAGAGGCAAACGCCAGCTCTTGTCAAAAGGCTCCAAAGCTTCCCATTTTTTCATAATAAGGAAGGCTGAGGGCCGAGGTGAATATGTTATTAAAACTGCACTTTAGGATACATGGATGGTTATGGAGCTTTGTTTCTTCAATAGAAAGCATGAGATGTTGAGATAAAGGGAATGTACGTTTCCTATTTAGAACCATTTATTGCAAACTAAGAATATACTTTAGATAACTAAAACAATATTTAAACAATTAATCCAGCATCGATTACAAGTAGAGGATCCTTTGAAACTTGCAAAATAGTTGTTCATTTTTTGTATGGATACAAGTGAGGATCTCTCTCTCTCTCTTTCTCTCCCCCCCCTCCCGGGCGATTGCTATTCAAAAAAGATCTAAAATCTTCAGCTTATAGATAAACACATCTCTTCTTGAATAAAATTTCATTTTGTCACTCTTGTACAAAATCTAAAAGCTATTTGGGTGTTTTTGTACAAATCTGTTATCGTACAGAGTCAAATTTCATTTGTAACAATTTACTTTCAGCCTTGGTTATTTTTAGGTGAAAGTAGATCAGAAGATGCATGGAGGTGATGGACTTCTATACTATACATGCAGCTGTTTAAATTTTTCAAGGAAGGAGAGACCCTCCATGTGTCACTCACTCCTTCATTTAACAAAAAACCTTATAACAAAAAATGCAAAAGTCAAAGGTAGGAATATTTAAAATGCAAAAGTGAATAGTAACATTGCAGAAAATGAAAAGACTTTTGGGAATTGAAAATAGAAACTTTCTACTTTACACTAACTTAGCAAACATAACAAAAAGACTTCGGAAAATGTAAAGTCAAAGGGTTTCTACTCTACATAAAGTAAATGGTCTAGGTTAAATGCAAATTTAAAAAATTGACAATTATTATGGATATTTTATTGTTTAATGAAAATCTAATTATTAAAGATAAATTTGCCTTTATTTTTTCAAAGGGTTTTCTTTAAGACCAAGGCAAGTGTATTTTCGAATAATTTTTTTTTGTCAAACTCACAATAGTAAGTGAGTGTATTTAAATCTCAAAAAAATTACAAAACGGCTTCAAGCTTAAGCTGAGCCTTTAGGTGCTGAAGATTACACATTTTTCCTCTCATCGAGGCTACCAAAAACACACTAGGTGTACTATAATAACAAACTTTTACTTACCGCAACTTGCCACAATGACATGTAAACAAGCGTACTATTTTCAAAATTTTAAAAATAACCATAAAGAGACACTTGTGCTTGAAAATTTTTTGAGCATTGGGCACCTTTGTTGGTGTCCCTTCTCTCCCAATTTATGGGTTACTATAATGAGTGCATGTATGTATGTGCATGCACATGGCAGAGACATTAACAAAAACATGAACATTGAGCATATTTTTATGAAGAGAGGAGGGCTTGCCTGCTTACGGTAAAGCTCGGCCATCCATGGGGTAGCTCTCGATGCAACTCAAGTATGTCTCCGGAGAGAGAGAGAGAGAGAGAGAGAGAGAGAGAGAGAGAGTTGACAAAGAGTGGAATTTTGTGTGGACAGTCCACTATTAGATATAGCATGAGTACATCTTCTTGTGTGAATCAGCTTTTGGGATGGTAGATAGGTCAATTTCAACATGTGCATACATGCACACGCGTGTGTGTGTGTGTGTGTGTGTGTGTGTGTGTGTGTGTGTGTGTGTGTGTGTGTGTGTGTGTGTGTGTGTGTGTGTGTGAGAGAGAGAGAGAGAGAGAGAGAGATGGGGGGAGAGAGAGAGAGAGAGAGAGAGAGATGGAGATCAGAAAGGCTCTAATCGATGAAAGGAAGATAGGGGGAGAGAGAAAGAGAGACAAAGAGATCAGAGGGAGGTTGACTCTCATAACTGCTCACGTTATGAGCTTGCCTTGAAGAAATCCAGCAAATTTACACAAGGTTTAGTGTAAATACCGGCAAAAGCTTCAAATTTTGACCTAAAAACCGGTAGAATTTCAAGTTTGCCCTTATTTTCTTCGGTTAGGAAAATGTATTTTTCTAGCTCTCGTTGGGGTAAAATGTGAGTATGTTGACTGCACCTCTTTGATGTGCAATTATCAATGGGGAAGAAGGCTAACTAATAACACTTACCCCCTTCTCATGTGGGGTATCCTTTAGCTTCTATAAAGATTGGTGATGTTGAAAACCACACTTCAGCATTACGAGGTTGTGGCATGTCCCTTGGATGAATGGAGAGGCTCGCCTTTGTCATTTTCCTTCAACTCCACAATAAGCAGTCCTTGATTGCATTTACCTCGTGTCCTTGTGTACACTACAAGAACATGCCCATTGTCTATGCTATCATCCTCCATAACACCATCATCGCTTGCACCAAGGACTCCTTGCAGTAGATTGGGTGATGATGTGGGCAGAGAGGTAGAGAGATGGCATGCAAGTAATTGCCTTCTCTATGCCTTAGCTACAACCCCAAAAAAAAAAGAATATACCCCGACATAGTGCCTTGGCGTCCACTCCCACAAGTGGTCCCTCTCCTCCCACAACATGGCACTCCCTCTTGCATCTAACTTCTCATCTTGTTGTTTGTGTAAGTGAGAGTTAGATTCTCAATGGACTAGGGCCAATAAATGATCATGGTGTCCTCAAAATATTTGCTCTTGGTACACTTTTGTCTGCACTAAAGATATCACTTCGTTGGAAGTATGGAGCGTGTTTGCTTGCAAAAGGGTTTGGAATTATGACACACCTTTCCAATAGATTCTAATCATGGATGTCTAGTAAGGGTTTGCTCTTGGACACTTTATCCTCTAGGCTATCCCGCTAATATATCTTTTTTTTTTAGTGAAGCCTCATGTGGACCTCCTAATTTCTGAAGGCAATTGTCATATGACTTAAGAAGTAGATTGTCCGCAGGGGTTGAAGCATAGTGGAGGGTGGGCGCAATCCTGTAAAACTAGCTCGTGCAAGCGAGACGACCAAAAAAATAAAAAAGTAGATCGTCAGGTTAGACCCCTTGAATTATGGAGGGATTATAAACTAGTAAGCGTTGATAAAGGTTAAATTCTTATTAAGGTTCTCTAGTTTTGTCTAGTGACGAGAGGCCTTGAGGCAAAATATGTAAATGGATCGCGTTCTTCAAGAGCAACCTAAGCATGGGAGGAAAGTTCTAAAAAAACCAAGCCGAATCTCGGCAGATCCCCCCCTGTCCTTGGCGAGCAAAAACACCCCGTCTCTCTCCTCTCTCTTCACGTCTCTCTCCTCTCTCTTCCATTTCTCATGTCTCATCCTGTGCGTGCTCTGCACGTCTGTCGCGAGTGGGGACAGAGCCCCCCTTCCGCCCCAAACCTGGCCTGCTCCTGAACGCGATCTCCTCCAGCTCTGCACATCGCCTGCAATCCACTCTACTTCCGTTCAAGAGCGTCGAGGCAAACAAAAAAAAATGGAGCTCATTTCCTACACAACAGCCTTCCATCATCATGTTGACAATTGGTGCATCTCCGGCCACAGAGAAACCAGAGAGAGATACTGTGTGTGTGTGTGTGTGTGTGTGTGTGTGTGTGAGAGAGAGAGAGAGAGAGAGAGAGAGAGAGACTGCTCCTGCTGCAACTTTATCTGGTCTGCAGCCCTATTCTGTGTCCTCCTTCCACAAGCACACCCCGAGCAATGATGGCGATGGCCGCTCCCTGCTCCATCACAGCGCTCTAGTGTTGCCTCATTGGGCCACACAATGGACCCTTGTGGAACCTGCACAATGCACCCCTCTTTGCGCAGATGACCCAAAACAATCCCCGCTCCCTCGCCTTTGCTGTTGGTATGCCAAGAATATAACCCTCTCTCTCTACACGTGTCCTCCTTCCCTCTTTTCTCCTCAAAGATATGAAGAGAATCTCACCAAATTCTCTCTTTTGCAAAATTGGGGACACCTCCTGAGTACACAAATTGTCCACTTTTGCTATTTTTGACAAGTTTGGAAATCTAAGGAACCATCTTATCTTCAAAAATGTCCAATCGATGGCCAGTTACAAAGAGATTATACAAGAAAGCAAAGAAGGGATGATCTCTTTTGGAGAACATAGGAGCTTTGAAGAATGGAAACAAGTAATCAAAGCCATCACGGTTCCAATGATTAGTGAGAAGAGCGAGCACCTAAAATCCATAGCACAAGCAAAGTGAGTGTGACAACACAAAGCAACTATGGGCAAGCTCTCATAAAACATCCAAGATAAAGGGGCCAATAACGGATTGTGGTCCAAAACAAGGCCACCTTAAAATTAAATAGAAAATATTATCTAAATATCCGGGAACTATGATTGGGATGGCATTGGGAATGGTAAGAGCTTCATATGATCTATCTTTTCGTATTAACTTTATTTTAAATTGACAATCCTATCATTTCATCGAGATCATTCAAATTGAATGTCCCTCTATTGGCCACCATGTTTTAAGTGGCCTTATATTGGCCCCTTTACCCTCTGTCAATCTCAAGACTAAACATGAAGAAGAACGTAGAGCAATGCAAAGCATCTTTGCTCTTCTTGGATCCCAAAAAGCACCCAAGAAACACTTCAAGCACTATGAAGTTTTGCGGAAGCACATGTGCTCCATGTGCTTCCTCAAAACTTCTTAGTGCTTCTTGGATCCCAAAAAGCACCCAAGAAACACTTCAAGCACTATGAAGTTTTGCGGAAGCACATGTGCTCCATGTGTTTCCTCAAAACTTCTTAGTGCTTATCTTGTAAATGGGCAAATTAGTGAATTTGTCATAATAACACGGCTTGTTAAAGGTATACAAATCAAGCAAGGCTGCAATGGGCAAGGCTACAAACCGCCATGGTACATACCATGGTTAAAACTACAACAAGATCTTATGACAAGGCTCGAGATTCTGCAGAGCACATCCACAAGGATACGAAAAGCTTGGCATGCATGGACATGCAAAATGCAAGAGATTGACAACACAGCAAGTCGCATTGAGTGATTAATAAGGTATGCATATATTTTTAGTTTGTTTGTCATTTTTTTCAAAATCATGTTGCATAGCCCTATCATGCAACAAAGGTGAATGCAATTTAAGCACTCCAATCACAAGTATTGCTTGTGACAATTACCATAAGCATTAAAATTTTGTTGCATACATTGTTGGCAAAGGACTAGTGATTAGCTGGCAAACCAAAGTTGTTACCATATACATGTGGTAGTGATGTGTGTGAACACACTAGGACCGCCGGGGCATTTTTTCCCTCTTTAGGAGGTATTTTCCCACGAGCATTGTATATACGCCATCACTCTAGGGCTATCCATCTTTCCATTGCATACTAAGTAACACACTCTCTATTGTGTGCCTTGAGCTTCCTTCGTCTTCTCCAAGCTATGTACGTTTCTCTGCAACCCTAATTCCAACAATTGGTATCAGAGCAGGTTGCGTCTTCCCGGGCTTAGTCGCCAGCTCCTCCAGCACACGCCTGCTCACTTTCTCTGATTTCAGTGAGCTTTGGCAAGCGTTCGCAGGTTGACAAAAATTTCAGGCGAACTCGTAGAGCTCAGTCTGCTCAGATTTTTGATTCGGGCTCATTTCGGCCTCCGTTTCCACTACAAGCAGTACTGCACATGCTACTTCGTCTTTTTGTGCAGAATTTCTATCAGTGCCGTTTTCTGCATAATAGGTGCCTCATAGTCTTCTACGGTTTGTGCTATATAGCACGTATTGTTCCCGCTCCATTTCTCCTATTTTCGGGCAGTTTTCACATCAGGTGCAGCATTTACCATGGCTGACAACAACACAGATGTGTTCAAGATGTTTGTTGTTGAGGACAGGTTGGATGGGGACAACTACCCTATGTGGGCTTATATGATGCAACATGTTCTTGTGTCAAAGGGCGTCTGGAACATTGTGCAGGGCATTAATGTACGTCGTGGTTCTGAGGATGTAGGCGATGTTGAGGATGTTGCAGGTCTTACTGCAAGGATTGCTACTATTAGAGTTGTTTTGCCTAGGCAAAACAAGCTCGTTGGGATGTAAAGGATGTGCAGGCTCATGCATTGATTGCGTTGTCTGTGAAGCACACCATTGTTCCTCACATTTGTTCAACAAAATCTGCAAAACAAGCTTGGGATATTCTAGCAGGTCTTTATGCAAGCCGCAAGGAGGCTAAAATTGCTTTGCTGTGTAAAGAGCTGGAGTCGAAGATTATGCATGAAGAAGATGATATGGACACTTTCCTTGCTAGTGTCGAGGATATCAATGAGCAACTTATTTCTGCAGGTGAAGTCATTTCAGACAGTTCCCTTGTGCAGACTATTCTTGATGCCTTACCAGACTTTTGCTAGTACTTGGAGACTTATGACCCAAGGAAATCCAGAAGTTGTCAATTTTGATGCATTATGCACATTGCTATTGCAAGAGTCACTTTCCAAAAAAAACAGGACTAGACAGCGTGCAATTGAACAGGCTTTTATTGCTTCTCAAAGAAAGGGTGGTAACAACAATGCAACCACTTCTTATGGTTCTGCTGCAAGTGGCAAAACTTCTGTTCCCAATGCTTCTGCTGGCAGCACATCGTCTAGCAATTCTGGTGATAAGGGCAAAAAGAAAATGCGTTGCCATTATTGTAAATCTAATGATCACTTGATCAAGTCGTGTCCTAAGTTGAAGGCCAAAGAGGCTAAGAAGAAAGAGGGTGGTTCCACTGCAAATGTTGGTTCCACTACAAATGCAGCCATTGTTGAGTCTTCTGTGAAAGCAGACTGTGTTGCTGATGTTGATGCAGAATGGGCTTTTAGCGCAGAGTGCACTTACAATCATGTTGTCCATGATGCATGCTTGTCAGTTGCTGCAGATTCACATGTGTGGTATTTCGACAGTGGTGCTACAAAGCATATTACCTCACATCGTGAATTGTTTACCTCTCTCGAGTCTATCCCTCATGGGAATTCAGTCACTTGTGCCAACAATGCCTCTTATCCGGTTCAGGGAGCTGGAAAGATTGTGCTTACTACTACAAATGGCAGTTCCTTCACACTTGTTGATGCACTTTATGTACATGGGATCAAGAAGAATCTCTTGTCTGTATCCGCACTTGCTAGACTTGGACTTGTAGTCAAATTTTGTGGATGACAGATGTACAGTTCATGATCTCAATTTTGGTGATGAAATTGTTGCATTTGGCCTTTTGTGCCGTGGGCTGTATAAGCTCACTTTGTATGACAAGTGTGGACAAAATTTTGCAAATGTTGTTGCAGATTCAAGGGCTATTTCGGATGCAAAACTTTGGCATGAACGTTTTGATCATCTGAATTTTGCCAGTTTGCTGCGTTTGCAGAAATCTGATATGGTTGCTTCTTTGCTGCCTCTTGAAGCACCTGTCAAACATGTTTGTGAGGGCTGTATTTTGGGTAAGATGCAGCGTTCTAAGTTTCCAAAGGATGGTTCAGTTCAGGCCACATGCAGGTTGCAGCTTGTGCATAGTGATGTTTGTGGGCCCATGAAAACACCATCCTTGGGAAATTACCTTTACTTCGTGACTTTCATTGATGATTACTCCAGGCATGCATGGGTATTTCCGCTTAAAGCAAAGTCTGAAGTTTTTATGTGCTTCAAAAAATTTCTGGCTATGGCTGAAAATGTCTCGAAATGTACTATGGGCACCATCCGTTCTGATCGAGGGGGGGAGTATATGTCTCATGAATTTAATGCATTTCTGGCTAGTCGTGGGATAAAACACCAATGTACAGTGCCTTATACACCTCAGCAAAATGGTGTTGCTAAGAGGAAAAATAGGTTACTGATGGAAATGGCACGACGTATGGTCAAAAGTCAAGCTTTGTTGCATTCTTTTTGGCTTGAGGCCATCATGTGTGCCACTTATGTACTTAACATGTGTCCTACAAAAGATTTGCAGTCTATTACTCCATATGAAGCATGGCATGATAGAAAGCCTTCTATTGAGCACATGCGTGTTTTTGGTTGTTTGGCATATGCTTTGGTGCCACAAACACAGCGCAGAAAATTGGATGAAAAGGCTGTCAAATGTATTTTGTTGGTTATAGTGTTAAAAGCAAAGGTTAAAGGTTATATCATCCGCAAACAAAGCGTATTTTGGTTTCACGGGATGTAGTGTTTGTGGAAGATTCTGTTCAACCCTTGTTGTCATGTACTGGAGAGAGTAATGTAAGCTCACAAGCCATTTATGACACTTTGTTGCCTCTTTTCAGTGGAGGAAATACGAATGTAATTTCCAATGAGGCAAATGTACAGCCTATGGGGGTTTCTGAAAATGTTACACATCAGCCTATTACTAATGTAGATGTACATGATATACCTGATGAGGAAAGGGCTGAAAATGAGCAGGCTAGAGGTATGACAAAATGGTTGGTACACACTTTGCGTGACAGTAAATTATATACACCTTTGTCTAGTCATACTTGTTCAGGCTCTCGCCATGCATCTTATGCATCAGATTGTTATGCTTTGGCTATGTCTAGCTTACATGATGTTGAGAAGCCTCTTTCTTTGGTGAAGCACAGAATTCAAAAAATTGGATGGTTGCCATGCAATCAGAATATGATGCACTTATAGAAAATGACACATGGACTTTATGTGATTTGCCTCATGGCAAAAAGGCCATTGGTACGAAGTGGGTTTACAAGTAGAAACGCAAGCTGGATGGTGAGCTCGATTGCCATAAGGCTCGACTTGTTGCGAAGGGTTATGCACAGCAAAAAGGCATAGATTATGAAGAGACTTTTGCTCCCACTTCTTGTATGACTACTGTGCGTTTTCTATGTGCATTGGCAGCTCATTTTGGTTGGGATGTACATCAATCATACATTGTTACTGCTTTCTTGAATGGTGACATGCTTGAGGAAGTTTATGTAACGCAGCCTCGCGGTTTTGTCATAAAAGGACAAGAGGACAAAGTGTGCAGATGTAAGAAGGCTTTGTATGGGTTGAAGCAATCTCCTCGTGCTTGGTATGAGAAAGCTGACACTCATTTGGTTAAACGAGTCTTTCGTAACAGTCCGACAGAAAGCACATTGTATGTAAAGCGTGAGGGTGATGTACTTCTCATTGTGGTTCTTTATGTCGATGATTTGCTGATCACTGGACCAAATGAGAGACATATTGCTGAATTTAAGGCTGATTTGAATGCTACTTTCGAGATGAAAGATTTGGGGTTGTTGCATCATTACTTGGGTATACAATTTAAGCAGTGTGATGGTGGTATTGCCTTGTGTCAGAGAAGTTACATAGAGACATTGCTATGTAAGTTTGGACTTGAGGATTGCAAACCTATTGCCACTCCCATGGAAACAAGTTTGAAGTTGAGTCTACATGATGCTGGCAATCCTGCTGATGTCACTCTTTACCAAATTCCTGTTGGCTGCCTCACTTATGTATGCAACACGAGGCCAGATATTCAGTTTGCAATCTCACAGGTCAGCAGGTTTATGCATAGCCCGGGGTCTAAGCATTGGCAGGCTGTCAAGAGGATTTTCCGCTACCTTAGTGGCACTTTACATCTTGGCTTGTTTTATCCCAAGGGGGGATCATTGCCGCCAGACTTACATGCTTTTTCGGACTCAGATTGGGCTGGTTGTTTTGACACGCGAGTGTCCACAAGTGGTTTTTGTTTCATGCTTGGCAGTTCATGTATATCATGGTTGAGCAAGAAGCAACCTACTGTGGCCACTTCGAGTTGTGAGGCTGAGTACAGGGCAGTCTTCACAGCTATGGTTAAGTTTGTATGGCTCAGACGCCTTATGGCTGATTTGGGTGTTGGACAGGACATTGCCAGCACTATCTACACTGACAGTCAGAGCTCATTGGCAAGTGCGAGGAACCCAGTTTTTCATGCTCGCACAAAGCACATTGAGGTGCATTACCACTATGTCAGGAAGAGGCTCTCAGCAGGAGAGATCAGCTTGGCTTATGTCCCAACACAGGACAACCTTGCAGATCTTTTCACAAAGGCATTGTCTCGTGAGAAGCTTGAAGCTTTCCGCAAAGCTTTGGGCTTACTCCCCTTTGTGGACTAGTCATGTCCTCAGCGCATGGCACTTCCCTTTACTCATGTGCCAGCTTTCGTTCATCGCATCACTCCAGGGGGGATTTGTTACCATATACTGTGGTAGTGATGTGTGTGAACACACTAGGACTGTCGGGCATTTTTCCCTCTTTAGGAGGTTTTTTTCCCCCGAGCATTGTATATACGCCCATCACTCTAGGGCTATCCATCTTTCCATTGCATACTAAGTAATACACTCTCTATTGTGTGCCTTGAGCTTCCTTCATCTTCTCCAAGCTGTGTGCGTTTCTTTACAACCCTAATTCCAACAAAAGTCAAGCATGGCTTGACTTCAAACCACCTCGATCTGAAGCATGCCTTCTTGCAAGTACCTCAATAAAACATGCTCATCAAGCAGTAAAATCTTGATGCGAAACATGGAAAATCAGTAATTTCTAGCATCTCAAGGAGATTGGCATGGCGCGTTGCTAGACTTGATGAAGGGTGCAAAGTTGCTCGGCATGGCCACATACTGGTGGTCACTGCTTCTAGAAGCTAGCAAAGCATACTTACCACACGACACTATTAGCCAATTTTAGCTGAAAGGGTTTGACATGATCGATTCTCTTTTGCAATGATATATGTATGTCGGCAATAGAATTCGTTGGCTATAAGCACAAAAGTACTTATGTGATGCAAGGCTTCAATTTAGGAATCTTCCATTGAGACTTCCCACGTTTGGAATATGCTATGAGCATACACACTTGGGAGGGACTTGGCAATGTGTTTGCACGTTATTTCATTCAGTGCGAAGACGGCGTATATGATACATACAACAGCTCTCTCTCATGAAACAAATTTGGCTATGAGCTAGCTTTGAGCGAGTTTGTTCTTTGAAATTTCAAGACAAATGGCTAAACAGGTCGACCAGGTTAGACAATATCAAGTTTTTCTAGGTTTTGCTCTTTAAGATTGGCAAGCATTTCCTGTTTTACAAAGCAAAGTGCTTTGACAACATTCATGAGAAGCAAGGCTTCTAACCCATATCAAGGTACTACCCATTGACTCGAGGGGCGCTACCACACAAGTTTGGGGAATTGGCGATACATACCAGTATAGATTGTGCACGACACTTAGGCTATCAGCTCAATCTATAGGGGTAGTCAAGGGCTGACACCTCCACCACTCTGTCAAGGACACAATCAGATATGGAATGTTTAAAATCATTTACTCAAAGTAATTTTATTCACAGGCAAAGCACCAGAACTAAGCCAATCTAATACAGTCACGGTCTCATCCAAGGTAGGTGGGTCAAGCTATCACTTATGTTTTTGTTGCATCTCTATGAGAGAGCATTGTACAAGCACGCTATTGTATGCTTATAGAATAATCTATGACACATAATTTTTTTGCACAGAGGCATATGCAGGGGGTATACAATACAGTAGAATAAGAAATTCTCCTCAGCCAGCATCTCTCTCTCTCTCTCTCTCTCTTTCTCTCTCTCTCTCTCTCTCTCTCTCTCTCTCTCTCTCTCTCTCTCTCTCTCTCTAATTATCTGTTGTGATAGTTAAATTAGGCATGATTTTACTAAAATCTTTCTTTGTCAATGTGGTAAAAGGAAGGGCTAAGAGCCATTTATTTTGGAAAGGCTACAAGCCATTTATCTTGGAATGGCTAAGAGCCATCTGGTTGTAATCCATTAGTGATTGCTATCAAGATTGAACAATTCTATCCACTTGAGTACCCATCCATCCTAATGGATAAGAAAGAGTCCTACCGTTAGTGAATTTTTGGGTGTTACTTTAGCACTACATACTTTTAGTGTGAAGATCACGTTGAGTTTTTGAACGTTTTGAACTCGTAAAGACTTGTCTCTACCAAGGTGTATAGATGAAGCAAACATTTCAGGTAGCACGGTTGTCCATAGAAAAAAACCCAAGCTTATGGATTTCAATTCCACCAAAGACTTGGTAGTGAATACGATTCCAGCTTTAGTGGATTTCCTCTTTTGTCTATAGCACTAAGAGTGTCTATACGAGCACAATTTTGGGGTAAGACCCAGCTCGTGATTACTAAATCACTTACTAGTTTTTGATGGTTAATTATTGGAACCTTCACACTTGCACTTTCAAGGAAAGAAGTCCACAAGTTGCCGAGGGGTAGTGGACAAGTTTAACTTCCAAAGTTGACTTCAATCACCGTTAGACACAGTAGACTATGTTGGTCATCGTTCGCTGCTAGGCTGAGCATATTCCATACAAAGTCTAACCAAGGGGTTTGGATTGCAAAGGCACCACCCAGGGTTACCCATGAAATCTGCTTGATTTTCACTAATCTTTTAATTAGTGTTCCTAGGCCTTTGCAGGTAAAAAACTTTGCTTATGTGCATTTGACTACAAGTAACTGAACATTATGTTCAACCTCCAGGTATGCACCTAATTTGGTTTTCTTTCATTTTGCAACTATATTTTTGTTTATTTTTCCCAATTGGAGGTATATGCTTCTATGTCTTCATCCATTTTTCTCTTCAAAGAGATAACAAGGTCATGGAAGAGCAAAGAATTTTGGGCCACAGTATCCCAAATACATTTCTACATTATGCAGTTATGGACCTATATGCAAGGTTTTCTTTGGCACATGTTATCACATGGGACACAACATGGTCTAAGAACTCAAGGCATTTGGTTTAGCCAATGTGGAGCACAGTATATGAGTGTCCCTCTCACTCATGTCGTTGAATGTTCATAGTTACCTCCACACACAAGTACATATGAGTGTCCCTCTCACTCATGTCGTTGAATGTTCATAGTTACCTCCACACACAAGTACATCTCGTACTTGAAGGATGTTCTTTTTTCATACCTCCTTTTTTAAGACGTATTCCACATGTGGAGAATATAAGTCTCTAAGAATGACAATGGCACGCGTTATATCAATTATGTGTTGCAACAAAGTCCCCAAGTGCTAGTCAAATCAGTTTGCTCGACCATTTTGAACACAATGTATCAAGAACAATTTCAATGGCAAAAAACTATCGGATACCTAGAACGACTTGTTAAGGTTACAAGTGGTGTTAAACAGCATTAATGAATGGTTGTTTATGCATATAGCAAGCCTATGTGTAACATTTAATGGCCTAATAACTTATGTGTAGCGGAAATTAGCAAGAACATAGTGGGCATTTCATTAGAATAGATTCCTAATGAGAATTACAAGAGTGCTTGGGTGGAGAGAGCAACAAAAAGCATAACACCTAGTTAGATAGCATCGACAATACTTTCAAAAAGAGAGAGAAATTAAGCTATTGACAACAGTTGAGGACCGGATTTTCATGGAGTCGGTCCCCCCTCCAAATGGCCTTGTATTATGGTTTCTCCCATCAAGAGAGACATTGTACAATACAATTCTTTGTGTTCGTTCAAGACTAGCTAGTGCAATGAAGATGGAAACTTCATGCACTAAGCAAAACACTTAACAAACACAACTTGAATTATCCCCGTTCTCAAACCCAAGACCTCACACACCTTCGAAGATGGTGAGAGCTAGCAGGGTATGAGAGTAGATTGAGAGGAAGAAGGAGTATCTTACGAGAAAGACGTACATCTCCTCACATAATCACTCATATGTAGCATAGCTTAGCTTAGTAATTAGCTTGGTAGAGGAGATGAGCATGCATTGAAGCTTGGCTCTTGGTTGGATTTGCATCCACATGCCAAGAGAGTGTTGATGTAGGCTTCTATCTCACAAGCTTGGAGTAGGTGATGAGTTCTCCATTAAAGCTTGGGAAGAGATAGTCTTCTCTTTCTTCACACATGAGCTTGTGTGAGTGTGTGTGTGATAATCCTTGCAAAAATCAGCCCCCTCTCTCTCTTGGGCGAGCCCTCTTGCTAATTGCTCTTGCTGAAGCCTCATTGGCCCTCCCCAAGTCAAGCCAATTACAATTAAGCAGCATAAGTGATAGCCTTCTAACATGTGTCCCCCTTTCCCCTTTTGTGAGAGCTTTAGGTAATTAAATAATTAAACTAAACTCTCATTGGACCCCTTTGCCTCCTGGCCACTAGGAATCAGGCAAGCCATGGGGCTCCTGAATGCTCATTGGACCCCTTGGGAGACTGCCCAATAGTCTTCTAGGAGACTTAATTCTCATTGGTTTCTTTTATTAAATGTTTTTAAATTAATTAAACTAGATTTACTCTAGCTTAATTCTCATTGGTCCACTTCAAGGGTCATCCAATAGAAATTGGGCACACCTTGTGGGCATCTGGCCTAGGGAGCTAACATGTGTCCCTCATTCCCTTTGTGTAATGGGAGCCTGTGTGTGTGTGTGTGGCTTTCTCTCTCATCCCCTACCTTTAGGGCTCGCCCCCTCCCATGTAGGGATGTGCAAAGACTTTTAGGGCACACACAAAGCATCCAATTTTTCCTAGGGTTGACCTTTGGACACAACCTTTGAATTTTGGAACCTTAGCATTTTGGAAGTCTTAATGGGCTGAACCTTAGGGTCTTTTTAGCCCATTGTTGCACCTAGCTCTTTTGCAGATGGCCCCCCCTTTGGATCCCTATTTTCCCTCCTTTGGATCCCTACTGTGGACAGTCTGCTAGCTTAACCAATATTCTAGCTTTTTCTCCCCTGGCCTTCCCCACATTAAATGATCAGTTTAATATGAGAAAATCATTTAGGAGAATTAGATATTGATTATTATGACACTATGTGTTTTGTTAATGAAAATTTTTATATTGTTTGTACCTAGAAGTGACTTATGTTTCACATTATATTATAGTTCCAACATTTTAGCAAGGCTTGCAATGATTAGAAACTATTTAGTTTATTTCCATAACTATTTACACTCCTCTTTCATGTGTGCTATGACCATCATGTTCTCCATAAGTATTGGCAAATATGGTCATGGATGTGTAGGTTTGGATTTGTTGTTGCTAAATGCATGCACACTAGGTGTTATATGGGCCCTAATGTTTAGCAAAGGCTGATTAGGAGCTACATGCACATTCATGACATGGATCCACCAACAATCATCAATAGAGGTCATGGCTTGGTTTGGGTGCTTGTGGATCTTTCAAGTTAACCAAGATGTTTATTTATAGCATTGTTGGTTCCTGTTTACCAGTCATTTTGAAAAATTGTGTAAACGGTGGGGAAACACACCTTAGATTCTTCACCTTGGAATACAACAAAATTAAAATACAAGCATCAAAGTAAATGGTGTTCGATAGAACTTCTCTCATGCAACATTTGGTCCATTGTAGAGGTTAGCCAAAGACAATGTTGTGTGTATGTTTCAATTATTAAAGGATGCAATGCATGCGCCGGGGCGGGGGGGGACATACTTAGCAATTCAAGAGAGAAAAACACACCTCAATTGGCATGTTGCAATAGGTGTGAGTGTCAGTAAAATTGTGCATAATCCATCTGCATTTGTTTTTCTTAGTAATTTCTATAATATAAATTATCCACAATGACTTAGGTCAAGGTCATATAACCCTGCTTTATTGATGGTTTACCTTCATCATTGAGATTAATAGTAGGTTAAACGCATGAAAAAAGAGCGGTCTAGTAGTGGGTAGTGTGTAAAGGTTATTGTTGTTGTGCTCAAATAAATGACAAGCAGTGCGCTTTTTTTCATGGCATTTGGGTAATTGTCATAGTACGTCACCCGAAATTGTGTCGTCACATCAACAAACATCGCTATAGGATGGCGGACGAATCACGATGTGAGAGTTGAAAACTTGCAAGTGGTAACCTCAAATACCAAGAAATGACAACCACAATGAGTGTAAGCTCATGGAAAGTGTTTCAGGAATATGAAAAATCCACTTAATCACAAGATTAGACAAGTCCAAAAATCTCTCTCACAATTTATGGATAGGGTTACAGGAATAGAAAATAACCACTTATTTACAAGATCAGACTACTTGAGAATAAGCATATCTCTTTGTTCAAAAGAATGTCAAAAGCGATCAACCATTTATAATGGTTTACAAAAAAGATCAATGTCCACACAATGCAAGGTGTTGTTTGAAATATATACCCTAAGTCATCAGCCTATGGATCTAGCTCCACAATTTTTGGATGCGGTTCCAAAAGAGATGTTGCCTTTAGGGCACGCTCCACCTCATCAACATGTCTCTTGTCTTGCTCCTGTATCTCTCTTAGTTGACGGGCTTGCATTTTCAAAACAGTGTGTAGTCTAGTGGAAAACTCCTTGTTGCTCTCAAATATTGTCATCATACAGCCCACCTGGCTCCCAAACAAAGCCAATGCTCCACAGTCTCCTTCGTACTGAACGACAACGTCGTTCTCATTTGTATACTGTGCGAACATTTTCCAAACAAACCAATGTCCACATTCCATACCCCTTGCACAACAAATGGAAGTCAAAGCATGCGGAAAATTTTTATGTAGAGATAGTGGGTATTGGATTGTACCTTGCACAGGTATACCATCCTCCTCTTTTGTCCAATCATCCTCCTATAGCAAATATGACCAGGCAATGTCCAACCGTAGGTCAATGGCCTCTGTTGCCCAAGTGTGCTCTTTCCTCATTGCAGACACCACAATTCTAATTTCCTTCTTGCATAATGGTGTCTTACAGACAACCACGTTCAGGCGGTCTTCACGCCATTCAATAGTAGCAGCGATATCACGCACCATTCCATATTATATGGCTGAAAGACAACTACGAGCACATCTTTTTCATCGGCTGTTACTAGCACAAGTCGAGCAAGTTGTCCAAATTGGCGTACTTCCATTTTATTCCAATGTGGCACATCAAAATCAAATAGCCCATACATAGGGGCATTGAATGGCAAGAGCATAATGGAGGCATTCACTATAAAATCAGTTGTCGACCAAGCGCAATGGATAAAGGCATTTCTCAACAAAGTATGGCCTCACAGTGCTAAGCAAATCATTCTTCAAGTCATTTTATGTCTTGTCCAAGACAAATGCACAATCTGAATACGATCGCCTTTGCTATCTGCAAAGACACTCAAATAGATCAAACAAGATCCTAAAACACACCTCAACTTCCATTCAAGAAGGCTTGGACACTTACCGGTTGACGAGTATGTAACTAATGGAAGGTCTGAAACATGCAATATTTTTGTTTCTAGACTCATTGTTGCAAAGTCAATCATCTCCTTTGCAGACATTCACAGCACAAATATATCAATAATAAAGTGAATCAAGCTTTTAATCCTATGAATGTTAGCAACACTCACATTGTTTCTTGATACAAGCCGCTCTTTGTGAGCCTGATGCTTCCTTGGAATGCTTCATCTGCACAACAATATCAAATTGGTTATTGAAAATTAACTTGCTGAATGTATAGGTAGAAGGTCTCGCAGAAACTATCAACTTTAATACCTGAGAAGTTGTATCAAACCCCTCACCCTAAGGCATTTGCACACTGGACTCTGTCATTGTGGACATTTGTGTACCTCCACGTGCTTTTTCTTTCCTATCCTTCACAACATCATTGTGTGCCTTCTCCTTGTTTGGAGGGAAGCACCCCTCATCATACTCCAAGAACCAATGCAAATCCTGGTAAGCTTTGCTGTTAAAGTTGCATGCTATTTTCTTTGGGTTAAATACATGCTCCACTTTCTTGATTTTGGGCATTGTATGCAAGCTTTGACATTTATGATATTGAAATTGCAATAGCATTGTAAGAAGCAAATTTATATAATTCTTTCTTAATGTGAAGATCTAGTGCGTATACCTGCAAAGACATCTTTTCCCTGCATCCACCAATGCCTTGCCCACCTCTAATTGTGATCCTTTTTTCATTAGACCTAGCTCATAAGCAAAAGTCTTTCCTCTATGTATAAATTTAGCATCCTTGAGGAACGAATCAAGGTCAAGACCCAACATCGATTTCAAATGTATACTCTAGATACTATTGTATATATTCTCGGCCTGTTTTACAATTGATGACCAAAAAACCTCGATCCACAACCACTCTCAAAAGATAGCAGATTCTCTTGTGTCCATAAAACATTAAATATGTCAATTAATTTCCCCCCCAAACTAGAGAGAATAACAACATTGAGAGTCAACATACTCACCAACAGTCTGAGGGATGTCCAAACTCTTAACATTTGCTTGATTAGTAGAAGCCATCAAAATGAATGTTTTTTTATAGGGGGAAGGTTTGCATAGGCTAGCTCATACAATCTTTCCTCCGTCAACCACTTTGGACGGCTCGTCCACTCAATTGTGCATAATGTCCAGCACCGATATCAATCCATAGGGATCAATTTCAAATTGTATTATTCTACATATATTTTCTTATATCAGTAGAGAATTCAAAATAACCAACCTCCACCAATCATCTCCCAAGGCAAAATCAGCGACCAATGCATGTTTTGTCATTTTTTTGGATGGCACGTTCATTTCAAAGAATGATTTTTTGTATTGGGCTTGAAACTCTAAGGGAAGCATTCTATCCTTCTTTGCTATAATCTTTTTCAAGGCAAGGGTATATTTTGCCTACACACATGGTGCTAATTATAATTCTAATCTTTGACAACAAAGAATTAAGCTAATTACTAATTTAACACTTTGATACCACTTACAGGATGAAGAAGCTACGACATCAGAGGACCGGGCACATTGTACCATGATTTCTGTCCTACCCTCTTGTCAATGTTTTCTTACATCCAGTTGTAGACTATACATGATAGTTTCTCCATGATTGCCTCCTTTTAAGCTAGCCCCATTGCCTACACCATCCAAAGCATGTCCGTGTAAGAGGTAACCACGTATCTTGTCTCATTCAATCTACATGAGATTAAAGGGAAAAAATGACAAGATTATTTGATACCAAAGCTAGCTGCACAGGCAAATAGATTTAAAGTACATTACTTGTTTATACACATCACAATGCTCAACATATCAGCTTCATTTGAAGAATCTACTATCACTAGTTCTACTCAAAATCTTGGGTGTAGATTGGCATCTTTTTTGTAGGAAACACCTAAAGCCAAAGGGAAGGGCTCACACTAATTGCATTTTATAGCATGCAAGTAAGTTAACACCATTAACAATAGTGCTTACTCTCTTTAAGAACTCCCATCTAAGTGGCTAGCCTATGGTTTCCATCCCACGTATACAACATTTTGCCACACAGGTCGCCCCAACAAGTGTCTTTGATTTTCACCTTGAACTCCTCGTTAGCCACTCACCACAAGGAATCCCATGTTTGCACGATATTGTCATCACCATTGATGGAAGGATGGCCCTGTGCATCAAGAGAGCATATGAAGCATCCCTTGGGCTCACAATAGCCCTCCAAAAAATATGTATCGGGTAATGGTCGCAGACGCTTGGGGTCCCAACTAACTTGTCTTGCTTCGTCTAGCTTTACCAAATGGCATAGAGGAACCCAAGGCAATGGAGTTTCATGCTCTACCTACATTGTTCAAATTATATTAAAGCCTAAACTTTGCAACAGATTGCTTCCTTAAACTCAAATGATCTCTTGTACCTTCAAATTTCCAGGTCTCATCTCCTCTAGTATGCAGAGGAGCTCATTACTATTTAGCTGATCCGCATTTTCTCAAACCAACGCTCCCATTACCATCTGCTTTGTAAGATTCAATTGCTCTCGTCCGTTGTATTTCCGATCACCAAACTCCCTTTGCAATGGTGTGGTTATGGACTCCAATGTGGATAAACAACCGGTCCAGTTGTATTCAAGGAGCAAGTAATAGACAACACAGGAACACTCTCAAAGCAGGAATAGACTCTGACTACAATGGAAGCACCGTAGTGTTCCATTTTCAAAGCTCAACATACGAACTGACGTAATTGATGTCAGTAATTTGCATGTCCAAGCTATCTCATTTGGCCGTCCGTTTATCACATTGATTGAGCACGAGCTATTTTTGTAGACAAGATGTCTGCCACATTTACTTCTTTTGATTATAGTTGGATATTCTGGGGATACTTCATTCTGGAATGAACATGCTTAACCCAACAATGGCCATCATACTTTTGATCCATCCCGAACATTTTGGGGACACTGTCCAGCACAAGGTCCAACTCATAAACGCAATCCACCTGGGGAACTTCATCAACCTTTTTCTTAATTAAACACCTAGAAATCATATGGCTCAACTTGAGATACTTGTGGCTATTTAGCACAATGTGCTTCAATCCGTTGCCTTCTCTCCCTTTGGTCCCGTGCTAAGATAGAACTAAAAGCACATGTCTATATTCTAACTCTTGTTCCATTTATTTTCCCACATTAAATGATCAGGTTCAATATGAGAAAATCATTTGGGTTAGTTAGACATTAGATTTTATGACACACCAGGCCCACTAATGTTGCTAGAGAGATTGAGGGATGGGCTTGGAGGTACACCACTCTATCAGCAACAACCGACAATGGAGGGAGATAATGTCATAGTAGCCAAAAAGAGAAAATATGATGGGAGAGTAAGCTATGAGGAGGAGAATGCTTCACATCAACCTGAGTATCTCACACAAAACAACCCGTGAAATCGTCAAGGTCTCCAAGCAACTACCGGAATGGTTGGACAGATAGTCAAAGAACATGAGGGTGGGCTAACAATTGAGGAGGCAAATATTCATAAGACAATGTGGGCAATCTGTTGTATACTGAAGGGAAGCAGGGTTCAATGTTAAGGGTGGTTAGAATCTAGAGTCGGTAAGTGTAAGAAGAATATAAAGAACACGAGTGCAGGTGTTGTTGCACCATCCTTTTGGGGTATTCGAACATGGGAAAGAAGAGATAATTGTTCTCACAGTAACGATTCAAAGGCACGATTCATGTGGTTCTGCAATGATAGTGTGGATCACACATGGTAGATATGTAGCATCCAAGAGAATTGAATCGATGGTTACCATGGAAGGTCAAATTGTGTAGCACATTGTTGTGAGGGCAGACATGCATGAGAAATTCACGCTAGAGACATCTTCTTCACAAGTGCGGGATGAGAGGTATGAAGTACATATTGCAAGTAGCCCGATGTGTACATGTGGTGACTTTGTAGAGCGAGTGGCACAAATCAAACCCTACATGGCCTACAAGCATATTTATGCCATCTTCCTTTGCTTTTTGGTGAATACAGGCGTATGCACACCAAACCCTGTAAATAGTCTATTGTTTCAAAGCTAGACATGTAATTCAGCATAGGATGAGTTGTAATCATGATGTAATTAGACAACCCTTTTTACTCCTCTGAGTCTACACCCTTGTAAGAGGCCGGATGGTTGTGGGAAAGCCCCCTTAACTTTTAAAGCCAAAACCCTTAGTTTTGAAGGAGATTTATCATTAGTTTGGAGGATAAAAAACTTGCACTGTGGAGACCTCTTGCTGCTTCAACTTGTAATCTTCTTTTCTCCTAAGCTGGTAATCAAAATTCGTTTCCAAATAGCACATTGCGTTCCTTGTCTCTTGCTCTACAATCTAAGTGTAATCATTTCCAATTTTGTTGTGGTTCGCAACACATTGTTTGTGAGCTAAATGCATTGATTTGGAGGTTAAAATGGTTGTTTTTTGATGTTTTGACCATGGATAAGTGTTTCTATGCTTAAGGAAGACCTTTCCAAGTACTTCTGTTTCAATTTTCTGCACATTTTTTGTGATGGATCGTGATTTATGTACCTTCCCAGATGGTGACAGAACTTGGTAGGATTGAGCCCTTAAGTGTTGTGATACCTCTCCTTAAGTTTCATGGTGTTCCGGATTCGTTTGGATGCCGAAAAGGCGTGATGACCTAGAGTGGTGAGATTGGACGCATACTGATTGTCTGACTAGGAAGTGGTTGATTTGCTTGTGTCATAGAATGAGTAGCCCCTGAGTTCACTTTGGTGAGATTGACACTCTCATTAAGTCTCCGTGCCCCATCTCGAGTCGCTTCCTTGCATATTGACATTATGTTAGTACAAAAAAGATATGTTGCAGACGTCCGTCGCAGTGACCCGCTAACATTGGCGTTGTTGCCGGGGAAACCGATCCTTAGGTGGTGAGTGACTCAGTGTACAAAAACAAAAAAAAATCTCCCTTCAAGCTTTTGATACTCGTTCCGCTTACACATAGACAGTGAAGCAGCTAGACGTAGGTTTAATGCTTGATAGAGACTGGAGTTCGAGACTAGCCATTGCTATTCCTTAAGAGCAAAGAAAGTTGTGAGTGAAGTACAAGATAGTATTTAGTTCTTTGATTTTTCACATGCTTGGAAAGGGTTGTTCCACCACACACTTTGTTGTTATTTTTGTACTGTTAAGTTCGGTTATGTTTGCAGATTCATTTCAGTTTATAGGAGTAGGTTAGGAAACAAATACACCATCATTTGGGGCCAAAAGGATCGAGGGAAAAACTGTCAAAAACCTTATTTTGGTGTTGAAGACCATAACTCTGAAAAGTTGAAGAAGTGACGGTCAGAGCTTCAAAACTGGACCAAACCCAGCAAAAATTTCAAGAAGGGGATAAATGAAAAAGACTATGCAAAAAACATTCAAATTGCATGTCCAACATGGATCTCGATCCATGTACCTTTTGGGCAAAATGTGCTGAAACTATTTCCTTTGCTTAGAACAGGATCTCAGGAATCAGAACCTTGAGTTTGGTCAGAAATAGAGTGTTAAGAGATTTAAAAAAACAAAAGATTGGGGTAAGCAGAGCAAAACCTTGAAAAAAGGAAAAAACAATGAAAATTTGAACTTTTACTTGTCCAAATTCAAAAAAGGGATGAGAATTGGGATCAACTAGAAGCAGGGAATCAACATAACCAAATTTCATGTACAAATGCTTCCCAACATGGATCGTGATCCATGTTGGGATCACAAATTTCATGTACAAATGCTTCCCAACATGGATCGTGATCCATGTTCTAGGTAGACATCTGACAGTGAGATTTGATCAATTAAATCCTGATTCTAAGTGAACAACTTTTCCAAAAGGAGCCATAGACAAAAAGTAAAAAAAGATGGTCAAAATACCAGCAAAGGAGTTGTTTGCAAAAAACCGCAAAACAGACACAAAATCTTGCTTCTCACTTGGAAAAAACTGATCAAATCCAAAAAGACTTGGGGAATAGCATCATCATACCTTATGTGATCAGCTCACAAAGTGTCAGTCCAAAATCTTGCCAAACATGGATCGCGATCCATATACCTTTTTGGAATTTTGAGATGATAAAAGGCAAGCAAGGAAGTGGTAACAATTGAAACACTTTCTCCCAAAGGACCCTTATCAGAAAATTTTAAAAAAAGGGCAAAAGGGGGCAAAAATCAGATCAAGGGAGAAACCACTAAAATAAACCCTAAAACTAACTTTTGTTTATCCTAAAAAGCTTTAAAGCATTCAAAAACCATATAGCCAGCATCACTAGGCCAAGGACTAGTTGTGGGGCAAAATTCAGTGTATTTTGACACAAAGGAACATGGATCGCGATCTATATTTCCCTGACACAAAGTGATACCAAACTGGTACCATAGCTAGAGGGCATCACAGAGAGTCTAGTGGTCCTTCCAAAGTTGAATTTGGGTGCAAGAAACCATCACAACAGCTCAAAACTGACAGAAGCTCAGCAAAGTGACAAAATCAACTTAGCCTCCAATCCAGAGGTTCATTTCCAAAAAAATTGGCACCGTAAGACCTCTTAATCATGTTAAATCTGATGATGGCAACAAAAGTTCAATTGGCTTCTCAACATGGATCGCGATCCATGTACCTTTAAGTCAGAACAGAGACAGAAACTTACCATACAAAGAGCTAGTCCATAACAACCTGGTGCTTCTTTCAAAATTGAAATTGGACCCAAATTGTTGACGTTGTGTAGGGAATTGTGTGCTAAGTTTTGTCGAATAAAAGCAAGACCTAACAAGAACGGCTGTAAGCTCACAACTATCAAGCAAATTCTTGACAGGTTGCAGGTACTGGAAGATACTACCCAGCAAGCAAGATCAGAAGGGAGATTCAAACTATTTAAAGAGGTAAATCGGTTTGGATTTTGTATTACCAATTCTTCATGAATTTGCGGTCAGGAAGATTGTACCAGAATAGGAATCCCAGCATCTTTGATCGAGTAATCACTCGAAGGAAGAAACTGTGAATCAAAGACCACTGCCGCCTTTGGAACCCATTTTAGAGGAGAGTTTCTCTGACACTTCGTCTGAGAGATCATACAGCCTCATGACTGAAGATTTTAACAAGTCAAACCCTAAGGGAATAGCTTCGATGGGTGCAGGTCCTTCTCAGCCTGCATCTGATGTAAAATTGTTGTATTTGAAGTTTTAATTCAAAAATGTGCTTAAGGCCAAAATCTATAAGGATGGAATGGACCACTACTTTGTTAAGTTGGAAAATAAGCCAAGAAAGTTCAGAGACCTTGTAGATGTTGATTATGATGGGGATAGATATTTTGATCGAGAGGGAGTAATGTACCTGGTGGTTCATAACCCTTTTATTGTGGATAAATGGGGAATGACCAGCACCAAGGACAAGGTAGATAGTGAACTGGCCGATGCACCACCTAAAATGGAGAAACAAAACGCGGTACTCAGACGCACCAATGAGACAGAGAGCCTTAACACAGACAACACCTATGTGGGGCTTTATAAGTTCAATAATGGAGAACAAACACTCTATTACAGATGTGATAAGCCTCGCATCAAAGAATTGACAGACCGGCAAAACTTGTATGTTTACACGTACACGAAGGGAATAAGTATTCAGATGGTCATAATGGACAAGTATGGATGAAAGTACTCTCCAATGGATCGAAAGGAGTTAGAGAGATATACATATTTTGGAGGACCATTCCACCAATATTATGTAAATCCAGAAGAGGTAAAAACCACAACTATGCACACAAGACCTGAGACTGTAACGGTGAGTCCCTTGAGAACCAAGGTAGAGGATTCTTATGGACATGAACAAGTCCCAAAAACAAAACCTTTAGGATAGACGGTGTCTAGGGCTTCCATGAACACACATAGGGGCAGTATTGTTCCTGACATTACTTAGACCATTGGAATCCCTCCGACTATTATACGAGATCGACTTGATGAACATATAGCGGATAGGATACCACTACTAGTACCAAGAGGAGATTATGAACCTAGAGAAGCCACACCAGGTGGACCAGGAGTTGTTAGAATGGTTGCAGAGGCCAAACGTATGCGACCATCTCAGGTGGAAAAATGCGTACCCAAAAAGTATAATGGATCCGAAGATCCGTATGCCCATGTTTCAATCTTCAAACAAGTGTTGAGAGCGGAACAGGTAACTAATTTCCACACTCAATATGAAGGATTTGGGTTGACATTAGAAGGTACTGCCTTGTTCCAACCATTAAACAGCTTGGAATTCCCAAGTATTGAGCAACTTCTCCGAGAATTCGCTGAGGAATTCTCAAAAAGAGGGAACAAGCATAACACTGTCTCCCATATCTATGCATTTAGGCAAAAGGAAAAAGAGAAAGTGAAGGAAGCATCGCTTCGTTTCAAGCAGTACATAGAAAGATGCCCTGCTCGAGAACTACCTCAGGATGAAAGACTATCAGTCCTTTTCATAGAAGGATTGCAAAATGAAACGCTCAAAAAGGACTTGCACTTGAAGGCATGTGTAACTTTTGAGCAAGTCACAAAAGAGGCGTTGTATCTTGTAGACAACTGCAAGGCAATAGAGAGGTGACTGAAGACACGGATCAGGGGATGAATAGCCCTTCTTCAACCACTAGTGAGTCCACGACAAAATTGGGAGGGCAAAACCCAATTGTGCCGGACGTTGATCGAATGATCGAGGAAGTGATCGAGAGGATAAACCAAGGAAATAGGACGAACCCAAACACACGACAACCGCCTACCCAAAAATGCAATACTTGTGGAGGAGATCATCCAACCCAGTGGTGCAACCTTCAACAAAGGCCAGGAGCAAACGCACAACGAATATTGAAATGGTGTGCTATAGAACAAAAACGGACAAACCATGAAACTCATGAATGTTTCTATAATTGGAACTATGTTAGAGAGAGACAATACGGACCACATGGGGGGCAACAACAACCCCCCCCCCCCCCCCCCCCCCCCCTCCAAGGTACCAAGTGGGGCAAAATAATGCAATCTTAGGGCAGGAAAAAGCTCAACCTGTGTTGGGACATCAACCTCCCTTACCCGAGGAAAATAGGGCTATGGTAAGGATTTCCTATAGAACCACCTTCTGATTAGAGTATGGTCCTTGTAGTCTCATTCAAGAAGATTCAGACAATACTTATGAGAGGGGATTTGATGGGAATGCATATGATCCAAAGGGACATAATCCATGGACAATTCCAGAAGAAATACCCGAGCCCTCATACATAGCACAACCAACTAAAAAGAATTATTTGGTCGATGAGAATATGCTCATGTTCATGGCAAATCAGGGCTACAAACCTAGGGGCTACCCTCCTAGAACAGGACAACCAATGGGAGCTCCACAAGCTTCTCCACCACCTGTAGGACCATGCTATGAATGTGGTGGTGACCACTGGGCTAGAGTTTGTCGAAACAAAGGAGAACGGGTGAAACTTTTTGGATTCTGTGACGGATGCACAACCGACCATCTCATTCCACACTGTCCAAAAAACCCCAAAAACAAAGGAAAAGCAACCATGAACAAAATGGGGATTGTGCCAAGTTCGAGTGGATCAGAAACAGAACCGAACATTCAAATAAATGCAGTCACTAGAGCTCAAGCACATGAGACAGCAAGGAACGTCCTAGCCAGCCAAACAGAGATAGACAACTTGTCTGTCCGAACCCCTAGAAAATCTTGGAAGGCGAAAATAAACAAGATGAAAGCCAAAAGGAAAAAGGAAAAAATGGCCTTGGAAACCAAATTGCTGAAAATAGGAACAACTTTAAAAGGGAAAGAGACCTTAAAGGCAAGAATGAGATAATAAAACCATTGAATCTGCCATCAGGAGGGTCAGTCTTGGTAGACAATGTGTTCAAACCTTTGGACACAATTTTGAAAGCTTACGTGGCAAGGCTAAAGCCTAACCAAACCCAAGAGGATAGGTGGTTAACGTACCCTCATCCAGGCTATGAGAAAGAGAGGCTAAAGATGTGCAAGGAGCTCATCCAAGCCGCTCAAGCGCTTATGGAACCATTAGTTCCTACGGCTCCAGAAATCGAGGTACTAATCCGAGAAAAGATTCAAGAGTTAGAGGGGCGAGGAATTGAAGAGAATAACCTACCAATCCCTGTAGATAGAACACTATTGGATACGAGGGTGGTAGCCAATACAACAGATGGAACGCATTCTCACGTACCACTGCCAATTCCAGAGGTAGAAGAACAATGGCCTCAAGAGGTATGGGAACATATCAAGAATAGAAAAGATGGAAGTGCCACACTTGTGTCAGCTCCTATCCCAGAAATCCACCTAGAGCATGAGCTCTACCCAAATGACATTAGATCATTGTATGGCAATGCAGGCATATCAATATTGGAAGACAGTAAACCGAAGTCGTTGAAGACTT
Source organism: Adiantum capillus-veneris (assembly GCF_014529385.1). NCBI lineage: Eukaryota > Viridiplantae > Streptophyta > Polypodiopsida > Polypodiales > Pteridaceae > Adiantum > Adiantum capillus-veneris. The sequence continues at coordinate 63,953,214 of NC_140942.1, read as the reverse complement.
TACCTTCATTTATTGGTAATCTTGAAACTCAATCGGAGGTAAGGAAAGCCCCATCTCAATGGAAAGCCAATCCTAAGATAATGGGGTACTAAAACTCTTCACGAGCTGATGTCATCCCCTATCTGTTGTACACTGACTCTGTCAAAGTTACTGCATCTTTGGGACAAGATCGGAAAAATTTTGGAAAAAATAGGGCTGGTAGTTCCTTTACCCGAGGTTTCTCCAAACACACTAAAGACACAACCCTTGAAACAAACTAAACATGAGCTAGTACCAGTAAACAAGGTAGGGGATTATTGCAAGGGCGAAGAAGGAAATACTACCCTACCGATGGAGTACAAAGAGATTAAGTCGATAGCAATCTTGGATAGCGGGGTTGGAATAGCCATAGCTACCAAAGCCATGTGGAAAAAATGGGAAAAACCTGCTGTCAGCGGCAGATGGGTATCTGGAAAGACCCATAGGCATCTTGGAGCAGATAGTAGTAACCTCTTGTGGAATTGCATATGAACACACATTCACTATTATGAATTTCGATGAGAGCAGCAATTTCGACATCATACTGGGCAGACCATTCATGTGTCAACTCAAAATTGTGCAAGATTGGGGCTACGACTATACCTATCTCAGGAACAGGGATGTTACTACAAAAATTAGTGTCACAGATCATAGCTATAGAGACGTAGAAAGAACCCCAGGAGAAGACTTGCATTCCACAACTGACCAGAAAGGAGGAATACCGACTTGGCTACAGAACAAAGCTCACCAATGGACAGGAGAAGCTTCGGAATGTGGAAGTCTAAAAAAGGAAAACTGCATTCTTGATAGGACTGCACAAGACGAGGCATACATACCAGAGCCTTTCCAGAAGAGATGTTTGAACCTTTTGGATGGCAACAAATACTAGCTACTCTTGATGTTTGTATAAACGAGGTGACCCTCACCAAATTCCGTGATGAGGAAGGGTATAATATCATTCCATTCCAGATGATGGGTGTCAACCTAACTCCGAAGACAGAGGGGGAAGTCCTTGACAAGGACGGGGTGGCCGAGTGCCGATGCGTAGTGGACGAAATCTTTGTAAGAGACCTTGACCAAATGGATGAAGAAGATTTCCAAGACTTGACTAATAAGATGCTAGAGGATAACGCGGACGACGAGCTGTCTAGTAGCTCAAGTCAGAGCATCAAACGGAAGGATCGACGGGTGATCTACTATGATTTCCCAAACCAAAACCCTCAAAGACAATGGAGGTATTGAGATAAACGCAGAAACAACCAAAACAAGCACAATGAGAACTCAGTACCTCTATTAACTGACAAAACGTAGTACTTAAGATTAGTAGAAGTGACTGACTGCCTCAAGGACATGATATCAAAGAATACATGAAACCTAACTCAACCAAACCAAATCGAGAAAAGCAAACACACAAAAACATCACAAAGTCAAATACAATGAATTGAAGCGAGCCTTGAAGGAAGTTTGGACAATAGAAATGGAAACTAATGAGGAATCAAATGATGATAAATTCGATGCACCTTCCCACTATAAGAAGTGTACCATTTAGGATAGGAAGATCGTGGTGCAAAAACCCAAACGAGATCTCAAAGAACCAGGAATTTCATATGATGGGCCTGAAAACACCAAAAGCATCAACTTAGCAGAACCAGGTGAGGAGCCTAAACCGGCATACATTGCCACGGACCTTATTGAAGAGGAAGAGCAACTTCTAGTCGATACGCTCAGACGATATAAAGATGTCTTTGCATGGTCATACAAAGATCTAAAGGGGATAATTCCTGAGATCTGTCAGCACACGATTCCCCTTAAGAGTGATGCCAGACCACGCAGACTACGTCCTTACACGTACAATGAAACTTTTGCCAAGAAAATTAAGGAGGAGATAGACAAAATGAAGGACACTGAGTTTATCTACGAGATTGAGCACACCAATTGGGTGTCCCCAATTGTGGTGGTACCCAAAAAGAATGGGAAACTGCGTGTTTGTGTAAACCTCAAACAGGTAAATGCAGCCACCATTAGGGATAAATATCCACTGCCAATAACCGATCATGTTATTGAGAGGGTAGCAGGGAAAGAGGCCTATAGTTTCTTGGATGGTTTCTCAGTCTACAACCAGTTGACGATCAAAGCGGAAGATCAACATAAGACAGCTTTTGCGACAGAGTGGGGTGTATTTGCCTACAGGGTAATGCCTTTCGGCTTGACCAATGCCCCGGCTACATTTCAAAGACTAATGAGCCACGCATTCAAAGAATATCTCAGACAATTTCTAAAGATCTACATGGATGATCTTTGTGTTCACTCTCATCGACGAAGTGACCACATTACTCATCTGGGAAAGTCTTTGAAAAATGAAGAACGTATCGTATTTGCTTAAACCCGGAAAAATGCATCTTCATGGTAAGACAAGGTAGAATTTTGGGCCACATTGTGTCCAAAAACGGAATTTCAACTAATCAAGAAAAGGTACAAATAATTGCTGCACTACCGAGACCAATGAAGATAAAAGAAGTGCAAGCATTTATGGGGCATTGCGAGTACTACATGCGTTTCATATATATCTATGTTGTAATAGCTAAGCCATTGTATGCCCTCATAACTAAGTTCGAATGGACGGAAGAATGTGAGCAGGCTTTTCAAAAATTGAAGCAGCAGTTAATTTCAGCTCCAATTTTGCAAGCCCCTAATTGGAGCAAAATCTTTCATGTCCATGTGGACGCATCAGCCTATGCCATCGGGTGCATATTAGCCCAACCAGGAGAGAAGAAAATGGATTTTTCATTTGCTACTCTAGTCGGCAACTAAACAACGTAGAGAGAAATTATACCACCGCGGAAAGAGAGGGTCTGGGAATGATCTATGATGTCAAGAAATTTAGACGCTACCTTCTAGCAAACAAGTTTGTCTTCTTCGTGGATCATCAAGCACTGCTATATCTAGTAAACAAACCTTGCAACACTGGAAGAATTGTTGCTGGTATTGCTGCTTGAGTTTGACTTCACGGTGGTAGTAAAAAAGGGGACCACACACCAAAGAGCATATCATCTTTCACGACTATTTCATGGGGAAGCACCTGAGGGTGTCGATGATGACCTTCCTGATTCATATTTGTTTAACATCGACATGGTGCCGAGATGGAGCGAAGAGGTCATTCCTCTACTCACAATTGGCTCATTGCAGATAGAAAGACAACCATCAATTATCCATCAAACACAAAGTCTCCAGCTTTTAGCAGGACGGTTGTACAAACACAATAAGGATGGGATAGTGAGACTATGTGTACAACCCGAAGATACCACCTACTACCTCAAACAAGCTCATATGAAAAATATGGGAATTTAAAATGGTGAAACACAGACAAGCCAACGGCTACAGAGATTGGCCGTCTACTGGCCAAACATGGAACAAAATGTCCATACATATGTAAAATCCTGCGATAGTTGTATAATGCAACCCCCCGTGGAACATGCCACCATGTTTCACGTAGTACAAGCACCTAAATGGAGTGCTCACATAGTTGAGTACTTAAAAAACCAAATCTTTCTAGCGGAATGGGGCAAAGCAAGAATGAGAACTGTCGAAGAAGAGGCTAAATACTATCTGCTCATTGCCAACCAACTGTATAGCGGGGAAAGGACAAACAACTACGGTTGTGTGCTACAGAAAGTGAATATTATGTTATCCTAGATCAAGCACACTCAAGACATCCAGGGGGACACTTCTCTGCTGATAAAACGGCAAGGCTCGTGCTACACTCAGGCATATGGTGGCCAACCCTGTTTATGGATGCAGAGACATATGTCAAACGATGTGATGAATGTCAACGCACAAAACCACCCCAAAAGAGAGATGAAATGCCACTAAGGCCAATGATGGGCGTACGTGCTTTTGCCAAATGGGGCATTGACTTCATTGGTCCCATCATACCTCCAGGATACATGACTCATGCACAATACATCATCGTAGCAACAGACTACATGACGAAATGGGCGGAAGCAAAAGCAACCCAAAAAAATGATGCAAGAACTACAGCTCAGTTCCTTTTTTGAAAACGTCTTTACGAGATATGGACTACCAATCGAAATAGTTAGCAATAGGGGAACACACTTTTTGAACGACGTCATTGAAAGCCTCCTTGACGAATTCATGGTGGTCCATCACAAATCAGCACCCTATCACCCGCAGGCTAATGGACAGGCAGAGAGTACCAACAAAATCCTATGCACCGTGCTCACCAGATAGTCAGCGACTCAAGAAAAGATTGGGATCAAAAGCTACATACAGCCTTATGGGCTTACCGAGTAGCTTTTAAAACTTCCATTGGAACGACTCCCTTTAACCTGATATTTGGGATTAATGCGATCCTACCATTGGAATTCCTAATCAAATCCCTAAGAGTGGCAACACAGTTCGGATGGACGGACCATGAGCTATCGAAGAGACTAGACACCTTAGAGCAATTAGATGAAACCAAAGTTAGGACGATAGTTGGGATATATGCTCAAAAAAAACAAATGAAAGCTTTTCATGGATCATCACGTGATTGGAAAGGAGTTTCAAAAAGGGGATTAAGTTCTCATGTATATCCTCAAACAACACTCCAAAAAACTCAAAAAGCAAGGAATGGGGCCTTTTGTAGTACATGATATATCGCAAAGTGGCACCATCAAACTTGCAACATAAGCAGGAGAGGAGATGCCTAATTGGACAAGTGGCTGCATATTAAATAAATATCTTCTTTCGCTAACACCAGACGAACTCGCAACACTCCATGCAGCAGCTCAGCGCAGACGTCAAGCACGGGACATTTGGGAACAAGCACAATAGGAAGCCAAACTCAAAATATTAAAACACAAAGAACAAGCAAACTTCTAGAGAAAAGCACAACAGGAAGTGGCTATTGAGAATGCTCCCATAGCATCCATACAAACGGAAGCGACATGGTTAGGAGGAATGGATCTACGTATTCATTTACAACTTGCTGACGGCACCACCGAACGAGCCTTAGTGCCAGAGCTAATGTGGTTAACTATTCCACTTTCAAAAAAACCACACAGGAACCTCTAATGCCCAACACTATGGGGTTCAAAGTAGCAAACAAAGGCACTATGGACAGTTTGGGCCACATAAATTTCCCAGTCACCATTGAGGGAACAATTTATCCGCATCAATTTCATGTGGCCGAAGGTCAACATCTTAACGAAGCAGTCATTCTAGGAGTACCGTGGATGCGCACTTATCAAGCCACACCAAACTGACAGAACAACACTTTACTCCTCGCACACGAGGGCAAATCTTTTGCCATGCCATTCGTACAAACGGACCATGTATGGGAACCTCTACCATCGCCACATGCACCAGCTCAGCGATATTCCACCACCATGGTCAAGAAAATATGGTTTAAGAAATCAATCATAGAAACCAAGCCTAGGAAATTGTGGATACCTAAACGACAAACCAATATACGTGAGCCTACATTGCCTACACAGAATTCAACCACAACAAATTGCTCACCGCTATTGGCACACAGCCTAACCCAATAAACCACTGTCTTCGACAACCAAACACAGTCAAATGGGTATGGCAACCAAAACAACCTCACCTTCATGATCCGTCTTCTAGCGAATCCAAACCTAAGCAATTTCGATGGCAACCCAAAAAATGCCAAAAAGCAACCCAACCGTCAACATCAAAGCTTTTGCCAGTCACAGTCAAACACAGAGCGCGTCTTCTCCAATTACTATTGTTCGGACCACGCAGCTTCCAAGGAACCTCGCCACCAACAGCCACTCAACATATTGTTCAGCACCTATTTCTTGCACAGCATTTTGTTCCCCATGCATATCCTCCATCAGCATCATAAAGCCACACTATACGGCTATGCATAGACACGTGCTTATTTCCATGCACTCTGACACATGTTCGTCGCAGATGACTCACTCTAGGAAGGGGGGAAATGCGGCAGATTATCATTTGTATATACTATTAATATCATCCTACTTCTTTTCTTTTCGTTTCCTTTCCTTTCCTTTTCTTTAAAAAACATATAACAAGTTTTTCAAAGCCTGACAGACTCTTAATTGGCATAATCATGAGCCATACCGTCGCCATCTAATACCAGAATAAGAGTATGTATATAATGGAGGCTACACTAATTTTGGCTAATTTTTGGCCGACTAATAACCATTGTAAATAATTTTCTTTTACAAAAAAGCAAAAAACGATAGATAATCAACAAAAAATTGACAAGTCGAGCCAGGAAAGTCAGAATTGACTTTTGAAAGCAAACGTCGAAACTTCAAGCAACGACTTCAAACATGGCAAATATGGAAAGATTCGACACGAGATGAATTTTGAGCCAACTTTTGAAGGATCAAAATTGCTGATTGAACGCCATTTGTAAACCAAGTGTTAGAATGACGAATGGTTCGAACCGTGGTGATATGAACAACAAGATATGATCAATGAAGGTAAGTATAAATGGAGCATTCCGGGTAGAATGGGAACATATAGTCAAATGGGGCAACATACGCTCATTTGCATAGAGAGAGAGAGAGAGAGAGAGAGAGAGAGAGAGAGAGAGAGAGAGAGAGAGAGAGAGAGAGAGAGAGAGAGAGAGAGAGAGAGAGAGAGCCACAGGAGAATAGAGTTTTTGGAGTTGCTTCTGCCCACTGCGACCACCTCGGTGGATCTTACTACACCAGATTTGACAGGTATGATCATTAACCTTGCAAGAGCATGTGTGTGTGTCCCATACTACATCAACAGTGCCAAAACAACAGATCAAAGCAATACAAGGCCACAAAATCCGCAAACTAATAGGGCCAATGGGGAAGTCCAAAACCCATCAAAAACCAAAAATATTTCATCAATAGACCCCAACTAATTGACAGAATCAGGCAAGGCAAAAACAACAAAAAAAAGTGGTGGAACATGGATCGCGATCCATGTTCCCCAAACCCTAAAAACATGGAAATTTCTATAGGAGCAACCCTAGAGGGTCAGGAACACACTCCTATGACTAGATTTTCAAAATGCTTCCCAACATGGATCACGATCCATGTTCCTTTTTGCCAAAATCAGGATAAAGTGGCTCACTAGCTGCACAATGTACAAATGGTACTCGTGTTGCAAAATGATCACAAAAAGTGCTCTAAAGATCATCAAACCCTCCTGGATTACCACTTTCAGTCTGCAAATGGTCTTTTGGTCATTTTCACAAGAAGAAAGATGAAATCCCAAGGAAAAAAAACTCAGGAGAGGACAGGTGCTGGGATGCCAACAAGACCTATCAAGAATGGCTAAAGATAAAGTCCTGACAAATTTTCAAATTACTGCTAAGATCAATTGGGAGTTTTCACACTCTCCTCGGAGCCTATCAACAAGCAATTGTAACCTAAGGATGGTGGTAGGATCAAAACTAAGCAAAAGTTACTTGCAAAATGATGAAAATTGCAGGGTTCAGTTTGTCTTCTCAAAAGAATTCAATGTCTGGTGGAATTTGCCAAGGAACCAGACAAAGCTATGAACTACAGACCTAAATCATCAGAAATCAAAACAATAATAGATCACAGGCAAAACATGGGTCCACAAAGTGGTTACCAGAAACAGATATGGTCAAAACGGAAAAAACATGGCCAGAAACTGAAAAATGGGGCAAACTAAAGAAAAACATGTCCAAAGTTGAAAAAATTTCACCAATGTACTAGGAACACCTATGGGAACAAATGTGCAAAAGAACTGTATCAAAAATCTGTCCAACATGGATCGTGATCCATGTACCTTTTTGCCCAATTTCATAAAACCATGCCATTTGATTCAGTATGTTCAAGAAAGCCAAGCCATAGAGTTTCCAACCATTTGAATCCCAAAATCCACTTCAAAAAGCCCAAAATCTCTAAATCTGCAAATGGTTTCCAAAATTTAGCCCAAGTGTCAAACCAATGATCCAAATCCCAACATTTTTGGACCAAGGCATAATCTAGATGAACCCTACCAGATGGTATCATCATATTTCCAAAATGTTGCCCAATATGGATCATGATCCATGTACCTTCAGCCCTAAATCTAGAGAAAATTGCTCAGTAGCATCTCCATATGCCCAGGAACAACTTCCCAAAGTTAGAATTTTCAAATGCTTTCCAACATGGATCGCGATCCATGTTCCTTTTTGCCAAATTTCATATATCACATTACAGTCTTGTGCCTATAGTAATCCTAGATGCACTGGTGAAATTTGGTCAAATTTGGAGTATTTTTGACAAAGTTATGCTCATTTTTTCATTCTATGGTCAAGTTACACTTTCTGACAATTTTGATCAATGGCTAAAACCTATTTTCACTTGCTAAAATTGACAACAGGATGCCTCAAAGGAAAACCCAAAGGGAGTAGAATGCGGCACCTTATGAGATAACCGATATCTCATCAAATGAGAAAGCTCACCTCATCGAATAGGTACTTGAAGCAATTCCGGAGAACATCTTCATTGGAAGGTTTCAAGCAGTAGACGGAGAAATTGTAAAGGCCACAATCTTCCCACAGGAAATGTGGAATTTGCACCAAAAACCAGAAGTGCAAGTAGGAGGCAGGTGCCTACAGCTAGACAATTTCTTACGAATCTGCCTCCTTGGGGAACGGACTTTAGATGAGCTCACGAGCTCATAAGTTCTATTCAGTACAATGGGGGAAGCAACTCTGACAGACAAGGATGGGGCAGTCATCAAGGTAAAGATTACAGCGGAAATTATCAATGAAGCCCTCCACCTGCCGCAAGGGACGCACAATCTATTGCAGAAAACAAAGGTAATAGACAATGACAAAGCCTTTTTGAAGCAACGAGGCCACAAGCTGACGTATCAAGACTTGATCTACTCAGAAACTGAATTGCCATTGTGCATTATCTCACAACATTTCAAGGTGCAGAAGCCGCCTAGATATACCGAACCTTTGTTGCATATGGCAGTGGTAATGGCGATGGGTTTAGCTGAAGGCAGGGTGGTCAGTTGCGACTTTGGTAACTATCTTCTTGACACTATTGTGGAAGCCAACTTGAAGGGAAGTCAACGAAGTAAAGCCTATATGAATGGGGGACCAATGCTCACACGTATAGCCTATCAAGCACTGGGAATGATCGAGGATCTACCACCTACCGAAGCACAGATCGATATGATCCACAGATCCAAAAGAGCTGTAAGACCCTCTACATGGCCGAAACCAGAAGTCAAACAAACAAGGCAAAGTGCATCACTAAAGGACTTTGACAGCGAGATAGAAGACCGAGTCAGATGCTCAGAGTAGCCAGGAAGAGGGGTCCCACCCAAGCGACACTCCTTTGGAGTACCAGTCCTTGGAGGAGGAGCAGGATAGCCCATACGTACTTCATACCAGGTTGAAGAAAAAGGCTATCCCCATTACTCATGCCAGGCGGACAATGGAAGAAGCTTAGGCATTGAGGGAAAAGTTCTGCCAACAAAAGCAAGATCAGCACCAAACCTAAGGAACAGAAGCGGATGACGAAAAGGAAGAGGATGAAGCTGAGAATATTCCGCTGCTACGTAGGCAAACAGAGGCTTTGGAAAGAATCAAGCAACAAAAGAGGAAGGAAGCGGCAGAAAAAAGGGAAATTGTCGGCGCCATGCGGCAGCACATTCACAATGAGCTCAAGTGAAAGATGGAGCAAAGGCACAGAGAAGAGTCAAAGAAGCCATGCGTTGATGATCTCAAATCATCTGACGAATCTAGTCAACGCAAAAAGGAGGAAAGTCACACGCAAGAAGAGGAACAACATGACACATAGGACCAACAAGGTCAAGACCTTGATTCTCCCAAGGATGCTGAGCCACTTCCAAAGACTTTGAAAAAAGAGAAAGGAGAAAGTGCAAGACTGTCGGAGCAAGGAGCGGAGGAAAAGCAAACGGATCAAGAAACGGAGTATGCATAAACAAATCCCGCCACAACCTCTGATGATATAAAAGATTTGAAACAAAGAGAAAAGCAAGCTGAGGCGGCTGAGCAATCGGATCAGGGCCACAAAGACCAATGTAGGCCAAGATCGCCACGCTCACAAGCGGCCATGGAGGAAGGAGCGGAGTTGGTCAAATCCTTTGACATTGACGCTCACTTAGAGCAGATCAAGCTGCAGTTTCAATGTCAAAGGGCTCTTTACAACCTAAGAGAGCTGGAGCTAGAAGACAACAAAAAGGAAGCATCTAGAGCGACAGTAGAATCTTTGCAGTTAAAGAAACAAATTGAAGCACTAAAGAAGGCACAACTCCAAACACAATCGGAGTTGCAGAGAGAACAGGAGAATGCAGCGTACTATTACAAGGAAGTGCAACAATTCAACGAGGCGAACTTCGCATTGCAGATCGAGCAGCAACGCCTTGAGGAGGAGCTAACCAGGGAAAAAGAACAAAATGAGAAGCTATAAGGCTCGTATGCGGTGGTTAGCAGATCTCTAACTTAGCTCCTGGCCATACAAGAGACCCCCTCCTCCTCAACAACGACTGCAGGATCTACTTCCTTGAGCCAGGAAATAAAGAGTTAAAAGAAGCCCTAAAACAGGAGAAATATGATAGGCAGATCATGGCGGTAGGTCGTAGGGCCCTACAACAGGCCAAGGATGAGTAAATTGAAGATTTAAAAGGCAACTGGTTGAGACAAGAGGGGCATTATCAGGATGGCCTTTAAAAGTAAAAAGATAACTATTATAAACCATGTCAGTGCATATAGTGGTGGTTTCATGATCAATTATTTTGTCAGGGATGAGTTAATCTTCTTGACCTACAAGTGTAGGTGGTTCCTCATATATAAGATGTGTAAGTAGGGGTCCTTGAAAGGGTTGTAATAAACTAATGTGAAATGCATTGTGAATGTGCCAGTGTAAAGGTAATTCTAAACGAAATGAAACATAGTAGAAATTTTGAATCGATCATTAAATCGCGGAGCAAAATTAACAAAAACATTTGTATCAACACTTTTAATTCTTCTCTTTTCAATTCGAAGCATAACATAATTTCCTTCCTTAAATTCATGTGCTTTGTGGTGCTTATTAGCATGCTTAATGTAACGCTCTTGTGAAGTACTATAGATTTTCTACCCAACAAGAGACCTTCTTTTGCCGTCTCTATTCCTTGCACCCTAAGGTCACAACTTACCCCATTATCGAGGTATGGGGTGTTGTTTTTTGGTTACGTTGTGTGACGTGTATTACTAGAATGTTGTGTGTATATTTTGTATGAGTTGCCTCGATTAAAGAACACACATTTTGTTCATGTCGCTCATTGGGGCAAGAAGCATGTTGGTAAATTCTGTGTGTTTGAAGGTGACCTTGATGTGGCAAGCTTCTCATAGATTATACAAGAAAGCAGAGTGATGATCTATACACTCGGAAGCAAGTAAGACTCGGGATACTGGTTTAGGGCTACCCATGCAGTGTTGTCAACCTATGATAAGTGAAAGCCTAGAACTATAGTTTACATACTTTCTAAAGCCGATTATGATTAGCCTCGATGAGAGGCGGTAGACATCCAATTTGTAATCTTCAGCATCTCAAAGTTCGGACTTGAGCTTGAGATTATTTTTAATTTTTAGTGCTAATACAATTCACTAACAAATTGTAAGTTTTGCCCAAAAGAAAATAAGTGAAAGAGTCACGGTGGCTTTCTAAAAAATAAAATAGTGATAAAATCATTAGGTTGAGTTTAACTGGAATTAGTGTTCGAGAAAGGACTACTCAGCTTAGCCTTGAGCCAGTTAAAAATCAAGACTAGCCGGTTGCAAACCATGATAAAGGAAAAGAAAACCGATGAAATATGTGAGAAAATAGTTCAAAAATTTTACAAATTTCAAAATTTATGCTAATATTTTTTATTTGCTTCTTTTCGAAGAAAAAACTCGGCTAATGACCTTAATAAAAGAGACTTTCCCAAACATCGACTAGAAATAAGTTATAGAATGCAAGAAAAGTCAAGCAATGAGAGATTGTGAAATGAAAGGTAAAGTAAAAATTACTCCTTTATATGCACGCATGTGTGTGTGTGTTTGTGAGAGATTTACTAGAATTATACAAAGATAAGCTTCACTTTAGCATTCTAAAACAATAGAATGCAAAAAGTCAAGATATGTAAGGATGCTAAATGAAAGGTGATATAAAAAGATCCTTTTGATATTTCAAAACCGAGATAATATTTATGATAAGTCTCAATTATTGCTGAAAACATTGAAAGTATGGCTAAGACTATGGTCACGCGAAGCTTAGTTTTTTGTAAGTTGAGCCGACAATCTCTGACGTGCGTCAACTTTTCGCAAGTATTCACCGGCTTAGTAAGCTAACTATGCCTAAAAAGGCATAGTCACACAAACTTACCCACCCACTGTCGGTCAATGTTAGCTCTCTCTCTCCTGCTTGCGACTTGCGATTCCTCTCTCTACCTGCTACCGATGGTGGCCATGCTGAGCGCCTGTCAAAGGCTGTCGAGGCTTAGTTCTAACTAAGCCTCGCATGATCGTGCTCTGAAAGCCAAAAAAAAAGAGTGTTGCAAATTCTAGGTTTACAATTGCCTTAGCAGAAGACTGGAAGCTTGCAACTTGCCGTCTGGGACATAGTTTTTGAATTTGAATCGTTTGGAACACGGGACAGGATCTCAAGGCCACGCGCTCTCTCTACACTCGTACATTTACAGAAGTAAAGAGAGTGAGGAACTCGGAGACGCAGACAAGCAGCGTACCTATCTCACAGCGTGCTGTCCCTTTTCGTACGCACCATTACCAACCTTCGAGTTCTACTTCTTTGTTCTTTGCAGTCGAAACCCAAAAACCCTTCAGTGTGCGTCGACATGCCCACATAGAATTTGCCCCTGCCGCATTTCTGTGCCACTGGCCACAGAGAGAGAGAGAGAGAGAGAGAGAGAGAGAGAGCTGGCATGATGCGACGTTTTGGCAGTTACGACCCGTGAAAACTCGCTTTGCTTTGTCACCTGCGATGGCGATTGCGATGTAGGTAGTTCTACCCCCTTCTTTGCAGATGATCTTACTCTACACCGTTCTCTTCATCAATTCACAGTCAAAGAATCAAGGTGCGGCAGTTGAAAGGTAGCCATCGAAGCTCTAATTGTGCTTGTCTGGCAAGAAGAATCGGTTTTGCCAGAGCTCAGCAGGCTCTTCTCGCGACCAAAAGTGTTGCACAAATGAGTCGGATTGGAAGCTCAACATCCAAGCAAAAGCGGTGCACACATGCTCTGTTGATAGATGCTTTTGTGGTTAAGGAGACTGGCCTTCTCATGGGCAGCTGAGGCAAGGGATTTCATAAGAGCTTCAAAGCGCTTGACATTAATGGAGCAGAGTCTGAACATTCAGCAAAGGTGTAGATAGTCTTCACACGGTTCGTGACCGTTTTTGGAGAGCATCGATGAGCAGTATCTAAGCTTTGAGCCTTCCTTTAGAGCAAGCAGAGGGCGAAATCTGCGTATGATTCTGAGGAGGGAAGGCATACACTCACAAGCCATGCACTGCTTTCACAAGTCTTATTGCCAAGATAAGTGCTGAAGAGCAATTTGCTGGATTGTGATCAAGGTTTTCGTATAGCAGAAAGTTTGAAATACTTAAGAATCCTCTGGATTAAGGAAATGCAAAAAGTCCTTCCAGAGGCGCCATGGCTGATCGAAGCAGAGCACATGTTGTGCTTAGTGTGGGCTGCTTGAAGGTAGCTCATGCCCTTCCCTCAGCTCCCCATTTCAGTGGTAGCAGAACAGCATCTCCTCTGTCAACATCAGATGCAGCCAGCTCTATTGCTCGTGGCCCATTCCATGGTCTCATCATTTGTGTGACAGGGTTATCTAAAGGTGAGTGTCTGTCGATTGTTCTCAAATTTTCTTCTTTCTAGTGCAGAAGGCTCACACATTCCAATTTCATACATTACTGTGGAATTATGGTACTTTTTTCTTGGTTGGCGTTGCCTGCATAGAATTTATTTGGAGACCTAACTTTAACAGCTTTTTGCATTTTTTTTCATTACGCAGTCTGTGATCTGTGTTACATGTAGTTCTTGGCCACATCTATGCTATCCAGGGCCACATTTTACATGTGCATGTTGTACTGCTTTGTAGCCACAGCTTTCCACCTTGACAGCATAAGGAAACTCTATGTTTTTCTCCCCATCAATATCAAGATCTTCCTACTCAGCTCAGATGCAAGAGAGATGCTTCAATAGCTTGAAATAATCAAACCAGAAATTTGTGTTGAAATATACTGAAAGCTCACTCTAAAAGTGAGACTCAGTGTCTGAGACACCAATGTACTTGCTTTTGAATCAATTCAGATGGGCATTGTTTGGTAAATTAGGCATGCTTATAGCTTGTTTTGAATCGTATGACTTCAAACAGATGCTCGCAAACAAGTACAAGAAGCGACCATGCGGATGGGTGGGCAGTATAGTCCAGATTTGCACTATCGATGTACCCATCTTGTTGTTCAAATATCCTTTACAGCCTTTACATTCTGTTTTAGTTAGCTGGTGTTTGTGAAGAGTCATGCCTTAACAATTGTTGCACAGCTTCAGCGGGAGAAAGTATGAGCACGCTCTAAAGCATGGATTGAAGCGTGGGCTTTTTGTCGTGACGCTTGCCTGGTTTGTGAATTGCGTCAAACAAAATGGTATGTGTTTAGATGGAAAGAGTCTGCTGCCATTCCATGGAAAACGCCCCTTGAGCATTCATTCACAGAGCATATGAATGCTTTAATATGTGTTGTTTCTTTCTTTTTTCTGTTTTGAACTTTGCATGCATACTCTTTCAACTACTATTTTCTTGCGTGTATCCCTTCTATTGTATTCAATACTTTACTTGGCTCTAGGGTGATGGGTGCTGTTTCCCTAAGCCATGACAGAAACTCAGTACATGGAGCTTTGTAGTAGTGGATGCTTTGTGTGTGTGTGAGTGCAAGATCATCCTTATTTTACACCTACAATCGAGACTCAATTACTCTCACACTTCTTTAAAGGCCTATTTGATTCCTAGATTCATGAGTTGTGTTCACATAAAGTTGACTTGTGCTTTTGTTTGCAGAAAGACTGGATGAGTCATTGTATAGTGTAAGAAGTCTTCTGAGCCTAGCAGCCCCTATTCATGAGCTATCCCAGGTCATGGGGGTTCCTAACTCAGAACATTCTTGTTTTCCGGTGCCACCTCAGCATGATATCAAAACATTGAGCCTTGCAGCAGCAGTACAGATTCCTCCACAAGGGCTGCAAAAAAATCTTCTAGCCCAAGGAGATCTTTTTTCTGGATTTTGCTTCTACATTGATATGGACTCCTCGAATGAATTCCAATCAAAGGTATTTGTATCCTTTGCGGCAAATCTCTACAACTTTTTTCAAAGTCATGATCCATCTTTACGTGGTTTTTGTTTTCTGGTCTGTTCTCTTGTCCTAGTTCGTCTAATTGGAATGTAGATGTACAGGAGACGTCTGCTGATTATGTTTCCCATTGCTGGTTCTTTTGTACAGATTACAGAAGCTGTAGCCAAGGAAGGGGGATCTTTTATTGATCACTGGTTCATTGGCTCTGAGGCAACCCATGTAGTGTGTGAGGGGGGTTTGATGTTGAAGTATCTAGGGTTTAGTGTAAACTTGGTCACTGTAAGTTCTTCTTCGCTTTTATATGCATTTTGCTGTTTATGCAACACATTGAAGCTATTAATTGTAATCATGGCATTTGATTTGCAGCCATTTTGGGTAATGAAATCAGTGAAAGAGAGGCATCTTCAAAGGCTAGTGCAGTTGTCTGCTGATTTGGCTCGGCATGTGTGCATTTTACTTGAAGCAACAAAACATGCTTACCGCATAGAGGTATGGTTTATTGCTTTAGTTTTACTATTTCTAATAGATCAATAAGATTGTTACTTGATCTGCCTGCAAACATAATATTTTAGGGTATGTTTACTGCCACTAGGATGGCCCGGACTACTACAAAAGTAGCTTCCCAGCTCTTTGTGGTCCTGTTGATGAATCAAGTCTTGAGTCCCAAATCCAGCACAGAGAGGAGAAGTCAAATGCTGCAAAGGCCTCTGTAAGAAGGCGTCGGGGTCCCCGAATGCAAGTAAGTTGGCATTCACCAGAATGTTCATGCATACAATTTTGTGAAGAGGGAATACTACATGCACATTTGCTCTCTGCAGCCATGCCGGACTTTGCCCAAACCTATGACTCCAAGTGTCTTGCTGGAAAGTTTGTGCTGGTCCATTACAGAATTGCCATCTACAGCACACTTTTATACAGGAAGCTCTAGTGTACGTGAGGTGGAGAGTAAGATGCGTGAGAGAACTGGTTTTCTATATGATATACAGGAGGATACAGAGGACTTCCTTGCAGTAAGAAACATCAATGACGACACAATCTACACGAGGCCAATGGGTGAGAGGTATCATGATTAAGTTGGTAATCTGCTGCCGTTGTCAGCCCTTTCTGTTGTTGACCATTAGTAGAGTGCATTCACCAATTTTTCTCTTTTTTGGCTCATGACAGTGAGAAGAAGGAGATCGTTTTTAAAGGGGCTTTCTTGACAGTTCTTTTCCCCGTCGATAGATTTGGAGAGTTGGGACCCTTGTCAAGATGCTATTACAATGAAAAGGGCTTTTGCAGACAAGATATTCTAGAAAACATATGGGCTTTTTACCAGGTTTTGTTATGGATTTTAACGCCTTCCATTTTGGTAAAAATTCCCTGTTTTGCTTATATTTACTCTTTTGCAGGAGCACCTGACACCTGGGGAAGTGGAAGTAGCCCTGTATACAGATTCCAAGCATGCAGACAAATTGCGGACTGCATATGCTAGTAAGGAAGCCATCAGCTTAGGACACGTTTCAGTAAAACGGTTCGAGTTCTTGGGTAGCAGGAAGAGTTTTGAAGGACTAAAGCGAGTTGGTAGGGAGAATACTGGCCACCTGTATGAGCTATTGCTTGCAGCTTAACAAATGGTAATGGGTTTGTATTCTGTATACGCATTTTGTGTGTGTGCACTCGCGCAATCATAGTGCCTGCATATGATATCCTTTCCTTATATTACTGGTTTTTCAACCACTAATGCATTCTGTGTAATGATTATGGTTTTTAATTCTGTAAAAGCATTTTGTGTGGGTGTGCATGTATATGACAATCTTTCTGGGTTCCTCTTACATAACTGGGTTTTCAACCACCAATACATTCATCATTAAAAGTAAAGATCTCTGTGCTGTTGTACACATATATTTTTGTGTGTTTCGCCGCACCACTAATATAATTGCAGCATTACTAAAGAAAAAGAGTTGTGCTTGTGTGTTTTATGGTGCTTGTGTGCATGCATGTCTCTGTATGTGACGGGTTATTAGTGACATCCTACTTAATGTAATCCTAACAGTTGACTAATCTTCTTGTTCAGCAGAATCAGACTCTCAACATGGGCTGTGCTAATACTAGCTCTACCTGGCCAAACACACCTAGTAAGTCATATGTTGTACATAAACATACGTATAGCCTATATAACATCACTTACCCTCACATTCTACCAAGGCATGTAACATGTGGGTTTTCTTTTGTGGAGAAATAAACTTGAGTGTCAAAGGACACTAATGGAACAACTGATACAAAGCGTTCTAATGAAATTTCTTCCTGGGGCTTGGCCACATGATGTTGATGCTGGAGCAAGCTTGCATTCCATCAGCTTCTAATAGAAAAAAGATGCAGGTCATTTCAAATCTATAAGCAGCAAAATGTGGCTGTTATGTTGTATTTGGTCCAGCATGTGTTTGCTTGTGTACCTTGTCCTTATGTTGTTTTCTTAATGCAAAATAAAATTTCAACTATTTTCACTTAAATGACAATGACAATGTCATGTAGGTGTCTTAACACAATATGTATGTGTATTAGGGATTCTGGTATATACATTATCCAAAAAAGTAGAGGAATTTACTTCTTGTTTATCTTGGTTATGGCTCGTCCATATGCCTACCATCTTTGTAGTCATATCCTTGTATCTTTTGTCCAATACCTTAGTCGCTTATTTATAGGCCCTATTCTTCTTGCAATTTCTTCTTCTTTTGTTATTACATGGGAAACCCAACTTGAGCTATATTTTCCACGGGCATGGGAGATGGGATCAGGGATCAGCATCAATCTAGGGCCTCGACATCAAGTGGGTGTTGTAGATCTTGTTGCGTGGGGTTGGAATCTACGGTAGGATGATTGGAGCAATGTAGATCTCGAGCAAAGTACATGAGATTACTTTTTGCAACAAGATCTACAACACCCACTTGATGCCGGGGCCCAGATTGATGTTGGTCCTTGATCCCATCTCCCATGCAGGACCATCCTCAATCGAGGGCCCTGACATCAAGTGGGTGTTGTAGATCTTGTTGCAAAAAGTCATCTTGTGTACTTTGCTCGAGATCTATGGTGCTCAATCATCCCATCGTAGATCCCAACCCCTCCATGCCCGTGGAAGATAAATCTCACGGAAGCCTTAGAGCTATTTTGCTCCATTTGTTCTCAGAAGCAACCATGTGGCAATGTGTCATAACGAGCTAGGCCCAAATGCTCAATGTCATTGTACTTGTAGCGGCCTATATTTGATCGGTACTTCGCATCCATGATGTGAAAGAATTAAGAAAATTTACTTGAAAAATCGACCTAGAGTTAGTGGATTTTTTGGTTGATATGTATGCTAAATGTGGTCCTTATTACAGAAGATTGTTGTGACAATTGATAAAGATGCTCAAGCAAGAATGAGGAGGTTAGAGAGTTAAGAGCTAAAACCTTTTTGCTATTTTAATCAAGAATTCTGACTTGGCTTCAAAAAAGAAGTAGAAATAGGAGATTGCTTTTGTGTATAGAAGGCCTTGTCCAAAAGAGATGTTGATTAGAAAAAATTCTATGTAGAAATTGATTGATGGAAATCAACCTGCTTGGTAGAAAGAAAATGTTGTTTTGTATGTTTTCGCATTTCACGTGCATAGTCGAACTCCACACTCTTTCAACCTTATTTCATTTTTTCGTTTCTTCATCTTCTTGATCGTCGCATAGAAAAGGAATGCGAAGTTGCAAATTTTTGGGTTATTTTGGTTAAGTTATAATTGCATAGCAATCACAAGAAGAGGTGTCTAGAGAGGGATACGGTTGGCTCTCTACAATTTGGACTACCAAATCTAGGTTAATTCAAGTGTGTCGTGGTGATTAGGCTAAGCACACATTGAGCAAGGTCTTGATTGAAGATAAATGTAGTCAAAACAACTTATGTTTGTTCTATTTTGATTCAATTACTTAATTTAGTTGGAAATAATTGTGTTGCTTTTATTATGTGTGTTTGAATTCAATCGCCTCCACTTTCTCATAGCTAGGGACCCAATGCCTCTCTCGAACAATCTTTTGTACGACATGTTTTGTGAATTTGACGTGAAATTGGTCGGCGTGAGAAGTATTGACGATGGGGAACCAAGCAAAGCTTATAATGATCATGTTAGAGATATTGAATACCAATTGTACATGCAAAACAAAGAAATAGCTAGATGAAACAATGACAACAACACTAGATGTGGTTTACAAGAAGTGGAACATTTTCTAAGGTTATGACTCGGATGGATATCTTCAGTGTTATGAGTTAGACATGAAGCTTCAAGGGGTTCCAAAAGGACAAATGATTACGGCTTTTCAATAGTTAGTGGCTTCATATTCGTATGAATGCATTCAACAATGTATGAGGGAATATGATGCCAATTGGGTTGCTTTTGAAGAAGTTGTGAAACAAGGAAGGTCAAATTATATGGATATGGAGATGGAGCATGTTGCTTCTAAAGAGAGAGTGGATCTACAAGACACAAAATTTGGAATTGATGTTATCATGTTCAAGCAACGCTAAAACTTGTTCTAGATTAGTGTCTTCTACAAGATATCAACTTATTATATGTTGATGATGAGAACATAATCAAAGTTGTGCATGCAAAGTTGGAGATTTCTTACCAAAGGATAGTGCTTTTGGGTGTGAAGCTATGAAGTTACAAGCTTCGGATAGTAAATATAGAGAAGTATCCATGGATGCCAAACATGTTTAAATGATATCATAATGGAAAGCAAAAGTTGATGGACCTCATTTAGGGGGTGTGTTATACAAGTGTTAATTCCATTCATGTGCAAATGGAGATGGAGATGGAGATGGAGATGGAGATGAAGAAGAAGATGATTTCTATAAAGGGATCAATATGTAGGATTCCATAAACTTGACTTGATTCGTTTGCATGTATGTAAAAAGTATCTGGAACAAGAAAGGGAATATTTGCGGGGATGTGGACAATATCCGAGCCATGAAGGGTATGATGGTAGTGTCAAGGTTGACGATGTGGAAGCGTAGAGACCACCAAGGGGGTAGAGAGAGAGAGAGAGAGAGAGAGAGAGAGAGAGAGAGAGAGTCTCCTGAACCAATCAACCTTGGCAATGAATAATTGAATCTGTATACAATGGAGGCAAGGGGTTGCTTATATAGCAACCTCAGTAAATTGCCCTACCCAAGGCTTTGACAAATAAGTAAAATACATACCTAAAAGCCAAACTAAATAATGGGATCACATTGGGCAATTCACTTGAGATGCCAACAACACCCTCTATGCTGCTCATAGTGGACATCAATTGTAACATTTAATGGCCTAAAATCTTATTTGGAGCGGAAATTAGCATGAACATAGTGGGCATTTCATTAGAATAGATTCCTAATGAGAATTACAAGAGTGCTTGGGTGGAGAGAGCAACAAAAAGCATAACACCTAGTTAGATAGCATCGACAATACTTTCAAAAGAGAGAGAGCAATTAAGCTATTGACAACAGTTGAGGACCGGATTTGCATGGAGCCGGTCCCCCCTCCAAAAGGCTTTGTATTATGGTTTCTCCCATCAAGAGAGACATTGTACAATACAATTCTTTGTGTTCCTTCAAGACTAGCTAGTGCAATGAAGATGGAAGCTTCATACACCAAGCAAAAACACTTAATCAAACACAACTTGAATTATCCCCGTTCTCAGACCCAAGACCTCACACACCTTCGAAGATGGTGAGAGCTAGCAGGGTATGAGAGTAGATTGAGAGGAAAAAGAAGTATCTTACGAGAAAGAAGTACATCTCCTCACATAATCACTCATATTAGCATAGCTTAGCTTAGTAATTAGCTTGGTAGAGAAGATGAGCATGCATTGAAGCTTGGCTCTTGGTTGGATTTGCATCCACATGCCAAGAGGGTGTTGATGTAGGCTTCTATCTCACAAGCTTGGAGTAGGTGATGAGCTCTCCATTAAAGCTTGGGAGGAGATAGAGTGTTTTCCCTTCACACATGGTCAAGTGTGAGAGTGTGTGAGTGAATGCCAAGCAAAAATCAGCCCCCTCTCTCTCTTGGGCGAGCCCTAGCTGCTAAGTTAGGCTGGCTTTTTCCTCATTGGACCTCCCCAGGTCAAGCCAATAGGAATTAAGCAGCATAAGTGATAGCCTTCTGACATGTGTCCCCCTTTCCCCTTTTGTGAGAGCTTTAGATAATTAAATAATTAAACTAAACTCTCATTGGACCCCTTTGCCTCCTGGCCAATAGGAATCAGGCAAGCCATGGGGCTTCTGAATGCTCATTGGACCCCTTGGGAGACTGCCCAATAGTCTTCTAGGACACTTAATTCTTATTGGTTTCTTTTATTAAATGTTTTTAAATTAATTAAACTAGATTTACTCTAGCTTAATTCTCATTGGTCCACTTCAAGGGTCTTCCAATAGGAATTGGGCACACCTTGTGGGCATCTGGCCTAAGAAGCTGACATGTGTCCCTCATTCCCTTTGTGTAAAGGGAGCTTGTGTGTGTGTGTGTGGTTTTCTCTCTCATCCCCTAGCTTTGGGGCTCGCCCCCTCCCATGTAGGGATGCAGAAAGACTTTTTGGGTACACACTAAGCATCCAATTTTCCCTAAGGTTAACCTTTGGACACAACCTTTGAATTTTGGAACCTTAGCATTTTGGAAGTCTTAATGGGCTGAACCTTAGGGTCTTTTTAGCCCGTTGTTTCACATGGCTCTTTTGCAGATGGCCCCCCCTTTGGATCCCTATTTTCCCTCCTTTGGATCCCTACTGTGGCCGGTCTGCTAACTTAACCAATATTCTAGCTTTTTCTCCCTTGGCACTTCCCCACATTAAATGATCAGTTTAATATGAAAAAAATCATTTAGGAGAATTAGATATTGATTATTATGACATCAATAGTGAGACCAAGTCAATGAAGAAGCTACCATGGACATCCCAGCACCGACCGAGATACTGAATACACCTCGGTTTTGCTACTCTCAACTTTGTACCTGAAAATAATGCCATGTTGAGCATCGGTTGCCTTTTAGAAACTTTGAATTGTAGACCATACTACGTCCAATAATCCCCATTCGTGAACTGTGAACACATCATGTCCAAAATATAAAACTCCAAGATAATGAACTATTGGAACACATCTTGTCCCATAATCTGACCAACAACAATGGATTGGTGCACTCATCCATAGTGGTTTAGACGTTTGATTGGTTCCTTACCAGATGCATGTGCATTGAACTCCGACCTATGGGTCCAAACACCAATAACTTGAACTCCAACACAAGGGTCCAAATTAATTATAGGGAGCATTCATTGACCCTCTCTGCCACTCACAAGCCTCTCTCTCTCTCTCTCTCTCTCTGAAGCTAGTCGTGACACCTATCATTTGACTAGAGATCTAACGTCGAGGCCACTGTGGACACCGCCAATAGTGCCATGCTGATCTCCTTTGTCAAATCTTTATTACCGGAATCTGTGTCCAGCTTGCCTTTATCCTTGTCTTCATGTGAGTTCTTGCTTTTGCCTTTGGCTTCAAACTCTGGAGCCAAACAAAGTGTCGAGTCACATTCATAACAATTGTGGTCGTACCTCGTTGGTACCAAGGCAGCCAACTGAGTACTGGTATTGCCATCCTTGTCCAGCTTGCCTTTGCCGTTGTCCTCTAGCAGACTCTGCTAGTTGCTTTTGACTTCACAAACTCGAGCCAAACAATTTGCCAGGTTCCTTGAGAACTGTGCTGATGCATAGGCCGCTAATCGGATGGTTAATGATCCGTTATCCATAGCTTTTAGTTGGTTTTGGTCGATGTTGTTGCCTCTCGAGCAAGGGAGGGACATATTGAAGTTGCAAGATCTGGTAATCGGATACCTTCTCCCACTCCAAAAAATGGCCGTACAAACCAAGCCGCAAATGCTCCAAGCCAATTCAATGCCATCGCAAAGGGAGCTCCAAACGCAATGGGCTCCACATAATCTGCTATCCCTCTCAAAAATTCGAAACTCTGTCATCGATAGCCGCTTCGCATGTTTGCCTTGTGGTAGGCCTCGAACAAATCCAAAGCTCCACAATAAATTGTGCATAACAAGGGCTAAGAGTTCCGTCCAAGTTGATGTCAATCCACTCCTCTGTAGATCCAAAGCCTCGTAGCAAAATCCACCCTCTTCGGAGTCCATGGGGGGCGCTCCCAAGCCAGATGATGGGTACTAAACCACGCGGTACGAAATTGCTCCTTATTGCTTGTCCAACTCCAAGCCGTTTCACATGCCACGTCGAAACTTTGCTCGTTCAAGCCGCGTGACCGCTCCCTCTCTTCACCTTGAAAGCCACCCTTCACTGCTCACAGCCCTTGGCGTTTCAAAAAATGCTGGGCCATAATGCAAGGTGTCACTAAAAGGGGCTACTGGCCTTGCGTTTCAAAACACTGGCCTTTTGCGTCCATAGACCTGGCGGTCAAGGAGAGGGGAGAAGGTGGCGCCACATGGGCTGCCTTTGCAGTGCATTTCAAAACGCCCGCAGTGGCCCAAGGGGGGTGGGGTTGCAGCTACGTAAGGGGACTGCCTCTGTAGCATTGCAAAACGCAGCATGGCGCAGGTGAGGGGGCACTGCCGGCAGGAGAGGGGGGCTCAAAACGTAGGCAGACAACAGCGTTTTAGGATGCCGAATCTTTGATGCGTTTTACAACGGAATGGTAGAGGAGGATGACAACAACAGAGGGAGTGGAGAGTGGAACGCAGACGACCGGTAGACTTCTGCTACTCTTCAAGACCGCTCCTGCACACCAAGGCCTTCAAAGTCGACACCGCTTTGATACCATGTCAAAGTCGACGATGCGAAACTGTAGAGACCAAAGGGAGAGAGAGAGAGAGAGAGAGAGAGAGAGAGAGAGAGAGAGAGAGACTCCTGAACCAATCAACCTTGGGAATGAATAACTGAATGTGTATACAATGGAGGCAAGAGGTTGCTTATATAGCAACCCGAGAAAATTATCCTACCCAAGACTTTGACAAATAAGTAAAATACATATCTAAAAGCCAAACTAAGTTACAGGATCACATTGGGCAGTTCACTTGAGATGCCAAAACTCTAAAAGGTAGTGTGTTGCAAGAAAATTGCAAGTGTGAGCATTTATCTATCAAAGGTTAGAGAGATACATAGAAAGATGAGAATGCCATCTCGTCAAGGCAATGTGATGATAATGATGCTCTTGTAGGTGGTTCTTATGTTTGTAATCCTTATGTCTTAACATATGAGGGAAATTCCAAAGATAAGGGTGTATTTTCAGATGGGGTTATTAGATGATTTGCAACCTCTTATTGTTACAAATGAGTGGAAGGGTTATGATGATTTAAAAAGGGAAGTGAATACTATCTTTTGAATGTATACAAGGTGGCATACATTTGGAATGCAATGAGGATGATGCATAAAGCATTTGATTTGGGAGGTTGACTCTTCCATGGGTTCTTATTTGAAAAGTGCCACATGTTCAAAATTTTAGGTTTGCAACCTCTTATAGTTACAAATGAGTGGAAGGGTTATAATGATTTAAAAAGGGAAGTGAATACTATCTTTTGAATGTATACAAGGTGGCATACATTTGGAATGCAATGAGGATGAGCATTTGATTTGGGAGGTTGACTCTTCCATGGGTTCTTATTTGAAAAGTGCCACATGTTCAAAATTTTAGGTTTATCCTTATATTCCAAGTTCAAAGTTTGTTTCATATGATGCCATGGGGTTGGTTCATATGGGATATTCTCGAGCTAGAGGGGGTTGAAGTTATTTCACCAATGTTTCTTCACTAATGGAATGCGAGCACAACAGTTATGAGCAATTAAACAAAGAGATTTGGGATATTATAAAGGCTTATGTTGGTGTTTTGACAGAGTATGCAAAAGATCATTGGACTTTTATATTATGTACATTGCACACTTTTCCAAGGAGACTTTGATGCTAGAAAAAGGATATGTACGTCTTTATTAATCGATAAATGCAACAGTGTGTCAAGTTGGTACATATCGGGGGTGGATATCGTGATACTTTGTATCCATAATGTGAAAAATTATGAAGATTTACTTGAAAGATTGGCATAGAGTTAGTAGAGTTTCAGTCAATATGTATGCCATTGTGGTGCTTGTACGAAAAATTAAAAAGATTCTATCGAACCCTTTTCCATGTGGAAAGAAAGGGGTCTTGATGCCTCTTTAAAGGGCAATCCGATGTAGTGGGTGTTGGGTGTTGAGATTGAGAAGGCTGACAGCTAAATATAGAAAATCTTTTGCTATTTTAATCAAGGAGATTGACTTGATCCCCAATAAACAAGTCAAAATAAGAGGTTGCTTTTGTGTATAGAAGGAGAGAGATCTCTCATGCAAGAGAGGTGGTGATTATAAGTTTTTTATGTAGAATTTGTTTCTAAAAAGCAACCCCCTAAGAGGAAGGAAAATGCCTTTCTGCAGGTTTTTGCGTCTCACGTGTAGAGTGAAATCCTGCATTTTTTGAGAGTTTGTTTCTTCTTCTTGATCGTTTCAGAGAAAAGGATGAGGGGAACACATCTTTGGCTTCTTCTTCTTCTTTGTGGTTTTGGGAACATCAGAGTTGCATAACTTTGGATTATTGCCCTTTAGCTACAACTATACAACAATCACAAGAAAGGGTAGGCAAAGAGGGGAATTTGACTATCTCTCTACAATTGGAAATAACAAATTTGGAAATACTCTAGGGTGTGTCGTCATAGTGACATCGAACACTTCGAACAAGGTTTTTAATCTTTGGATTGAAGATAAATGCAGTCGAGACAACCTATCTTTGTACTTATTATATTTTCACGCAATAAGATTTAGTTGGAAAAGCATTGTGTTGCTTCTCTTTTGTCTGTTTGAATCTACGTTTTGGTTTTTTCCTGTTGTTGCACAAAGTTCGAGAGAGGAAAGACACAAGGTCTCTAGATGTGAGAAGATCAAGGTTTTTTCCTTTTGAATATTGTCATCATTGTTTAATCTGCAATATATATCACACCCTATCGTGCTTACTATGCACATCTAATCATTTATGTACGAAGTTACTAGATGTGCATGAGAAGAACTATATTGTTGGAAAGAAGAGACTCAAAACGAGGGAGAAAAATTGAAAGTTGAAGACAAAGGAAAAGAACCATAATTATGTTACCATATATGTGAAAGTGAGTGTGTGAACACACTTAGGACTTCTGGAGAACTTTTTCGCCTCACTAGGAAATCTTTTTTCCCACATGCATTGCATATACACCCCATCACTTCAGGGCTACCTTATCTTGCTATTTGTGCAATAAGCAATACACTCTCTATTGTTTGCCTGGAGTCACAAGAACACATTCAACACAAGCATCCATGATCAAAACACACACTAATTGCATTGAAGTTGGCTTTCCCAATCATCACATGCCATCCAAGGTACTCTAATTACATCACACACAAGTGGCATTGAGCTCAAGGCTCCTAAACCTTCACACGGTTAAGCACACAATTAGGCACAAACTCTAAGGACATGACCAAGAGTGCACACACACTACACTAATCAAGAGAATTAGAGAAGTAATCAACTAATTGAAATACTTAGGGAAGAAGAGAGTTAAGATCAAAGCAAGAAGTACATACCTCTCTCAAATCTAGAATAATGAGAGTGTAATACTACCTCATGACATAATGAAATGTAGAGAAGATAATACTAATGAGTAAAATAGAAATTATATTAGTCAAGCTTCTCTAATTACAATGGATTAGTCGTAGCCTCTTAAGCATGGGCATTAAGCTCAAGGCTAGGCCATCCATAGAGTGAGCACTTAAGAGAGAGAGAGAGCTCTCAAAAGTGGATCCTCAAGAGTGGATACTCAAGAATGAAGCTTCCTTGCATAAAGGCTTCCTTTTAAAGGCTTTCACCATAATCCCTTCTACTATGGGTTTATGTTTGAGCCCTCTAGCTACCATATACAACTTTGGAACTCCCAATGAGCCCAAGACTTATACAAAGTGAGTTGGAGATATGCTATGCACAACCATAGCATATCTCCCGCTTGATGCATATTTGGTGTAGCCTATGTTAGCCGTTGCGAACACTACCCCCTTTCTAATTTGGTGCATGTCCTCGTGTGCCGGTGAGGCAACACACGGTGACATGGTAGAAAGCAAGTCCATGGAAGAAATATTGAGCTGCAAACCAACTGTTAACGAAATGGAGTGATTCTTTGAAAGCCAAATTTGAAAATTTAAAGCTCTAATATAATGGAATGGCCTTGTTTAGCCAAATATTGCAATACTGCAAAGTTGACCCCTCCTTGGATCATTGATAGCTCATACCTGCAGCCAATTACCCTTCAAAAAAGTCCAATTTTTAGTGCATTGTAAGGGCATACATTCAATTCAAGCATTAAAATGCACAATCAATTCCAAGCTCAAATTTTAATGCACATTCCCAACCAAGCATCTTTGCATCATTCAATGGTGGCTTGCATGCTAAAAAGAATTCATTTTATTTTGCAAAGCACTAAAAAAGTAATGCCCAATTTCCAAATAGATGCACACAAATTTTAGAAATTTGCTCTCATGTAGCACAAGTCAAGAAAAGAGCGAGAGTATAATAGTCATAAAGTGCAACTAGTCATGATCATTTATGAGTTAACTTAGTGGGAATTTGGCAAAACATTAAAACTCAAAATGATGTGGAATGGAGACTTATTATTTATAGAACCTCGTTGCTAACAAAAAAAAAAGGTCCACTTTTCAAGCAAAACAAAAATTGTCGATTGGAGCTGACAACATATTGACATGTAGGGCATGGGTGAGATGGTGGAGTCAAGAAGTGTCATTGGCCTCGTAGTCGGCATTGTTAAAACAATATGTTTATAGTCCTCCAAAAGATACATTGTAACAACTTCTTTTGTGTGATACAGCTCGTGGGAAAGTGGGCTTAGGGGAGAGGTAAATGAAATTTTACCAAAACATTAAAAGGCAAACACATGGGTGCCACGTTTGTGGGTGCAATGTACAGAAACAAGGTCGGCAGTGACTCGACGCAGGTGGGGTTTTGAAAATCACGCTGTAGGCAAGATCCGGGGGCCCTCATGTGCATGTCAATGTGGCCGGTGGGACTTGAGCTAGAGTCGGGGTGGTAGAGCTACAGGGTGGTGAAGATGTAGGAGATGAGCCCTTCTCTGGGAAACACTTTGGGTGGAGCTGGGCGCAGTGCCGAATTCTTGGGTGGCAAGGAGTCTAGCATGGCTGGATAATAATCAATAGGGAACTCAAACTCATATTCTCCCTAGGTCACGGGGAATATAAGTCGGCATGCAATAACGAAGCCATTTTTGGCTAGGTGGTGCAAACAACCGAACACACACGCCTCAATCCTCGCACTGATAACAAGGAAGATGCTTAGTTCAGGGCGGCCAAATTTGACCTTGTTGGGCTCTGACAACCGCTCCAACCGAGCGTTAACCAGCTGCCGGTGGGATGCATCCCAGAATGGGGCACGATTGAGGGGTTGTGTGTATAGGGAATAAGGAGGAATAAAGAGGACGAGGGAGTGTGAAAGGCAGAAAGCGAGAATCGAGAGGGTAGCACATGAATGGTGACGTGGGGTATGAGCAGCAGCACCTTGAAGGCAACATGTCACTTTTATGTGTGTGTGTTTGGTAGGCTTGAGTTACGGGCCATACCAGAAAACGGTGTGGGTGTGTGCACTATAGGTGGGGCAGAGGAGTTCTAGGCGCCTAGAGTAGCAATAGATGCGGAGCCATCGAGTAGGTGCAACAAATAGGGGGAATGGCCCAGTGGAGCAGGGATTTTAGAAGATGCATGAGCCATTATAGGAAAGCACCGAGGGCACACTGTGGGGTCACGAATGCAGACAAAATTTGAAGGCAAGTGGTGTGCGATAGAATGGACACGGGCCACGGCGTGTGTTTGTGATCTAGATGCGCCAAAATCAGTCGCTTCCATAGCCAAAGTGTGTGTGGGTGAGCTTTGTTTTTATTTTTATTTTTATTTTTTTTTCTTGGAAACTCCTCCCAAGAGGATGTTCCCATTCTCATGACTACACTCAATTTTGCAGTCCTACAAGGCTCTAAAGCAATCATTCACACACTCAAGCCGTCTCAAATTTTGACATTATTTTGTACATTTGTGAGCTCCTTTAGTTCATTTTCAAGCCATTCTTGTTTCACACATCCTAGAAGGGGATCTCACACATGGAAAAATCAAGCTAAATTCTCATCAATTTGAGCACAATATTAATCCATTTTCAATTGATATTGCTTCCAATTCAAGAGAAAAAATTCCATTTTCAATTTGACATTGATGCACCTTTTACTCAATTGGGCAATGCTCATAAGCAAATCAATCAAGGTTGTCATCTCATTTGCACAACCAGATCAATCATTGCAACTTAAGTTGCTCATATTCGCAGATATCCACATTTAGTCAAACCCAATTGGCACAAAACACTCGCCTATTCAAAACCCGATTTTAATCATTGCAAAATTAATTGCTCATATTTCCAAGCCCTAATCATCCAAACCCTGTCGGATTGGCCATCTTGGTTTGTGACGCTACTGATTATGGCATTTGCAAATTCACAAATCAATGAAATTTTTTTACCATTTTCAATCAAATTGCCATAGTGATCACAAAGGTAATGCACATAAATCATCTTCAATTGAGTACCAACTGAATCATCCAAAGTCAAGCAATCTTATATACACCAATCTTTTAGGTCTAATAATCATATAATAATTGCTAATTACTACCAATTATTCATCCCAATTTGAATACCGAATCCCATTGAATAGGCACACACACACCCAAATTTAGGCCAAAATTTTACGCAATTTGCCGATCAATTTCACATTGCAATGAACAAATTGCAAGCTCGATCAAGCATAATTGAATGCATGAATGTTCAATTTCTAAAAAATTAACACTATTTACACATTTTTCATGCACGTCCCCAATCAAAAAGAATTTTGGTGCTCCAATTGACCATCAATCATTGAAAATCAAGTGGTCTTGGATGGACACACACTCAATTTTTGCCCAAAATTTTGGCAATTAGGCTTATCCAATGATTGAATTAGCCTAACATATACATCAATTACATGATTTCATACTCACATACCATCAATTTTATCAAGTTCTATGCATGTACACACTCAAGATTAGGTGCACACTCACTTGAATTTTTTGATAGTTTTTTTTCCTCTTTGGTGCATTACACACAAAATGATTTTCATGCACACACATGAATTCTTGATGCGAATTAAGCACTATCTTGACACACACAAAGTTCATTAGTCAAAATTTGACCATCAACTTCATTTCAAGTGTATCAAATTAGGTGCAAAGTGTAGGTCAATTGAGTTACACACCTAATTTTAGCAAATAATTAGCACACATTGAATCACATTAATCAATCAAGAATTGACATGAGCAAGTGAGTGCACTTACATCATAATTACACTCCAAGATATTTCTTTTCTCCATGCAAAGACGCATCATTGCACACACAGGTGTGTGCACCATCAAATCAGCTCCAAAATTGACCATTGTAGGCCAAAAATCAAACACTCAAACCATCAAATTAGGCACAAATTAGCACAACTAACTTGATTAGAGTGATGATTCCACCTCTTAAAAGGGGATTTAACATACATTACACTTCAAATGTTAGCGGTTAGGATAACAAAATTAGTAGAAATTAGCATGGAATTATTACAATTAGCATGGAAATGAAGCGAAGTTAGTAAGGGTTAGCATGAAATTAGTGAAATTGAGGGTTTAGGATATTCATAACTCAACAATTAGCTTCAATTTCTTGCACAACATCATCAAATCAAACAAAAATTGAGTTACACACACGCAAAAACCAAGAAATTAGTAGTGAAATTACTCTATTCTAAACATCCTATACTCACTAGCTTAGGTTATTGATCCCCGGTAACGGTGCCAAATGTTGGGAGGTGTTGTAGCAACAACTTAATTGCAACCCACACAAAATTATCAAATCCGTGGATCGGCAACCCGCTTAGGACATGGAAGCACGAGCATCGGATGAATAGACATAAAGGATTCAAGAGAATACCTCACCAATGCAAGTAGGGATTAGCCATGGCAAGACTAACTCCAAACATACTCTAATCACTAACCAATCAACTCCTATACACATCAAGCCTACCGAAGTCCGACTTGCCAATCTTATGGAGTCACAAGAACACATTCAACACAAGCATCCATGATCAAAACACACACTAATTGCATTGAAGTTGGCTTTCCCAATCATCACATGCCATCCAAGGTACTCTAATCACATCACACACAAGTGGCATTGAGCTCAAGGCTCCTAAACCTTCACACGCTTAAGCACACAATTAGGCACAAACTCTAATGACATGACCAAGAGTGCACACACACTACACTAATCAAGAGAATTAGAGAAGTAATCAACTAATTGAAATACTTAGGGAAGAAGAGAGTTAAGATCAAAGCAAGAAGTACATACCTCTCTCAAATCTAGAATAATGAGAGTGTAATACTACCTCATGACATAATGAAATGTAGAGAAGATAAGACTAATGAGTAAAATAGAAATTATATTAGTCAAACTTCTCTAATTACAATGGATTAGTCGTAGCCTCTTAAGCATGGGCATTAAGCTCAAGGCTAGGCCATCCATAGAGTGAGCACTTAAGAGAGAGAGAGAGCTTTCAAAAGTGGATCCTCAAGAGTGGATACTCAAGAATGAAGCTTCCTTTTAAAGGCTTTCACCACAATCCCTTCTACTATGGGTTTATGTTTGAGCCCTTTAGCTACCATATACAACTTTGGAACTCCCAATGAGCCCAAGACTTATACAAAGTGAGTTGGAGATATTATGCACAACCATAGCATATCTCCCGCTTGATGCATATTGGGTGTAGCCTGTGTTAGCCGTTTCTAACACTACCCCCTTCCTAATTTGGTGCATGTCCTCGTGTGCCGGTGAGGCAACACACGATGACATGGTAGAAAGCAAGTCCATGGAAGAAATATTGAGCTGCAAACCAACTGTTAACGAAATGGAGTGGCTCTTTGAAAGCCAAATTTGAAAATTTAAAGCTTTAATATAATGGAATGGCCTTGTTTACCCAAATCTTGCAATACTGCAAAGTTGATCCCTCCTTGGATCATTGATAGCTCATACCTGCAGCCAATTACCCTTCAAAAAAGTCCAATTTTTAGTGCATTGTAAGGGTATACATTCAATTCAAGCATTAAAATGCACAATCAATTCCAAGCTCAAATTTTAATGCACATTCCCAACCAAGCATCTTTGCATCATTCAATGGTGGCTTGCATGCTAAAAAGAATTCATTTTATTTTGCAAAGCACTAAAAAAGTAATGCCCAATTTCCAAATAGATGCACACAAATTTTAGAAATTTGCTCTCATGTAGCACAAGTCAAGAAAAGAGCGAGAGTATAATAGTCATAAAGTGCAACTAGTCATGATCATTTATGAGTTAACTTAGTGGGAATTTGGCAAAACATTAAAACTCAAAATGATGTGGAATGGAGACTTATTATTTATAGAACCTCGTTGCTAACAAAAAAAAAAGGTCCACTTTTCAAGCAAAACAAAAATTGTCGATTGGAGCTGACAACATATTGACATGTAGGGCATGGGTGAGATGGGGCCCTCATGTGTAGGTCAATGTGGCCGGTGGGACTTGAGCTAGAGTCGGGGTGGTAGAGCTGTAGGGTTGTGAAGATGTAGGAGATGAGCCCTTCTCCGGGCAACACTTTGGGTGGAGCTGGGCGCAGTGCCGAATTCTTGGGTGGCAAGGAGTTGAGCATGGCTGGATAATAATCAATGGGGAACTCAAACTCATATTCTCCCTAGGTCACGGGGAATATAAGTCGGCATGCAATAAAGAAGCCATTTTTGGCTAGGTGGTGCAAACAACCGAACACACACGCCTCAACCCTGGCACTGATAACAAGGAAGATGCTTAGTTCAGAGCGGCCAAATTTGACCTTGTTGGGCTCTGACAACCGCTCCAACCGAGCCGGTGGGCTGCATCCCAGAATAGGGCACGACTGAGGGGTTGTGTGTATAGGGAATAAGGAGGAATAAAGAGGACGAGGGAGTGTGAAAGGCTGCAAGCAAGAATCGAGAGGGTAGCACATGAATGGTGACGTGGGGTATGAGCAGCAGCACCTTGAAGGCAACATGCCACTTTTTGTGTGTGTCTTTGGTAGGCCTGAGTTACGGGCCATACCAGAAAACGGTGTGGGTGTGTGCACTATAGGTGGGGCAGAGTAGTTCTAGGCGCCTAGAGAAGCAATAGATGCGGAGCCATCGAGCAGGTGCAACAAATAGGGGGAATGGCCCAGTGGAGCAGGGATTTTAAAAGATGCATGAGCCGTTATAGGAAAGCACCGAGGGCACACTGTGGGGTCACGAATCAAAAGAGCAAGAAAGCAATGAAACTTTAAGTTTCTCTGAAGATGTGGCTCCATGAAGATGCCGGTCTAGACGATCATCCACTCCTCCCAAGAGGAAAAGATCAACACACAATCGTTCTCCTCGTCATTTCGAAGGATGCAAAGGGGAAAACCAATGCTCAAAATTCTTCCCAAGGCACTTCAAGAACAATGACAACAATCGGTCCAAGGAGAAGGGACTTTACAAAGGCAAAAACAAACTCTGTCCTAAAGAGCTTGTAGCTTATTGCAAGGACCATAAGTGTTTCAAGTGTGGGGAGCAAGGACATGGCTAGCGTTCTTGCCCCAAGAAGAATGCTCACAATGAGATTCCTAGGGCTTCCACCATCGAAGCTCCAAAAGTGGATGTTCATTGCAAAGGATCATCACTTTCCTATGCTTGGGGAAAGGTAAGAGAGCATGATGCATTCATCTTGTTTAACCTTGGCTCTACTCACAACTTCATATCAACGGAGTTGGCCACCAAGCTCGGCATTCAAGCTTTTGAGATGGGAGATATTCTAATGGGAAGTTGAGGCTTCATGTCCAAATATTTGTCGACAGAGACATCTCTCCTCTCCAACATGAGGATGCTATCCTAGGGGTGCCATGGTTTGATTGCATGGCTGCCAATATGAAGTTCCCTAAAAGGAGAATTTACTTCACCTACAGGGGACAGAACATGTACATAGATGCTAGTGAGCATGGTCGCACTATTCCACTTGTAAATCCTTCTGCTTTTGATAAATCAATGAAGAGCTCAGTTTTTGCGTACACAATTTTTGTCAAAGATTCTCTAAAAGATCCTAATGTTTCAAGAGATGTAAATGGTAGGAATCAAGAAGAGTTAGACTTGTCTAATTTTCTAAAAGGATTCCAAGATGTGTTCATCGATGATATCCCTATGGACTGACCTCCAAAACGAGGGTATGATGAACATTGAATTGAGCTCCTTACAAAAATCTCACCGCCTAACAAGCCTCCTTATCGAGTCTCTCAAGCTCAATAGAGGAGAACATGAGGCAAGTACAAGAATTGGTAGAGAAAGGGATGGTGAGGCCTAGCTCCTCTCCATTTTGTCCTCCAGTCCTTTTACTGCAAAAGAAAGATAGTACATACCGTATGTGTATGGACTATCGAGCACTAAACCAAATCACTATCAAAAACAGATTTCCTATGCCTGGAGTAGAAGATTTGTTTGATAAGCTACAAGGCTCTACCTACTTCATTAGGATTGACCTTAAAAGTGGCTATCATCAATAAGGACAGTGGATGAAGATATCCTAAAGACCGCGTTTTGCACAATGTTTGGTCTTTATGAATATCTAGTCATGCCTTTTGCTTGACTAATGCACCAACTGCGTTCAATCGCTTAATCGAGAAATTTTTTAGATCTTACCGCAAATTCATTGGAGTGTTCTTTGATGATATCATCATTTACTCCAAGTTTTTGGAGGAACATAAGCAACATCTCCAAGTGATTTTTCAAGCATTGAGGGAGAACAAGCTTTTTCTCAACCAAAAGAAAAGCAAATTTTTCCTTCAAGAGATTGAATATCTAGGTCATATTGTCTCTCAAGATGGTATCCGTATGGATCCTTCAAAGTTAGAGGTAATACAAGCATGGCCTAATGCAAGGAATCTACATGAGCTAAGAAGCTTTATTGGTATGTGCGCATGCTATAGACGCTCCATAGAAAAATTCTCTCAAATAGCACGACCACTACATGACTTAACTAAGAAGAACGTTAAGTATGTATGGACTGCTAAGGAGAAAAATGCTTTTGATAAGCTCAAAGAAAAGCTTACCTCCCAACCATTCCTCATGCTTCCGGATCTCTCAAAGCCATTTGAGGTCCAATGTGATGCTTGTGGTGATTGCCTTGGAGTGGTTTTACTTCAAGAAGGGCATGTCATAGCATATGAGAGATGAAGGCTCAATATCGATGAACGAGTCTTGGGTATTTATGAGAAGAGATTTTAGCTATTCTACATGCCCTAGACACATACAAGCACTACTTATTGGGGACTCCATTCATTCTACGAACTGATCACCAAAGTCTCAAGTATTTCATGACGCAAACCAAGCTTACCGACAAAAAAATGAGGTGGGAAAATTTTCTTTTGTAATTTAATTTCCATATTGCTCACATTGCTGGTAAGCACAATCAAGTTGCCAATGCACTTTCACGACAACCAAAAGTTGATGCGGTGTCTATAGCTACTCACAATGATCTATCTTCTATAATAGATGAGTAAGCTACTGACCCTGACTTTAGAGACATAATGTCAGCCCTTGCTTTGGGGAAGAAAGAGGAACCATTCACCTTGCAGGATGGTTATCTTCTCCACGACAATAGGCTATGTGTTACGCATTCCCTTTGTGAGAAAGTTATGTATGAATCCCATGCTCCTCCCTATGCGGGGCATAGAGGTATTCAACCTACTCTTTGAGGAGTAGAGACGTATTTCTATTGGCCTACCGCTCCACATAAATCTGGTCCTCAACTGTTGTCATGTTTTCTAAACTCTCTCTCTTGCAAAAGTATTGTTCATGCCAAGTTAACTTAATGCTATGTTTATGTTGCTACCATCAATTATGTTCACCCGCTATGCTCACAAAGTAAATTCACAAAAGTACTCTCTCTAATTTCTGCTACTCTAAAGATAATAGGCCAATTCCATTACAGAACCCTCTTCATATGCATCACCATCTTTCCCATTGTTATCCTCCTTGACCTCCATCATGTGATCCTCAACTACCTCATCTACAAGAGAATAACTCACAACAATGACATTGATATTAGAGGCATACTCCTCATTGTAACATATATTAGAAGCATTATCCATGTGACTTGGACATTCAAAATGCTCATTTACTTGTAGTTGAGACTCATTCATTACCATGGTAATCTTCTTGCCTACATGCACCTTACTAGCATCATCATCTTTTGACATGAAGAGTGAAATCAAGTTTCTTAAACAACAAAGATGGCATACATTGAGTGTTCTTCTTGATCTCATTATGCATATGGCGTTCTTCTTTCACATGCTCAAGAGAATAAGAAACATGAAAGTATTCATTGGATACCTTGACCATATTTATATCAAAATCATGAGATACTTTTGCCTTCAAATATTCTTTCAATCCAAGTTGCCTCACTCTCTATAGCTTCCATTCCATATGCTTTGCAACGTTCGTTGCTTCCTCAAAAGTATTTGGCCTTTTAAGCTCAACCTTTAGCCTCAAATCATCCCTCAAGCTTTGCATAAACATGCTCAGGAGGAACCTCATTTCCCAAAGCAACACACCATTCCACAAATTATTAAATTGCTTCACAAAGGCATCTACACTCTGGTTATCACCTTGCACAAGCCCTTCAATGGAGTGCCATACATTGGTTGGGTCCTCTATCTTCTTCTATTTCTCAAGAAAACCCTTCTTTACTGCATGATAATTCATCACTTGTGGAGTTTTGGATGAATTCAAGCAAGAATCATACTCATCATACCATGTCCTAGCATCCTCTTTCATACAAAAGAACAAAATATTCAACATAAACATTGAATCTTCCTTGTTTGTAATCAAAAAAGCAAACTCCATCTTTTCAATGAATGCATCAAAATCCTTATCTACATGACCAAAGAACGTTGGAAATTATACAATCACCTCCATCAAAACCTGTACATTGAAGGTCACTTGAAGAAGATCCTCGATGGTAGGCACCAAAACACTATTGGGCAAAAGAAAAAGTGGGACACCTCTATAGCTTTATAGCCCAAGAGCGTTAAAACTTCAACTTCAGCACCAAAACCACTCTTAGTAAACCCCAACCAAAAGGCCTATGCTCCCTTGGAAATTTACAAGCACACGCCCACCCAAAGGACCATAGCACATGGGAGCAAAACCCTGTCCAAGCACGGATTTGTAGAACACGCCAACCAGTGCATATGAATACAAGGGCCTCCCCTTTCACAATTGAACATCACAATTCCACTCTTTCAACATTAACTCCGCAATTCATAGATACATACCCTCCCAATTTGTCTTCACACAATTTGCCACTAGGCTGTCATCTGGGTTGCATTTATTCGACCAAATAATGCAATTTATATCGAATAAATCTTCATTATTTGCGTATTCTCGTATAATACGTGGTATTTTTGAATAATTTCTATTCTTTTGATCGATAGATTATCGATCGATAGTCTTTCAATCAAAACAATATTAATTGACTCTATATCATTTGATATCAAAATCGATCGAAAGAGTATCGATCGATACGGTAGATCTCCATTTAAAAAAAAAAACTTCACTCTTCGATACGTTTTTGATTGAGATTGCTTGTAGAGCTCTCTCACTCTCTCTAGCTCACACTCTCTAGGTATCTCTCTCTCTCTCTCTCTCTAGCTCTCTCTCTCTCTCTAGCTCACAGTCTCTCTAGCTCTCTCCTTAGCTCACACAGGTTGCAGTTTTTTTTTGAGTAGGTCAGCCTTGTGTATTGGTGAGCATCTTTTCTCTTCACATTCTTGTTTTTATAAAAAGTAATTTAAATTTTATTTTCACGTGATTATATAACTATATGTGTCTCTGATACGCCTTCGAGTCCTCTTAGTAATATAACAGTTTAAAATTTAGGGTATAGAAATTACTATGGGTTGTCTGATTTTATATCTTACTCCCATAGCAATCTAGAAAAAATTTAGAAAACATTGACTCTTGTTTTGATATGCTTTGCAACACTCTTACTTGAGTCAACGTTCTAGGAATTTAGATAATATCGTACATTGTTTTGATATTCTTGTCGGCACTCATACTTTGTACGATGTTTTAGGAGACCGTTAGATAGCACATGAATTTGTTTGATATGTCTCACGACACTCTTACTTTGTACGATGCTCTAGGTAGAATAAGCTCCAATGAAATGTGAGCTTACAAAAAATCATACTTCTTCCTGCGTCTGAACCTTGGTTCTTACAACAAAAGAAGTTACTCCTAGACACGATCTGTGCAAATAATTTTTTTATCTAGTGAGTCTTTAAGCTATACCCTTTTCAATATACGTATTCATGGACCACATGATTCGTAAATCTACATTGTAGATCTGTATAATGAGAAAAGTGTAATCTTTAAACTACTCCCTGTGTCACGATCTTCAGTTCTTACAACAGGAGGAGTTTCTATTCGACACGATTTGTGGAAAAAACCATTATCTGATGAGCTACTGATTTTTAAAGTGTGATCGTTCTTGACGTCTGGATCGAACGTTTACCCTTTGCTCTTACAACAAGAATAAAACCCCTACGTTTAGTGCTTAGGAATTGCTTAGATATAACAATGAGAGGGGTACACACGTGACACCACGCTTTATCTTGTTCTTTGTAATTTGTAAAATAATGTGTATTTGTATGACTTCGTCACATTCCTATTGATAGCATCTCATATATGCGAGGTTTTTGATTCGAAAATCATAACATATTTTTTTAAGATATGAAAAATCATAATTAACATCATGCATAATCATGTGGACGTTGTTGTGTATGTTAATCATAGATTACATTCATGTGGACCTGTGGTTTAGGGTTTAGGGTGATTGCTTCATGGTTGTGTTGCATATATAGGTTGCAAAGAATGACTAGAATGTGTTGCATTACATGTCACTTATATTAGATGAGAAGTTATGGTTTTTTGTTTCTTAGTTTTAGCTTCTACGCATATCATGGGTACTATAGGCAAGATAACGAAAGTTGAGCGCAAATATGTCAAAGAATTTGTATGCACTCATCTTTATGGATTACGAAGTGATTGCCTCCAGGAAGTCTTGCAACAGACCTCGTACAAATCATTTTTGGATGAGTTATGTAGTGCTACATATGTAGCACTAGTTGCAAAATTTTGTAGTGCTTCGGGTGGGATTGAAGTCCTTACAAGTGGTTAGTTGGGCCACGACGTGAGTCGAATCATAGGGCAAGTTTGCAGAGTTGAAGAAACCCTTGACAAGAAAATTAAAGGGAAGTCTAGCTTCATGGACCACATGAAGGAAGTAGAGGTCCTCTATAGAAGCATGAAGCAACAAGAAAAGAGACTGCACGTAGAAGAGCCCAAGGATGTACCCGAAGTGCCTGCCGCTTTGGAAGTACCAATCTGTAGCAATGTCCCAATGTCGTCCAACTTAGGAAGTTTACACCCATGCAACCTTGTCATCATGCGCCTGGCTTGCATTGAATTTACACAAATTGCAAGCATTGGAGAAGGTAGATAGGGCATGGTCATGAAGGTGAAAGTCAATCATGATACCTTCACATATGAATTTTACGCTAGCAAGCTAGTCAAGGGTGATAGCTAGAAGAGTGCCAATGACATAGCGCTGCATGAGGCCACAATTATGAATATCACTCATAGTGGAATCATTGCTGCTCTGGGATTGGCAAGACATGCCACGCAAGCTCCCACCCTCATCTTCAAGATGTGGAATGGTGGAAACCTTGACCACTGGCTAGAGAGACTCCAAAATGAGGGGAAGAATGTGGCCATGAGCAAGGGTTTCAAAGATGTCGAGGGGATTGTTGAAGCCGCAGAATATATGGCCTATCATTAATGGATTGCTCCCAACCTTCATCTTTTTGCACGAAATAACATCACTCACAATGATGTTCATGGAAGTAATATCTTGTTGCATTTTGGTTGGGCTAGAACAAAGTCAAGCACTGCTCGCTTAAGAATCGCTTCTGTACTGCTCTTGACTTTGTCCACATACTCTGTTTGCATTTTATTATAATCAGGATAGATGAATCTTTTTTTTGCAATTGACATTAGTGCATCTTTAAAAATAGGATTTCTTATGACATGAAATGGGATTCCACAAGATGAAGGCTTGTGTCCACTTTAGATGCAATTCGAGCATGTCCCGTTGAGCGAATGCTGCGTGTGGAGTCCCAAGCATAGCGGCTCTGCTGGATGTCCCGAGACTTGCATCCATCCCTCCCATGGCACCATTTGGAAAAGTGCAAGGACTTTGATGTATTTGGGTTGTTCCCATTGAAGGTCCTTAGCTAGATCGCTCGTCCTCTTGATCTGGACTCACTTCTTCTATGTTGACAGATGACCCACCTATCATACCCTTCTGTCTCTTAGGAAGAAGTCCTGCATGTTTGCATCTCGTTACATACCCTGCAAAATGGACCCATATGTCTTTAGGCGGTGCTCCACATTATTTCACATTGGGGCTAGTGTCAAATAAATTTTCCTTGATGCGAGTTGCATTGCCGTGCCACTTATGCCCACAATGTTTGCATTCCACAAACAAAACTTTTTTGCCTTTCTCTATTTCCTTCACATATGTCCACTCTTTTCCTTGCACCATGCTTTCTGACTTCAACAAAATATATGCTACAATCAATAGATACAATATGATTATAATTTTCAACCATAATCGCGCAATGAGAAAGATAAAAGGTTATAGATATGATTTGCTAAATTAAAATGATGAATGAATAGTGTTAAGTTAATATTTTAGGGAAAATCACCAATGGATATGACATTCCTGGCTACTAGGAGGTAAAGAGTGTTTTCTCAAGACAGCTTAGATGAGTAATGGAGTCATCTCACATTCCACTATCTATGTCTCTTGGAGGTAGGAGCTACTGCTCAAACACAACCAATCGACCCTAAAATAACTGAGGTCTCTAATTTCTATATCAACATAGAGGTAAGAGCATGAGCTCTATAATATCCATGTGACTCCTAAGTACTATGCATGACTAATAATCACTAGGAGATAAGAGCTTTCGCTCGATCACAACCAAGTGAATTCTATAGGTGATCCACCATATTCACTTGAGGTAAGAGCATAACCTCAATAACAACCAAGTCAATCCTACTTCATACCTTACACCTCACTTGGAAGTAAGAGAATATCTCATAACAACCAAGAGGCACTAAGTGGACCTATTCTATGTCTATATGGAGGTAAGAACATTTGTTCATGACAACCAAAAGACCCTACATGTATGTGTATATCTTATCCATACTTAGAAGTACGAGACCCTGCTCAAACAACCAAGTATAGAAGTATTACAATTTAAATAACCTTTGGTAACCTTTTAATTGCGCATAGAATGCTTATTTTAATCTTCTAAATCAATGTCTTATCTACCTAGTGAATGATATATTCCACAATGTATGGATTAACACTACATCT
This sequence comes from Adiantum capillus-veneris, assembly GCF_014529385.1. Taxonomy (NCBI): domain Eukaryota; kingdom Viridiplantae; phylum Streptophyta; class Polypodiopsida; order Polypodiales; family Pteridaceae; genus Adiantum; species Adiantum capillus-veneris. The sequence continues at coordinate 63,911,152 of NC_140942.1, read as the reverse complement.
ATGCACATATTATAGCTATGATAGATTTTAATTATCAAACATCACTTTTAGTATCTATTCTAATACAAATAGAGCTAAGAGTATAACTTCTAATGTTTAAAATTATACATTCACACTAAGACACTATAGCTAAAAAATAGCCTCTAATGCTTAGAATTATTTATTTATCTATTCTAAAACAAATAGAGCTAAGAGTATAGCCTCTAATGTTTAGAATTATACATTCGTACTAAGACACTATAGCTAAAAAGATAGCCTCTAGTGCTTAGAATTATTTATTTATACTAAAACAATACATTTAAAGAATAACTTCTATTGCTTAGAATTATAGATGATTCAAATCTATCCATTTTGTTTATTTTTAATGTTTTAACATTAAAAATAATCTATTTTCTTAAAAAATCAAAGGATTTTTTAAGATGACAATTCAACCTTTCTATGTCGGGGGTAACCTGACACTTTGGTGAAGGGAATTGTATCTAAAACACGTAAATATGGGATTTTTATACTATTTCAGAATTGATTGATACTATTTTGATCAATACCCTATCGATCAATAGTCTTTCGATCGATACAATATCAATCGATAGCCTTTTGATCGATATGTAAGCATTAAAATGTTATTTTGAAAAAAGCTGATGTGGTAGCAAATAATACGCGTGAATAAATCTTTGAAACATATTGATCGACCATTATTCACAAAAAAAACGAATGTCAAATAACGAATTATGTAACCCAAGCTGTCATAGCCATATCCCTACCGAGAACTAGTCATAACTTGAAGAGCATAACTGTTACGGCATAAGCCACACACTGCGGTCTTGCGGATGTCCGGACATTGCGGACTAGGACTTCATGTGGCTTTGGACAGTTTTTCATGGGTTATCATGGGACAGGACAGGGTTTTGCACCATTCTCGATCTGTGCTGGAGCAGCGGCGGGAGCAACGGGTGTACTTGGGGGGGCATACCAGTCATTGTGGATATCTCTTAATCAATCAATATGTCATTCTCATGTAATCCTGTGTTCGATTACATATCAATAAAGAAGATGGTTTTTTGTTCCTGTGTATTGTCTTCTATTCTGTCTTTATATACATTGTTGTTCATCTAATATAAGGAAGTGTGAGGGTATCCATTCTTGTAGCGCTTATTGCTCCACTTTGGAACTGTAGACATTACATCGGGTAACCATGATGCACGATGGGCGACCTGCTGTGAACATGCACGGGCACTAGGTCGCAAAGTCCTCCTGACCCTGTTGTTCAAGTTGTGGGAAGACAGAGGAGAGGTGGCTTGGATGAATTTGTTTTTTCTACACCCCATGTTGAGGAACATGTGTCTCCGTTGCAAAGCCCGGTGCGTGGTCGGCGTATTCGGCGTACTCCGCATAATTTGGGTAAAGGGAGGATTCCAAAAGGCAAGTACGAAGGGTCATAAGGGGATATGAAAGGGTATGGGAAGTTTCCTATATAAGAGGGTACTCTTATAACTTGTAGCCAACCCACAATCATTGAATCAATCAAGTATGGATTGGGATGTATGGTTATCTCCTATGTCTTCTCCTGTAACGGTTCACTTCACTCTCTCTCTCTCTCTCTCTCTCTCTCTCTCTCTCTCCATCTCTCTTTACTTCTTCTTCCTCTTCTAATCCTTCCACCGTATTCGCTGTCACAGGCCATGCTACCTGAACTGGTTGTCTGCCTCTTCCCAACATCACTCGAACTTTCCTGCAACCCTTTTTAACTGTTAGCATATTTGCCTCCCAATTATGCTTTATCCTGGCTTGGCATAACCATGGTCTCCCCAAAATAATATGATAATCCTGACTGTGATCCTCACACACCGAAGCCATAATAACAAGCCATATATTAACCACATACACGTTTTTGGCTGTTTGGCTTATGCTTTACGAAAGAAGCACAAAAAGATGGATGATTAGGCTGTCAAATGCATTTTTGTTGGTTACAGTCCTAAAAACAAAGGTTACAAGTTATACCATCTGCAAACTAAACATAAGGCTTGGTTTCACAAGATTATATGTGGAAGATTTTATTGAGCCTTTGTTGTCATGTACCAAAGAAAATAATGTAAGCTCACATGGCACTTCGTTGCCTCTTTTTTAAGGTAGAAATTTCAATGTAAGTTCTAATGAGGCAAATATATAGCCCATGGGGGTTTTAAAAAATATTTACATATCAGCCTATTATTGATGCAAATGTACATGATCTACTTGGTGTGGAAAAGGATGAGAATAAAAGGCTAATGGTATGCCAAAATGGTTGATGCATACTTTGTGTGATAGTAAATTGGATACATCCTTGTCTAGTCATACTTATTCACTACAACAAAAAAACGTGTTATCGACGCAGATATCGACGCGGCCCATCGCTATCCGCATCACTGTGAAACCAGTCGCTATTAGCGACGCGCATAGCGACGCACATAGCGACACACATAGCGACGACCATAGCAGAAATTTTTTTTCTTGGGCAGAGGACAGGTAGCCTGGCCTGTGCCCAGTTAAAAGATGGACACATCCATAGCCAGACTTCCTGTCCTCTGCCTAAGAAAGCGAGCAGCACCAAAATATCAACCATGCTCCCGCGCGCAGAAATTTTGGCAGAGTTCCCTTTGTTTTTACATAAACTTTTCAAAAAAAAAAACCATATTATGTATACGCCTCCTATATGCTATCCATGTAGGATCTCACATGAGATTTAAGGCCAATGAAAGACAACCGTACCAACTGAAAAGCATAGCCATAACTTAAAAGCATAACCATAACGAACCATAACCATAACTTAAAAGTATAACCATAACGAACCATAACCATAACTTAAAAGCATAACCATAACTTAAAACCATAACTGGCTATAACCACTTTGATCAAAACCATAATGCAGATAACCATAACCATAAACAAAATTAACAATAACCATAAGCATAACCAGAAAGAGAAACAATAACTGTGTATACAATGACAATGACTGCTGCAGTCTAGAAACGTCGCGGGCCCTGCAAAATTGCAAAAACAATATACTACAAGCCATGAAACGAACAAATCTGCATACCTCGAATCCCACAATGCATAATCCATGTTGTACACGAACACACACACACACACACACACACACACACACACACACACACACACACACACGCACACACACACACACACACACAGAGAGAGAGAGAGAGAGAGAGAGAGAGAGAGAGAGGGAGGGAGAGAGAGAGAGAGAGAGAGAGAGAGAGAGAGAGAGAGAGAGAGAGAGAGAGAGAGAGAGAGAGAGAGAGGAGGGAGAGAGAGAGAGAGAGAGAGAGAGAGAGAGAGAGAGAGAGAGAGAGAGAGAGAGAGAGAGAAAAAGAGCAAGACAGCGCACGTGCAGGCACACCTCCTAGAGCGGAGTGCTACGATGGCGTGTCAAGAGAGAAAAGAGAGGAGAGGAGAAGAATAACGCAGACCCCTAGGTGTCGAAGCGGCCATGATGGGAGAAGAAGGAGTCGTACCCATAGGTGTCCTGAACCCCGTAGGCGTCCCCCCCCTAGGTGTCGGACCCTCGGGTGTGAATCTCGGAGGTGTAGTACCCGTGCCTCTGGCTACCCAGTACTAAGAAGCCTCTGCCATCTGAGCAGGCGTCATTTGTGTAACGAAGCCCATGAATGCATCTGCACTCATGGAAGCGGGATCTGGAATCTCGTCTGCCATACTAAAGTCCTGCACAAAGAAAGTAAAATAAAGCGTCAGAACACAGTTGTTTAAATTAACTTTAAGCTTAATTTTAAATCAAAGACTTCACACAAACACTTACAGGCCTAGGCCTCGACGAGTGAGGCATCATCGATAAGATCTTGCACCGTATCATCGTCTATCTCTAATTTCAAACATAACTCTGCCCCAACTCGTTCTGGCAGATTGTCTTCATCCATTGCATCTTCATCTACAAGTGTCAATTCTGTCTCGTCTGCATCATCCCTCGTATATCTGTCAGCTTCCTCTGCCATACCTTCGTCCATCTCATCTAATGTCACAGTAGTATGGACGTCGTCTGACTGAATTTCCTCCAGGAGATCTTGCCCTTCAAATACTTGTTTATTTCTTGGAGCAACCTGAACCACAAACCACCATTGTCGCTCTCGAGGGTCCGGTACAAAGACCACTTGCTCGCAATGTTCGAGGAGAGCAAATGTGTCGCTCGCATCTGTCCAAGTCTTTGTAGAATCAATTTGCACAAGTTTGTTTCCATCTCTGCGTACCGTTGCATTGCGACCAAAAGTAATCACCTTGAACCACTTCACATCGAACAAAAACATCTCAAACCGCCTGAAGCTTACTTTCAGGATATCTGACACCAGACCACAATAATCCAGGTTGCTAGTGCTCTCATTCGTGTCTCTAGCACTGGCCTTGCTCTTTTGCATGAAACTAACCATTACCTTACAGTCAAACGTGTTTCGTCTGCTGTCAATTTGTTGTGTTCTGAAATGCTTTCCATGCGACCACAGTGCCATGTATGTATGATACTTCCAGTCACATCCAATAGCCAGCTCTTCCTCTTCTAGAGATATGGGTTCTCCGATCTGTCGAGCTGCTCTTACTGTCTTGTCCAACCATGCCATTGTAGGGAATTCAGGTAGAGGAGCGAGATAGTATGGCAAGGGTAAGCCTCTAGTCGTTTGACTTCGCCTGAAATCCTGTCGCTCTAGATTGCGTCTCTCTTTCTCTTCTTCGTACCTTTCAAGCCATTTTTGCATCGGCGCTGAATTTAGTATACCGTAGAACTTCATGATCTTTTCTCGCATGTCCAAGTTCATTTTCTTCGGCACCCCTTGCCCTTGCGGCTCCTCTCCCACCAGTCTTGCATCCTCCTCATCGCTCCACAGTCGAGGCATTTGTGGGTCAGAAACGGATAGAAATTCGGTTGTCAATACAAGAGACTCTTGCACTAGCCATCCTTCTGCCATGCTCCCCTCTGGACGCGCTTTTTGGCGAACAAAACCCTTAAGTGTTTTCATGAACCGCTCTAGAAAGAACATCCAACGGCTGTGGACTGTACCTGCCACTGCAACCTCATCTACTACATGGACGAGCAAGTGCATTTGGATAGTTAGGCAGATCGTGGGTAGATACTTCTCAATCATGCAAACTGCCTCAATGAAGTTAGCCCTTGCGACTGCAATAGATTCCTCCCGTATCTCCTTGGAAGAGATCCACCGCACTAGCTCTGAAATCTTGTATATGCAGGTCCGCACTTCCTCCGTTAAACACCCCTTGATCGCAATTGGAAGAATGAATTGCAAGAACTTATGCCAGTCGTGCGATTTCAACCCTGGCAGTTGATCATCATGGGTGAATGCTGTCTTGAGACATCGCATATATCCTGTTGGCGTCCTCAACTCTGAAATCACCCTTTTCATTTGTCGCTGTTCGTGTTTTAGAAATACCCATGGAGCTCTTGGAAGTTTTGTTTGACCAGCTGCATTGGGGAAAGGCCACAGCTCTGTTCCAACCGACTGCAAATCATCGAACTTACCAGGTACAATCAAGCTTAAAATCAAATGACCCTTCTTGATAGCAAGCCACGGCGGGAGGTTGTAATTGATAAGGCACATAGGCCATGTGCTCCATGACGAGCTTCTCAAGCCAAATGGATTGACTCCATCCATTGCCATGCCCAAACGCAAATTGCGTGGTTCACTCTTAAAATGTGGCCAGGTATCTTCAATGTGCCTCCAAGCCTTCGAATCAGCGGGCACCCTAAATGTTGCGTAAGTGGATCTATTCGTAGAATGCCACCGCATCAACTTTGCAATGGAACCACAACGAAACATGCTTTTTATCCTAGGAATAATAGGGAAATGCCGCAACACTGTAGCTGGCACTGTCTCGCCAACTGCATCTTGTTTGTAGCGCATTGCTCCGCACTTAGGACACGAGAGACAATCTGCAAATTCATTGCGAAAAATAATGCAATCATTTGGACATGCATGAATCTTGTTGTAGTCCAAGCAACCTGAGGTCAGAAGTTGCTTTGCGTCTGGCCTGGAGGGAGGCATTTCATTGCCAGCCGGGAAAAGTTGCTCCCGCAATAACCTGTTTAAGCCACATTAAATTAATATTAAAGCTCTCCGAGCACATCACCGTTGCAATCGGAAAATCTCTTTTGTAAATTACGTACCTAAACAAAGCAGTGACGCTTGCATCTGACCACCCGTACACTGACTGAAGATTCAAAAACGCCAAACAAGTACGAAGCACAGATATTTTGGCGCCTTCATAGATTGGTTGACGTGCCAACTTTCTCAATATGTCTTTAGGAGATAGGCGCACGGCTTCTGGTGCTGCTTTGTTCGCGTTCTCCTCGCTTGTCTGGAAGAAGGCATCCAGCATCTCCTCCATGCTGTCGTCTTCTGTCTGTAAGCCCTTTTCTGCTTCCATCTGTGGCTCTATATTGGTCGGACCTTCACGCATAATCTTTTCTCTCTCTCTCTCTCTCTCTCTCTCTCTCTCTCTCTCTCTCTCTCTCTCTCTCTCTCTCTCTCTCTCTCTCTCTCTCTCTCAGATGTAGGTGCTATGTCCCGAAAATCAATGCCCGTTCCGTAGGAGTCGTATCGCAGATTCTGTACGGTTTCTCTAGCAAACTCTCCGTACTTGTGCGCATGCTCATTACATATCCTACGCTTGCGCAAGATTCAATACTTGTAGAGAGTGCACGAGCATGCAATCCTTTCCTCCATGTTAGTTGATGACGTTGCCATCTACAATGATTATGAATGTTGTTTTAATATATATATATATATATATATACTCCTCACAATGTAAACTACCTCGCATTCTCTAGTCTTGCCCAATCTCCGTACACCTCGGTCCAGAGGTGTATGGAGATCAGGACCACCGGGTCAAAATCTCATCTTTATTGGTCAAATCCTATATGGGTAGACACATACGCGCACTCCCAGGTGTACATGGCAATGCATGTAGCAGGCAAAACCCCTTTGCCTCTTTTAGTTCCATAGTTTCTTCTGTGTCTACGTACCCTATCTCTTGTTCTTTCTCTCTCGATCTCGCTCTCGCTATCTCTCTTTCTCTCTTGATCTCGCTCTCGCCATCTCTCTTTATCTCTCTCTCTCTCTCTCTCTCTCTCTCTCTCTCGATCTCGCTCTTGCTATCTCTCTTTCTCTATTTTCCCATCTCTCTCTATTTCTCTATTTTCTTATTTCTCTGCCATAACTCCTGGAGCTCCACTTCCCTATCTCTCTCTCTCTCTCTCTCTCTCTCTCTCTCTCTATATATATATATATATATATATATATAACTCTCTTTCTCTATCTCTCTATTTCCTCTCTCTCTCTCTCTCTCTCTACTTACCTCTCTCTCTCTCTCTCTCTCTCTCTCTCTCTCTCTCTCTCTCTCTTTCTCTCTCTCTCTACTTCCCTATCTCTCTAATGATCGAACGAGTGACCGATCTAGGGAGATCTAGACGCCCACGACTGCGGAGGACTACACAACATCGACAGAGGCTGCATCAGAGGATCTAGCTAGGTCACTTTGGCTCGACATGCACAACGTCCGGTCAGAGTATTGACCATGGAGGAGATCTACCTATCCCAACTAGCTTGTTTAGCCGTTTAGTCCACACCCAGCCGTTTAGGATTCCATAATATTTTATTTTGTCATCTTCTTACTTTGACTTTGTATCAGATCCATCACATTGTAACTTTCTTGTCTCATCTCTCATAGGTCACTTTGGTCTTTCGAAGACGTTAATATAACATTTCATTTCATTTCTCTCTTTAATTTTTTTTCTTTAGTTTTAATTTCCTAAGCATACATTAATTCTCTCTCTCTCTCTCTCTCTTTCTCTCTCTCTCCCTCTCTCTTTCCTACACACACACACACACACATTTCTCTCTCTCTCTCTCTCTCTCTCTCTCTCTCTCTCTCTCTCTCTCCTACACACACACACACACACATCTCTCTCTCTCTCTCTCTCTCTCTCTCTCTTTCCTACACACACACACACCGCTCTCTCTCTCTCTCTCTCTCTATTTCCTACACACCTCTCTCTCTCTCTCTCTCTCTCTCTCTCTTTCCTACACACACACACACACACACACGATGTAGAGGTAGAGAGAGAGAGAGAGAGAGAGAGAGAGAGAGAGCAAGAGAGAGGGGTTGGGGAGGGTGGAGATGGACATAATACCTGCGCAGCAGGTTTCGGCCAAGATCTGAGCAGGCGAAAATGGCCCCTGCGCGCGGGTTCCGCTTTTTTTCCTTAATTTTTTTGGCGTCGATATACGCGTCGCTATATGCGTGCAAATAAAGCCTTTCCATGCGTATATCAACGCACATTGCGACGCGTATAGCGACGCTCGCTAATGTCATCGATATACGCATGGAAAAGCATGGCCGTCGATATAGGCGCGTCGATATCTTCATTTAGTGTTGTAGTGATTTAGGTTCTTGCCATGCATCGTATACATCAGATTGTTATGCTTTGGTTGTTTCTAGTTATGTAACAAAGAGGAACCTCTTTCTTTTGATGAACCACAAATTTCAAAAATTTGATGGTCGCAATGCAATTAGAATAGGATGCAGTTATAGAAAATGAAACTTGGATTTTATGTGATTTTTGCCTCCTAGCAAAAAGGCCATTGGTACAAAATGGATTTCAAGTTGAAACATAAGCCTGATGGTGAGATTGATCACTCCAAGGACTTGTTGCAACAAGTTTATGCATACCATGAAGGCATTGACTATGAAGAGAATATTGCTCCTACTTGTTGTATGACTACTGTTCATTTTCTATGTGCATTGGCAGTTTACTTCGGACATAATGTATATTAATTAGACATTATTACTGCTCTCTTGAATGGTGATATATTTGTGTACAACCTCATCATTTTGTCAAAAAAGGACAAGAAAAGAAAGTGTCCAAATGCAAGAAATGGATTGAAGCAATCTTTTTGAGCTTGGTAAGAGAAAGATGACACTCATTTGGTTAAACAAGGATTTTGTAACATTCCAATTGAAAGCATTTTGTATGACAAAGTGATGAATATCTCATCGTTGTTTTATTTGTAGATGATTTGTTGATTATTGGTCAGAATGAGACACACACTATTGAATTCAAGGCTGAATTGATTGCTACTTTCAAGATGAAAGACTTGGGGCTTTTGCATCATGACTTGGGCATATAGTTTAAGCAGTGTGATGGAGGTATTGCTTTATGTCAAGCAAGATACATCGAGACGCTACTATGTAATTTTGGACTTGAGGACTGCAAACCCATTGCTTCTCCAATGGAAATAGGTTTGAAATTCAGTCTTTATGATATCAGTTGGACACCTTATTTATGTATGCAATACGAGGTTGAATATTTAGTTTGCAGTCTCACAGATTAGCAGATTTATGCATAGTCTAAGATCTAAGCATTCGTAGGTTGTTAAAAGGATCTTTCGCTACTTGAGTGGCACTTTACATCGGATTTGATTTTCTTGCAAGCTTTCTTTGGCGAGCTTTTCTAAGAAATGAATTTTTTGGTGAGCTTCTACACTACTGAGGAAATTTAAATTTCTATTTTTATAAATAGAATATCACTAGCAAGATTTCCAAAAAATCATGAAGGCAAAACTATAATTGGCAGTTTATACTAACCTATCAAAAGGATGGTTGGGTGATTCTCAAGTTCTAAAATCCCCTCCCTATCAATGGAGACAAGACAAATGTATGAATTATTTCATGATATTGGTTTAAGAAGACATTGCATGTTCTAGTTATTCTTAAAAATCAAACATCTTTGTATCAAGCCATGCTAAAGAACAACACCCTTGAGACAAAAAATGCAAAGTATACAGCTAGACTCCTCATTGGGATCATGTAATTATTAAATACATCTTTGAAGGATAAATAAATCTACCAGAGATTCTAGTTTAGTGCATTTTTGTGTGCTCCATGCAAAGTCCAATTTTTCCAACAGAAAAACAAAACTTTGGTGCATTACACAATGAAATACTCAAAGGGTTACATGTCCTTACAAAAAAAGACTATTTGATAGAACTCCATTGCCATTGCATCTCAATCAAGCTTTATGGAATCTGAAATATGGGCACAAACTTCTATCTTTCGAGGACGTGATAACATATTTGACACATCGTCTTGTGACAATGTCGACTGGTGTATGGGCATATCCTCATTCTTATGTTAGCCTAATACCCGCAAGTAGAAACAATAGAGATGTTTACATGCAAGGTAAGGCTTCCCTTTAGCTTCTCTCTACGTGAAATCTGGACATGCACACGAAGGCTCTACCTTGATGTGCACAAAATATTCCTCTCCACTCTCACATGCCAAGTGAAAAATAGAGTGTGGTGGGGGATCCATTGCACTCTCATTAATGAATGTTGCTATCAGAGACTTAGCACTACAAACACTCTTCTTTGCCTCCTGGGATATTCCATGACGCCACTTGGTTGACCTCCTTTTGTTGATGGCAACTCACTCTCTATTTGGCTTTCTGCTTGTTTAGAGGATTAACCTACCCCTGCCAAAAAAGGTGGACATGCTTGATACCCACCTTGAAACCAGCCTTATGCAAGTTCTCTATTTCTTTAGAAGTGATATTTGTGCCCATGTCCACTTTCCACACATCTCGGTACTCTGGCTTATGAATTATGTTTGGATCCACATGCCATGTGTGTGAAACATCTTATGGAAAACCACATCATCTGAGGCTTTGGACCTCCAGGTCCAGGATGTCCACATTTTGGGAAGAAGAAAGGGGCCACTACACCAGTAGAGCTTCCTTGTATGTAGAATCACTTATTCCTTCCATCAATACTTCCTAAACATTTGACCTTAGAGTTCAAAGGGGTCCGTCTAGTGGCCCACATTGTTCGTCCAATGTCCTCCTCTTTTACTTGTATAATTTCTTCACTTACTATGCCACACTATTGTGTGGTTTCTTGATGAACTTGGCTGCTTTCTTTTGTGGTCCTATGTTTTCCCTCCCTCGAGGCCTTGTTTTTTGGATGTGTTGTATGAGTCCCTCCAAAACTTACTCTTCTTGTTGATCCTTTGGTTGCACGATGTCTACTTTCCATGGCATACCCTGAGCAATGTGAGCATTGATTGATTTTGGTTGCCCTCACCCTCTTTCATTGGGTAGCCTCTTTATCTCCATGTAGATGCCTTGTTTCCTTATACATAGGTGTACCTGCCACTTCTTCTTGGACCATGCCGGAAACTTGGGGTGGGGTTGGTGTTGACCTTGCTGCTACCCTCTCCATCAGCTTACTTAAGCTCGGTCCTTCACCTTTGTGCTTCCCTATTTGATATGCATATTGCTTGGAACTCTGTAACAAAGCATTGGCCATATCTAAAATACATGCATCATACAAGCTAATTTTTTCCTTGTATCCTTCTCTAGCAAGCACACTTTCAGACAAGTTTGTACGGGGAGTATGTCCTAGCTCCCTTGAACTTAAGAGAACCTACACACAAAGAGATTCCTATTATAAAACACTAAACTTTTAAGCATTCAACACCATATTTTCAAACAAAATTTTGATTACTAGAAAGGCCCACTGTTGACATCAAGTTTCCCCAATGTGCAATCCGCATCTCCCACCAACTCATCCATGATCCAACAATGATATGTTTCCCTCCTCTACATGTCCCTTGCACCACCATTCATGGAATTCTTTAATTTTTAATGATGCTTCCTCCTTATTTGTTGCTAATCACCATTTTTCACATAAATTAATACAACTTTCTTTTTTAACACATTGTTTAGTATGTTAAAATAAACTCTGTTTCTAGTGAAATAGACATGTGTAATCCCTATCTTCCATGATGTTTTTTGGGCCATCATTGAAAACAGTTCTAACTGCACACCAATTGTCCCTGCTTTGTCGGCCATAAACCCATGAAAGTCTGCAGGTGGATAACCACATTGCTGCATTGTATTGTTGAGCATCTCCCAAAACAACACTTGGCTCTTGGTGTCTTCCTCCTTCATCTCACATGTGGCTATGGTCACGAGCTCTTGAACACTGGAAAAATGGAGATCATTCTCTAATGTGAAGTCTTAATCATAAAAAAATATCCAAAAGACATAGGAAACAACATACAAGTCCTAACCTTGGGTCATAAACATGACAAGCCATAGTTGACCAACCTAACACATGGTGTGTATGATCAAATAAAATCCAAGACTTGGATAGGTTATCTCTGCTTCCACGTCGCATGCGATTGACCAAATCAACACCTGATGCTGGTCCTCGTATGGACATCTAAAAAACATAACATTTCTCCTTAGGTCCACCTTGACCTGGAAAACGACTCCCTTGGAAAAATGAGTAGTGAGACCTCCTTTGTAGAAGAAGGATGCTATCAAACCCTTCTCCAACTGGCATTAATCTTCTCTTATCTTGGGATACAATTTGCTTGAATCTGTACGTCACTCACTAGCTATATCAAAGCAAGGATGCTCTTGGTATAAATACTTAAATTATGATAATTGGAGAAGAAAAGAAAGCAAAAAAGGAACATACCTTTGGTTTTCCATTAAAGGACTCAATTCCTCTAAGAAATAACATAGCTCTTGATCTCCAACATCAGTAGATATTTCCTCATTTTAAGTCATCATAGTGGAAAATAGCATATCCTTCACAATTTTCATTTGTATCTTTCGAGGTCCAGCACTCTTTTGCGTCTTTAGCATTTGAGAAACAAATGATATCACTTGCTCAATCAATTGTTGCTTGTACTGAATGATCATGTATGCCAAGGTGGAACATCACTCTTGTGAAATGAGTATCATTTGACATGACAAAGTACACTATACACTTGCACATTTGACGCAATATGCGGTCTTGCGACAAAAGTGGCACACAATTTTACTCCTATCATCCTCTGTTAAAAGTCCTATAGCAATTTTCTTGGATAGATATCCTTGAAAGAAGGTATTGTTAAATCTCTTATTTGTCAAATAAAAAGGGCAACTGATCCTATGGCATTCAAGAGCACCAATGCAATAGCTAGCTTGAACAATACACTTTATGGACATGCTAGATGTGATAGGGCGTGTCCATAGGTGACCATCATATTTCTGCTCCATTCCATCCATATTCCCCTTTTTTCCATAAGTTGGTGGAAATTCCATGATAGAATCTCCATTATATCTTTTGGGTACCTCCTTGACCTGGATCACTTGGTTGATCCTTTCAATCATTGATCTCAACAAGCAAGGTTGTTCTTTCTTTTGAAGAACATTAAGGATACTCTCTGAAGCCATGCATTCATCCTCAGAGACAGTTTTCTCAAGGAGATTTGGATTGCTTGTCATCGGATTGAACACACTATCTGAGGTCTTTTGAAAGTTCCAGGGATTTAATATTTACGTAATTACCAAAAAATTTGTGTGATCACAAGGTCTTGTTGACATGTTTACATAATCACAGTTAACATGATCACAAACAAGCCGGTTCAGAGCAACCTGAAAACCCACAAAAAGCCTGCCGGGCTTTTGCATTTTCCCACCGGGCTCGCCGGGCTTTGGCAATTTCCCTATGGGCCCGCCAGGAAAACCCTAAAGCCCGGCGGGCTATAGCTTAATATATAGTCGAGGGCCCTAATTGGGCCCGTTGGGTGTTTTTTATTGAGCCACACACACACACACACACACACACACACACACACACACACACACACACACACAATCGTGATGGTGCAGTTGAATATCCAATGTGATGAGCAAGCAAGAAGTAGAGTTAGAATGAAGCTCACACTCTCTCTCTTTATCTCTCACACACGGTCAATGACAACTTAAAACTTTGATTATGATTAAGTTCTCTTTACAAAATGACCTAGGTACCTTATATACTAAGGCTACCATAGGTTAAATCAAAATAGAGTTCAAGGAATCAAATGGATTTGAATTTACATTTGGAAGTACCATTGCACCTCGGCTTCTACAACTAGAATAAGTACTCATTATAAATGATGTTTTTAACCATAATTCGTATCATTTCATAACTGTCAAAAAATAAGACTTTGGTATGGAAGTTGAGTTATGTCTTGTTGTTGACCCATGGGTCAACACTCCCCTCCTCCGAATTCATGTCTTCCCTGACATGACCTCATTGTCAATGTCGGTGCGGTCTTTGTTGTCGTTTTGCTTTCTTGTGCTTTATGTCCTTCATATCCAAACCCGGAGTTGCAACATCTGTTGTTGTCATTATAGGGCTATTGCTAGATCTAAATTCAGAAAGAATCCAATCTCATTTAGCTTGACTCTTATCATCATGGATAGATAAAGCTGCAAATTCATCCATTGGAAGTTTTCTAGTAACTTGCTTCTGTAAATCTGGCAATTTTGGGTATTTCTCATTCTCAAAAATAACTTCTACAATCTGTAGAATTGAATGATTGTCTTTTAGAGCATATGAACCAATGACAACTTTGTAAGGATTCTGAAAAAATTGTCTAGCTAAACCTTCTACTTGTTTGGGCCAAGTTATACTCCAATGCTAAGTTTGTTTGTCAGGCCGAATCTCGGAGATAATTTTTATGATTTGAGATTCAAAACCATGTTTGCTAAGGGCTTTTTAATGCTTTGACTTCTTCGTATCACTTGTGGTGACATTTTTCTCCATTGCTTTCAATTTAATAATGCAGACATAAGAACTAGATGTTCAATTAAAATAAATAAATAAAACTTTTCAATATATATTAGAAAAACAATCACTAAGAAAGCAGTCAAATCTACACAATATGAGATTCGCAATGCACTCTAGTCCATTCCACATATCGACCACATATGTTCTGAGAGAACATACACATTGCAATGCACTCTCTACATGGCATTATAGATACATAAATAATATGAAATTGTCAATGCAATTATAAATATAATGATTAGTTATACATCCTCTGCAATCTGAAAACAATAAGACACAACTATTTTCACATGCTACAAAGAATCCTCAACATTTACATTGAAATGATGATAATTATTTTCAAAACACACATGAGAGAAACAATGTCGATGATTGACCATCTCATGCATTAACAATCTTTTAATTATAATACATAATTCACTCCCTATATAAACCAATGCATAAAACACTACAACAAAAAAACATGTTATCGACGAAGATATCGACGCGGCCCGTCGCTATGCGCGTCGCTATCCACGTCGCTATCCGTGTCGCTGTGAAACCAGTCACTATTAGCGATGCGCATAGCGACGCACATAGCGACGACCATAGCAGAATTTTTTTTTCTTGGGCAGAGGGCAGGTAGCCTGGCCTATGCCTAGTTAAAAGATGGACACAGCCACAGCCGGCCTTCCTGCCCTCTGCCCAAGAAAGTAAGCAGCACCAAAATATCAACCATGCTCCCGCGCGCAGAAATTTCGGCAGAGTTCGATTTGTTTTTGCATAAACTTTTCAAAAAAAACCATATCATGTATACGCCTCCTACATGCTATCCATGTAAGATCTCACATGAGATTTAAGGCCAATGAAAGACAACCGTACCAACTGAAAAGCATAGCCATAACTTAAAAGCATAACCATAACTTAAAAGCATAACCATAATGAACCATAACCATAACTTAAAAGCATAACCATAACTTAAAACCATAACCGGCCATAACCACTTTGATCAAAACCATAATGCAGATAACCATAACCATAAACAAAATTAGCAATAACCATAAGCATAACCAGAAAGAGAAACAATATCTATCTATACAATGACAATGACAATAATCATAACCATAAGGGAAACAATAACTGTCTAAACACTAATTGTTTGTACAAAAAAGAGACACAGAAGCGTGTCTGTGTCTCACAAAGCATATAGATAAAATCTGGTCCACTAATGACTAGCCGTCACAACCTGCACATAGGACAACTCACAAAATTAGTATTGATATTACTTCACATATATTGACTTAATTAAATCAACTCACACATATTAACGTCTCACCTCAAGCGATCAGCGAGACTGTAAGGCCTCCCAGTCTACAGGCTCTCCTGAAGCTTCAAGATCATTCAGTACTTCATAGATACCTCTGCGATATCCATCTGACTCCTCCTCGCGTGATGGAGCTCAATGCATCGCAAGATTCTGCATTTATACAAAAATCAAAGTAATAAGAATACATGATTCATCGCGTTTTAAAAAATGCCATAGTTAAGGTTGGATTAGAAACTCACAAACTCATAGCGAAAGGTGTCAAAGCCTCCGCTGCCAAGATGAGATGTCCCCCTAGTCATCTGTCATACATGTGTGGCCTCACGCTGCTGTCTGAACCACGTGGACGTTGTCCGCTCATCCTCCCTGATCTGCAGCCACGTCTCGTGTGGGATGCCCGAGGGCTTCGGCGAGCCGGTCCTGAAAGCCTTCCGAGCTGCATCTCGTCGATGTTTGATGGTGTCTCGTGCAACACCCTTGATCCACCGCGTCGAAACAACGGAAGAACCCGGCGCAGGTTGGTACTCTCTTAGGATGGTCTCCACTATGTAAGTGACTTTTTTCTTTTCTTGCTGATCCCAAGACGTGAGAATGCTGGTCGAAAACTGTAGCTCCACGAGCTGGCGAATCCGTTGTCGCATCTCAGTCCCGACTCTATCTATGTCAGCAGAACCATCTCCCCGTACAGTATAGAGCTTGGAGACACTAGGATCGTGTGCCCCCCAAGGTTTCCGAGGTGTGCCAAGAGGTGTGTCGAGAGGTGTGCCTGGGTAAGACGGGGGTCGTGAGCGAGGAGGGATCGAAGAATCTATGGACCCTCCTCCACAGCAACCACCAACTCCACCTGACGATCGCCGAGATCGGCGAGTGCGCCTGTGCTGCGGAGATGAGGACGTACCCGCCTCTGCCCCACCCCTAGGTGTCGAAGCGGCCGTGATGTGAGAAGAAGGAGTCGTACCCATAGGCGTCCTGAACCCCGTAGGCGTCCCCCCCCTAGGCGTCGGACCCTCGGGTGTGAAGCCCGGAGGCGTAGTACCCGTGCCTCTGGCTACCCAGTACTGAGAAGCCTCTGCCATCTGAGCAGGTGTCATTCGTGTAACGAAGCCCATGAATGCATCTGCACTCATGCAAGCGGGATCTGGAATCTCGTCTGCCATACTAAAGTCCTGCACAAAGAAAGTAAAATAAAGAGTCAAAACACAGTTGTTTAAATTAACTTTAAGCTTAATTTTAAATCAAAGTCTTCACACAAACACTTACAGGCCTAGGCCTCGACGAGTGAGGCATCATCAATAAGATCTTGCACCGTATCATCGTCTATCTCTAATTGCAAACATAACTCTGCCCCAACTCATTCTGGCAGATTGTCTTCATCCATTGCATCTTCATCTACAAGTGTCAATTCTGTCTCGTCTGCGTCATCCCTCGTATATCTGTCAGCTTCCTCTGCCATACCTTCGTCCATCTCATCTAATGTCACAGTAGTATGGACGTCGTCTGACTGAATTTCCTCCAGGAGATCTTGCCCGTCAAATACTTGTTTATTTCTTGGAGCAACCTGAACCACAAACCACCATTGTCGCTCTCGAGGGTCCGGTACAAAGACCACTTGCTCGCAATGTTCGGGGAGAGCAAATGTGTCGCTCGCATCTGTCCAAGTCTTTGTAGAATCTATTTGCACAAGTTTGTTTCCATCTTTGCGTACCGTTGCATTGCGACCAAAAGTAATCACCTTGAACCACTTCACATCCAACAAAAACATCTCAAACCGCCTGAAGCTTACTTTCAGGATATCTGACACCAGACCACAGTAATCCAGGTTGCTAGTGCTCTCATTCGTGTCTCTAGCTCTGGCCTTGCTCTTTTGCATGAAACTAACCATTACCCCACAGTCAAACGTGTTTCTTCTGCTGTCAATTTGTTGTGTTCTGAAATGCTTTCCATGCGACCACAGTGCCATGTATGTATGATACTTCCAGTCACATCCAATAGCCAGCTCTTCCTCTTCTAGAGATATGGGTACTCCGATCTGTCGAGCTGCTCTCACTATCTTGTCCAACCAAGCCATTGTAGGGAATTCAGGTAGAGGAGCGAGATAGTATGGCAAGGGTAAGCCTCTAGTCGTTCGACTTCGCCTGAAATCCTGTCGCTCTAGATTGCGTCTCTCTTTCTCTTCTTCGTACCTTTCAAGCTATTTTTGCATCGGCGCTGAATTTAGTATACAGAACTTCATGATCTTTTCTCGCATGGCTAGGTTCATTTTCTTCGGCACCCCTTGCCCTTGCGGCTCCTCTCCCACCAGTCTTGCATCCTCCTCATCACTCCACAGTCGAGGCATTTCTGGGTCAGAAACGGATAGAAATTCGTTCATCAATACAAGAGACTCTTGCACCAGCCATCCTTCTGCCATGTTCCCCTCTGGACGCGCTTTTTGGCAAACAAAACCCTTAAGTGTTTTCATGAACCGCTCTAGAAAGAACATCCAACGGCTGTGGACTGTACCTGCCACTGCAACCTCATCTACTACATGGACGAGCAAGTGCATTTGGATAGTTAGGCAGATCGTGGGTAGATACTTCTCAATCATGCAAACTAGCTCAATGGAGTTAGCCCTTGCGACTGCAATAGATTCCTCCCGTATCTCCTTGGAAGAGATCCACCGCACTAGCTCTGAAATCTTGTATATGCAGGTCCGCACTTCCTCCGTTAAACACCCCTTGATCAAGTGATGGCCATCTGGAAGATAACGGTGGTGGCCTTGATAAATTGTCTTTTGAAGAGAGGTAGAATAGCGCACATCCAAAGACTGCCCGCAAATTGGACATGCATTGTATCCTGAAGTTGTTAGTCCTGCATATATCAAAGCATGAATCAGGCCAAGGCAAAGGGCTTGCGAATAGCGAGAATTTTGTAAATCAATATCCATTACTAGAAGCTTCTCCGTAGCCTGGCCAATCATGCATAGTCCACATAAGAAGTCCATGTATCCTTGCATGCTGTTGTCCTACTGGTTCAACCGCATCTGCTATGTCGATCCCATGCCATAACTCCTGGAGCTCGTCAACTAGTGGAGCTAGATAAACATCCATGTTTTTTGCTTTGAACTTACCAGGTACAATCAATCTTAAAATCAAATGACCCTTCTTGATAGCAAGCCACGGCGGGAAGTTGTAATTGATAAGGCACATAGGCCAAGTGCTCCATGACGAGCTTCTCAAGCCAAATGGATTGACTCCATTCATTGCCATGCCCAAACGCAAATTGAGTGGTTCACTCTTAAAATGTGGCCAGGTATCTTCAATGTGCCTCCAAGCCTTCGAATCAGTGGGCACCCTAAATGTTGCGTCAGTGGATCTATTCGTAGAATGCCACCGTATCATCTTTGCAATGAAACCACAACGAAACATTCTTTTTATCCTAGGAATAATAGGGAAATGACGCAACACTTTAGCTGGCACTGTCTCGCCAACTGCATCTTGTTTATAGCGCATTGCTCCGCACTTAGGACACGACAGACAATTTACGAATTCATTGCGAAAAAGAATGCAATCATTTGGACATGCATGAATCTTGTTGTAGTCCAAGGCAACTGAGGTCAGAAGTTGCTTTGCGTCTGGCCTGAAGGGGGGCATTTCATTGCCAGCCGGGAGAAGTTGCTCCCACAATAACCTGTTTAAGCCACATTAAATTAAAATTAAAGCTCTCCGAGCACATCACCGTTGCAATCGGAAAATCTCTTTTGTAAATTACGTACCTAAACAAAGCAGTGACACTTGCATCTGACCACCCGTACACTGACTGAAGATTCAAAAACGCCAAACAAGTACGAAGCACAGATATTTTGGCGCCTTCATAGATTGGTTGACGTGCCAACTTTATCAATATGTCTTCAGGAGATAGGCGCACGGCTTCTGGTGCTGCTTCGTTCGCGTTCTCCTCGCTTGTCTAGAAGAAGGCATCCAGCATCTCCTCCATGCCGTCACCTTCTGTCTGTAAGCCCTTTTCTGCTTCCATCCGTGGCTCTATATTGGGCGGACGTTCACGCATAATCTTTTCTCTCTCTCTCTCTCTCTCTCTCTCTCTCTCTCTCTCTCTCTCTCTCTCTCTCAGATGTAGGTGCTATGTCGCGGAAATCAATGCCCCTTCTGTAGGAGTCGTATCGCAGATTTTGTACGGTTTCTCTAGAAAACTCTCCGTACTTGTGCACATGCTCATTACATATCCTACGCTTGCGCAAGATTTGATACTTGCAGAGCGTGGACGAGCATGCAATCTTTTCCTCCATGTTAGTTGATGACCTTGCCATCTACAATGATTATGAGTGCTGTTTTATAATATATATATATATATATATATATATATATATATATATATATATATATATATATATATATATATATATATACTCCTCACAATGTAAACTACCTCGCATTCTCTAGTCTTGCCCAATCTTCGTACACCTCGGTCCAGAGGTGTACGGAGATCAGGACCACCGGGTCAAAATCTCGTCTTTATTGGTCAAATCCTATATGGGTAGACACATATGTGCACTCCCAGGTGTACATGGCAATGCATGTAGCAGGCAAAACCCCTTTGCCTCTTTTAGTTCCATAGTTTCTTCTCTGTCTAGGTACCCTATCTCTCATTCTTTCTCTCTCGATCTCGCTCTCGCTATCTCTCTTTCTCTATTTTCCTATCTCTCTCTATTTCTCTATTTTCCTATTTCTCTGCCATAACTCCTGGAGCTCCACTTCCCTATCTCTCTCCGTCTCTCTCTCTCTCTCTCTCTCTCTCTCTCTCTCTCTATATATATATATATATATATATATATATATATATATAATTCTCTTTCTCTATCTCTCTATTTCTTATCTCTCTCTCTCTCTCTCTCTCTCTCTCTCTCTCTCTCTCTCTCTCTCTCTCCTTCCCTATCTCTCTAATGATCGAACGAGCGACTGATCTAGGGAGATCTAGACGCCCACGACTGCGGAGGACTACACAACATCGACAGAGGCTGCATCAGAGGATCTAGCTAGGTCACTTTGGCTCGACATGCACAACGTCCGGTCAGAGTACTGACCATGGAGGAGATCTACCTATCCCAAATAGCTCGTTTAGCCGTTTAGTCCACACCCAGCAGTTTAGGATTCCATAATATTTTATTTTGTCATCTTCTTACTCTGACTTTGTATCAGATCCATCACATTGTAACTTTCTTGTCTCATGTCTCATAGGTCACTTTGGCCTTTCGAAGATGTTAATATAACATTTCATTTCATTTCTCTCTTTAATTTTTTTTTCTTTAGTTTTAATTTCCTAAGCATACATTAATTCTCTCTCTCTCTCTCGCTCTCTCTCTCTCTCTCTCTTTGATTACCTACATACACTCACACATTTCTCTCTCTCTCTCTCTCTCTCTCTCTCTCTCTTTCCTACACACACACACACCTCTCTCTCTTTCTCTTTCCTACACACACATACCGCTCTCTATCTCTCTCTCTCTCTCTCTATTTCCTACACACACCTCTCTCTCTCTCTCTTTCCTACACACACACACACACACACCTCTCTCTCTCTCTCTACATCGTGTGTGTGTGTGTAGGAAAGAGAGAGAGAGAGAGAGAGAGAGAGAGAGAGCAAGAGAGAGGGGCTGGGGAGAGTAGAGATGGACATAATACCTGTGCAGCAGGTTTCGGCCAAGACCCTAGCAGGCGAAAATGGCCCCTGCACGCGGGTTTCGCTTTTTTCCCCCAATTTTTTTGGTGTCAATATACGCGTCGCTATACGCGTGGCAAATAAAGCCTTTCCACGCGTATATTGACGCACATTGCGACACGTATAGCGACGCGTATAGCGACGCCCACTAATGTCGTCGATATACGCGTGGAAAGGTATGGCCGTCAATATAGGCGAGTCGATATCTTCGTTTAGTGTTGTAGTGAAACAAGGCAATGAAATCTTCGATACAATTACACAATTAAGGACTACTTGTACCCAATTAAGGATTGTAGCCTCCTTATGCATCCAATTCAATATATAAAAGCTAATTCAACCAGTTAAGGATTATAGCTCTCATATTGTGCAATGAAAATGTATATCAATTCAACTCTATGATGGTGAAAAATGCAAGACTTCAAGGATCTTTATATACCCAGTACACTAGTACAGGACATCCGACCCTTGACTATCAACTCATTATTTAAATATACTCATCTTCTAAAACCAAGTTCAGCCCTTTTATGGACCAATGGCTTCGTCACAATGAGCATGACTCTCCAAATTCTCATCTGTTTTGGTTTCGTACCTTTATGTTCAGTGAAAAGTTTAAATATTTTTAGAAGTGGTTATCGAATTTAGAATCACGTTCAGCCAAAAAAAAAAGGACCTGTGACTCTGTAACCTTAGGTCAATTCACAAGGAGATGACTATACCTGGCACTCGAATACACTCCCCAGAGATTTGCCTAGTTCAAATGCCAAAGTAAGAAGAGGTTTACTATATACAGTCGGGTCCGCAGGGCTTTTTCATTTTCCCGGCGGGCCCGCCGGGAAAACCCTAAAGCCCGGCGGGCCTCGCCGCGAAAATGTAAAAGCTCGGCAGGCCTACCGGCTCTATTGGTTTCTATAGGTCGCCATCAAGATCACGTTAACAATTAACGTGATCACGTGATTTTCTTGTGTTAATATTAAAGTTATTAACGTAATCACACGATTGTAATTACGTTGTCAGGAGTTTTTTGGAGCAAGGGATTGCGCATATGTACATACCCATGCATGGTGCATCAAATAAAGGATTGCCCATTTCCCAGAGCCAGGTGGTTATGTGGGGCCCACATGTGTACAGGTAGGACAGCATGTACATAGTGCATCGATTTTCATCGTTACCAGTACCAGTGTGTTTTTTCTACAATAATGAGGATTTGGTAGCACGTAGAACTTCTCGAGGAAGCTATCCGCGGGCCGACGACTGAGGTAAGCAGGTGCGTCAGATAGCAT
Organism: Adiantum capillus-veneris; assembly: GCF_014529385.1. NCBI lineage: Eukaryota > Viridiplantae > Streptophyta > Polypodiopsida > Polypodiales > Pteridaceae > Adiantum > Adiantum capillus-veneris. The sequence goes on along the minus strand of NC_140942.1, from coordinate 63,888,173 downwards.
CTAGTGGCGTCAGGAGGTTGAATGGGGTCAATACTTGCACGTGGATAAGTACAGACACGACGTGGGTGTTTTCTTGTGCTAATTATGCAGAAATTTCATCATGAGGACCATCTTTTGGATCCACTTCACATGGTGGCGGGATGCATTATTGGAAAAAGTTGAGTGCTAGGTGTGCGGATGATGCAAAAAGGTGACAACTATGCACTGCAAGTCAATTTTTGGCCTGTTCGGGGTCCGTTTGAGTTCATCTAAAAGGCCAAGGGTGCCCAAGTAATAAAGCTAAGTGTGGGAACTGAAAAACCAGAGAGAGGACCAGAAAAAACGTAGAGAAGAGAGGAGGAACATCTGCAACTGTGTTTTTGGGGTTTTTGGAGTCTGTTTTGGTCGCAAACTGCTCATCCAAGGTCGGATTTGAGCACTTTGACATTGTAGACTGGGGTTTTGGGCCGCAACTGTGTTTTTGGGGTTTTTGGAGTCTGTTTTGGTCGTAAACTGCTCATTCGAGGTCGGATTTGAGCACTTTGACATTGTAGACTGGGGTTTTGGGCCGCTTTGGATGCGATGGCGCTGTCCATTTTTCCAAATTCCTCACTATTTTTCTGCTATTTGGCTGTGTAAGTTTCTTCTATGAGCGAAGTTTCTGCTCCAATTTGTGATTGTATCTGGCATATTTTACCCATATTGTGTGAGCTATTTGCCCCATTGGTGTTGGCTCAAGCTCATTTGTATCTAAACATCAAAAGTTCTCCTCTTTTGAGCTGAGTTTTTTGGGTGTGTGTGTGTGTGTGTCTCTCTCTCTCTCTGTGGAGTGGGTAAACAAATAGTCTCTCTCCTCTCGCTCCATCGGTGTGTTCCCTGTCTCGGCCAGGTGGGTTGTTAAGCCGAGTGGAGACCCATAGTGTGTGTGTGTATCTTCCCAAGAGTGTGTGTCCGGTTGTTATAGAGGCATTCTGTGTGTTTCCATCCCGCTCACATTCTTTTGGCGCCCCCACTGAGGATCTTCTTCGAGTACCTTCGGCTTCGAGCTTCAAGCTTCGAGATTCGGGATTATAGGTTGTAGACTATAGGTTACAGGCTACAGGGACAGGTACAGGTACAAGTGATTCACATAGGTACAAGTAGCTGGAGTACAGTGATATATTAGCAGTGGTGTCACTTGCAGTTGTTGTGGGTATGCATCACTTTGCGCCTGTTTGAGCGCATTGTCTGCTGGATTGTACGTTACTTGTGGAAATTGCCATTGTACGCCTTTGTGGAGCCATATTTGGTTTTATTTGGCAGTCCCAGCCATTTCTAAGACTTGGTCTGGAAGATAGTCATTTCTGAGACTTGACTATACGCGATTTTCATAAGCCTTCGTGTGAGGGTCAATAGCGTGAGGTTTTATTGAGCTGGGGGATTCTCAAATGTGGAGATCCTTTTGGTGATACAGGTAGCTGGAGCACCCTTTTCGTGACCTCGCCATAGGCTATGTACTAGTGATTCCTACTTGATGCTCGGGTTTTATTGTTGGCAATTTATGCATACATATACAGTCTATATTTTGGGTTCTCATTGCTCTACTTCTGGGGAAACTCTGTCAAAATTTTTCCAAGTTGTGATGGTTGGTTTTTTGGTCTTTTGAGCCATTTATGCTATTATGCTGCTAAAATTTTGGCAAAATTAGAGGATAAGACAGGTGTGCTTTCTTGGGAGATGCATTGTTGGCTTTAATGGATGATCAAAATGGCCCTCAATTCACTCCTTTTCATTTAACTCAGAGAATCCAAATAAATGTTCATGTGTCCAGGAAGATTTTTTTCCAGCAACACATAGTCTTTATGTTCGGGCCAAGAAGATTACGAGAGATCCTGGAATGTCCTTTGCCTGTTGTAATTCCAATGATTAACTATGAAAACTCATTTGATATGCATGTGTTTGTCCTTATCTAAAGTTGAGCTCCATTGAAGTTTCTGGGGATTGGGTAGTGAAAAGTTTTGGGTTCTTGCACGTGTGTTCGAAGGGGTTCTCAAAGCATCGTAACTTGGGTAGCCATGGCTTTCTCTTATCTGGAGTTTCATGGAAGAAGTAATGAAGATGTGGAAGACTTTTTGGAAAAGATGGAGGTTGCCTGCATTAGCAACCAGATTCATGACCCTGCGCAGATGTTACGTCTTCTCCAAATTTGTTTGAAGAGTGATGCATGAGTTTGGTACAAAGCATTTGAAGAGGAGTTGCGTGTGGCTGATCCACCTGTAAGATTGAGTTGGGACAATCTAAGGCATGGATTGGAAGTGGAGTTTGTGAAGATAGAAGATCCTGACAAAGTGTGGCAAGAAGTACATTGTTTGGTGCAAAAGGAAGGTGAGCCAGTAGATGCTTACATACATAAGTTTTCATTGGCATGGGAGCGGATATGCAAGGCCTTAAGACCACAGGTACCCCCACCTGACATGATGAAGAAGGACAGGTTCTTGGCTGGTCTTTGGGAGAATATACGTTGGAGAGTGGAGCTAAAGAAGCCTAGGACATATGAAGATGCACTAGAGGTAGCAAGGAACAAAGAGTGGAAGTTAAGAAAAATGAGCCAGTTAGGGGTGGAGTCTTTGCCCATGAGGTCTGAATTTCAACCTATGGACTCTTTACAAGGTCGTATGCCAGGGGTTCATCATGAACCAGTGGTTGCTGTTACTCCTCACGTTATGCCAGCAGTGGTCACTACAACAGTGCAAGATGATGGGCTAAGGCAAGACATGAGGCAAGTCATAGATTTAATGAAGAATCTCAGCCTAAACATGCTAGGGCAAGTGGGAAATAATCGAGGTCGAGGGAGGTTTGCAAATCATCCAAGAGGTGAAGAAAGACCTAGGAATGGTGTTGGACAAAGCAATGGTAGGTTTTGGAGGCAGACGCCCACATGTTATAATTGTGGAGAGTTGGGCCACATTAGCCCGCAATGTGATAAGCCACCAAGGATGGGGGGAGACATGTATCCATTGCCAAGACAGGTGCTAACTAGGTCAAATGATTATGGAATTGAAATTAAGGGAGACGAAGGAACCGGTGGATTAACCCAAGAGGAAAAGGGAAAGACAAAAGTGTTAAGTGTGGTTACCTTGGAGAAGGCATCAAAGGTAGAGGATACATTAGTGATGCCTATTGGGAAGAGGACTACAGAGGAGAAGGAAGGAAGAAGTGCCCCAGGTCCTAGTAACAAGAAGGGAAAGAGCCATGAAGGTGAGGATGTCAAGGCCAAGAGGAAAAGAAGGGCTCGTAGCAAGCTTCATGTGTCAGATTTACTACTAGGGGATGGGCAATTAAGCTATGACTTGAAGGAGGATCTGACAAGCAGGAAGGCATATGTTACTTTTGGTCAGCTTATAGAGATGGTGCCTAAGCTAAAGCGACAGTGGAAGAGGATGGTTAACCCAATGGAGAAAGAGCCAGAGAGAGGTTGTGTTGGCGATGGATGAGCTACCAGACATTTGTCCAATAGTAGATGTGTGGCATAAAATAAAAAATCTGGGACAAGGTTATGTGGATGGTGGAGCCCAAATATGCATCATAACACACTCATGAGTTGAGAAGATGGGTCTTACAGTGTCTGGGGTGTCAGGCTTCCGGATCAGATTGGAAAACCATCAAAAAGTAAAATGTTTGGGTGTTGTAAAGAGCTTAGAAGTGGAGGCGTATGATGCAAAGGTGGTGGTTGATTTTCATGTGATTCCAGCAGGATTGGGAGCATATCCTATTATACTGGGCAGACCATGGTTACGTGCAGTGGGAGCTGTTCAGGATTGGCGATGCGGTACAGTTAGCCTATATGGAAAGACAGGTGCCAAGAAGCTATACAATATGGACACAAGGAAACAATTGGAGGAGCTTTATGAGGATGAGGATGAGTCTAGTGATGAAGACTTTTCCACAATGACTGATGAGGACAATGATAGTACTACCAGCACTGATGAAGATGCTGATGTTGCATTTCTTTTGATAGACAAAGGAATCCAGGAGTCTGGTTTAGTTGCATTTGCGAATGAAGTTGAAGATGAAAGTGAAGGGCCTTATGAAGTGATTGAAGGGCTGATGCAAACCAAGGTTGAGTTGTCAAAGAAGCAGGAATTGATGACACAAATGATCAGTGGAGACCTCTTAGCTATGGAGAAGGAGATATATTTGCACATGCAGGTCTATGCCAAAGTAATTGATGGTTTTCTTGGTGCAAAGTTGATGTATGGAATCTCTACAGGTTTTCCTTGGGAGCCAGGTGGAACCTTGATTAAGCTTTTGATGCAAGGAATGCCAAGTGTTTTTGTGTGGGATCCAGGTGGAATGAGCATCTACTAGTGTTGCTGCTACTGAGCATGAATGCTCTAGCAGGCTAGGGGATGGGCAAATTATGTCAGAAGTTTTTTGGAGCAAGGGATTGCGCATATGTACATACCCATGAATGGTGCATCAAATAAAGGATTGCCCATTTCCCAGAGCCAGGTGGTTATGTGGGGCCCACATGTGTACAGGTAGGACAACATGTACATAGTGTATCGATTTTCATCGTTACCAGTACCAGTGTGTTTTTTCTACAATAATGAGGATTTGGTAGCGTGTAGAACTTCTCGAGGAAGCTATCCGCGGGCCAACAACATGAGGTAAGCAGGTGCGTCAGATAGCATCTAGTGGCGTCAGGAGGTCGAATGGGGTCAATACTTGCACGTGGATAAGTACAGACACGACGTGGGTGTTTTCTTGTGCTAATTATGCAGAAAGATCATCATGAGGACCATATTTTGGGTCCACTTCACGTGGTGGCGGGATGCATCATTGGAAAAAGTTGAGTGCCAGGTGTGCGGATGATGCAAAAAGGTGACAACTATGCACTGCAAGGTCAGTTTTTGGCCTGTTCGGGGTCCGTTTGAGGTCATCTAAAAGGCCAAGGGTGCCTAAGTAATAAAGCTAAGTGTGGGAACTGAAAAAACAGAGAGAAGACCAGAAAAAATGTGGAGAAGAGAGGAGGAACCGCCGCAACTGTGTTTTTGGGGTTTTTGGAGCCTGTTTTGGTCGTTAACTGCTCATCCGAGGTTGGATTTGAGCACTTTGACACTGTAGACTGGGGTTTTGGGCCGTTCTGGACGCGATGGCGCTGTCCATTTTGCCAAAATCCTCACTATGTTTCTATTGTTTGGCTGTGTAAGTTTCTTCTATGAGCGAAGTTTCTGCTCCAATTTGTGATTGTATCTGGCATATTTTACCCATATTGTGTGAGCTATTTTCCCCATTGGTGTTGGATCAAGATCATTTGTATCTAAACATCAGAAGTTCTCCTTTTTTGAGCTGAGTGTTTTGGGTGTGTGTGTGTGTGTGTCTCTCTCTCTCTCTCTCTCTCTCTCTCTCTGTGGAGTGGGTAAACGGATAGTCTCTCTCCTCTCGCTCCATTGGTGTGTTCCCTGTCTCGGCCAGGTGGGTTTTGTAAGCCAAGTGGTGCCCCATAGTGTGTGTGTGTATCTTCCCAAGAGTGTGTGTCGGGTTGTTATAGAGGCGTTCTCTGTGTTTCCATCCCGCTCACAACGTCAGTGAAATCCCTGGTCTTTTCTCTTGAAGAAAAGTGTTGAAGATCAATATTGGTACCCTCAGATGAGCTACTCAATATCTCAACACAAGGATTCTTTGACATACTATCTATCTCATTGGAAGAGGCTTTTGGTTGAGCATTTGGCGTGATCTCGTTGCTTGCAGATTCAAGACTATCAACAACAACTAGAGGGTTGTAGACAAGCCTATACATTTGGCTTATAGAGGTGTCAAGAAGATGGTTTTTATTCCTGGCCATGTTGTGATGACCAACAATGTCTACAAGGTCTCCCTTGTCCATAATAGCCTTGACAACAAAAAGTGTGTATGATGATGGTAAAAATCCTTCAAGATATTCATGGCTAACTAGTGTAGATGGATAGATGATTGACAAAGATTGAGATTTCTTGTTGCAACCTCCTACCTCCCACTCTATAGTGATACAATGTACCATTGTCAAAGCAAAAGGTGGAGAATGGCAAGCTCAAACAGTGATAGAATGTAACAGAGCGCTTTCTAGATTATAAAAGTACCCAAAATTGCAAGTTAAAATTGGACTTTGATATGTCATGGATAAAAGAGGTGTGTTAAAGATGAAATGATGACTGTTTCATGCTTGCCAGGATAGGCGGCTATATTTCATAGCACTGGTAGATTTGATCCACTGAGCCATGAGTAGGAAATCTCTTGCTCTCTAGCGATAGGAAAAAAACACCGGGATCCGATGTATTTTAATCGGTTGAAATTGTCAAATCTTCGTTAGATTCTTAGCTTGCCTTTAAAAAAATTGAGAAATTTATGCAAGTTTTAGTGTAATTAAGGGCAATTTAGTAGCTATTTTTATTTTACTCCGACACGGAACGAAAATCACAAGGTCATTCTGGCCTTTTGAAGTGTTACTATACCCCTTCATTCTCTCTCTCTCTCTCTCTCTCTCTCTCTCTCTCTCTCTCTCTCTCTCTCTCTCTCACTCACACACACACACACACACACACAACGACAACACACCTCTAAAATTAGTGGTGCAGACGTGCAGGTCTACAATCTCTGACATTAGTGGTGCCTGCATGCAGGTCTACAACCTAGGTCTACAATCTCAATCTCTCTCTCTCTCCCCACATCAATTGTGAAGGTCCTGTGTGTGTGTGTGTGTGTGTGCACGCGCGCGTGTGTTGCAGTGCTTGCTTAAGTTGCAAGGATGTGTAGCTAAGACTTTGCCCAGGGAGGATGCTCTCCTTTAGATTGCATACACAACGCTTTCTTAAGTTGAAAGTGTGTGTAGCTAAGACTTTTCCCACGAAGGATGCTCTCCTTTAGATTGCATACACATGTACAAAAATCCACACAGGCCGTAAACTCAAAAAATGGCATCTGTAGGCTCTCTTGTTCTGCTCAGATTAGAAATGAGGCTAGGTGGGACGAGCACGGGAGGTAGAAAATGAAATACGCATTCCTGTGTGGAATAATGAAAGCCAAGGTTCATGAAGGGGGTCATCTGCGTTAACGCAAATGACCCTCTCATCAAGCTAATGAGTGTTTCTAAAAGCTAATGAAGGGGTTCACACGCAGGAAATCTGTTCACACGCAGGAAATCTGTTCAAGCTAATGAAGGGGTTCACACGTAGGAAATCTGTTCACATGAAAGCGAAGTTTTATGAAGGGGGTCATCCGCGTTGACCCTCTCATAAAACTAATTAGGGTTTATTTAAGTTAATGAGACTTTCACAAGCAAAAATTTAGCTCACACAAAATCAAAGGTTCATGAAGGGGTCATCCGCGTTAACGCAGATGACCCTCTCATCAAACTAATTTAGATTTATTGAAGCTAATGAGGCTTTCACACGCAGGAAATTCTTCCAACAAGCTAATCAGAGTTAATTAAAGCATTAAAATGATTCTAAACAAGTTCACACGCTTAAAATTAGATCACACAAAAGTGAAGGTTCATGAAGGGGGTCATCCACGTTAAGCAGATGACCCTCTCATCAAGCTTAAAGTAATGAGAATCACATTCCTCTGAACGAGTTCTCACAAAGGTTTACACAAGGTGAAAATTGTTGCCGAAGTTGTTCTTGAAGGGGGTCATCCGTGTTCACTCATGGAAGTTGTTGCACTTATCCACATCATCAGTTTGTAATTTGGCTGTTTAAAAGTCTACATTATCTATTTTTGACAAACTTGCTGGTTTGTAGGTTTTGTGAACAAGGTATGGCTTCCAAGAAACGAGTGCAAAAGGCAATGAATATAAATAAAGTTTGGTATTAAGTTTTATTTGTGTGTTATATCTTGAATTTCAATTTAAACATTGACCAAAACAATGGATTTTCACATTTTTGGTAGCAAAAAAGGGTTACTCACTTAGATATGGACATGTGTATCGAGCTTTGAGTGAGGAAGCGTAGTCTAGGACTCGTGCACCTTCCCATGATGTGGTCAATGAAGATGAAGAGCAACAAACTACTGCCATGCTATCACCTTGTGCTCCAATTATTGTCCCCACTAAACAAAATGCTAGCCAATCACAATCTGAGAGGCGTGATACCTCTAATGATGTGGGAGTTGGGCATACACGGCTTCTTGGACAATCACTTAATTTGGGGTTGTTAGGTGATGTGTTTTCAAATTTATTTGTTAAGCGAAATAGCCCTCCTCCATGGATCCCTTTGTGTAGATTGATTCCTAATGAGGCAATCCGCACAGTCTCTAACCAAATTGAGGCATTTTGTGATTCCTTTGATAGTCATGGCTATGTTGATGCATCTCCCCTTTTTCGGTCTCTCTTACTTGCCCTGGAAGCTGTATCTACTTCAATGTGACACAACTAGATTTTCAAGAGTGGGGGCCAAATTGGGTTCTTCAACATGAGACATTCGAGACATAAATTGAACGAACAAAGTGGGAGGATCTCAAAGGTAAAAAAATTCCTAGTTTGGGATGGTAATCATTGTGTGAAAGCATGGCTATCACGTGTGCGCAAAGGTAAGATACTTTTAAAGTGGCTAAAGGTTTTTTTTTTAATGGAGAGAGATTTATCCTAACATTTTGTAAGTTTCTTTATTGCTAGCTTGGTACACATTCTGTCTCGCCATGTGCGTGTAAGGTGTCAATTTTTGGTGATGGACAAGAAGCAAGAAGGACAATTGTTATTGGCTTTGAAGTCTCAGAATGAGTAAGTATACTTAAATTCAAAATTAGTAGGTAGACTTAATTTTATTTGTTAATCATTGAGTACTAATCTGCATTGACAAAATATGTGGTGTTTTATAGATTGGTGCACACAAGTGTAACTCATACGCTATCACATGAGATATTTATGTTTCAAAGATTTGAATTGGCTGACAAAACTTCAATATCAGAGTATTTGGGTGAGGATCTAAGGAAGTGGGCTTCAATGGAGTTCAGCTTGAAGCGACGCACTGGAGAGCATGGTACAATACTCCTACTACTATTTTAGGTCAACTTGTTTGGAAGGTAATGGTTAAGTTTACTTTTTTTAACCAAATTTTAAGTACCACACTACAGTTGTCAATGAGCATAGAGGATTTTTTTTGTAGACCTCTTTTGATAGTGCAGTGAAGATGGCTACAACTTCCATTGATAGACATAGTCTAGGCTTGGAGGAGTATGTTGCAAAGTGTGAGAAGGCAAAAGGAACCATGGAGCAAACATTCAAAGATAGAGCATAAAAAATGCTCGCCATTGCAAATCCAAATAATGGAAATGGGTTCTTTTAGCTCGTCTTCAACTATGATTGGTCAAAGAAGGGTATGGTTGCTCTAACAAAGGAAAAGATCTACACTCTTGCCACGTCTCGTGTTTTAGCAGAGAGGTATGCCAAAATAGATACAATGCTAAAAATCTTGTGTTCATTCAAAGTTTTGAGTCAACTATCTATTATGATAATTGTTTTATAAGTAGGAAGACGGAGAGTTGCATATGCTTATGACAGGAAAGGTGAAGGATGAGGCAACTATAGAGATGTTTGGGGACTCCAAAAAGACATTGTTTCACATGAGAAAGGAACTCTATTGGGAGCAGCTAATAGATGAGGCTGAGACAATTGTCTAGGGGCTTTTAATTTATGATGATGTGCCTGCAGATGGTTCTGGAAAGTGGGTGAAAGAGCAACTAACAATGCATGTTGGAGTTTTCATGAAGTGTAGAAAGATCATTCTAAAGTAAAGGAGGGAGAAAAGAAACCTGGTGTTAAGGAGGCTGCCGAGAGAGTTGTATACAGGTATATTGTAATCCAAAATTTGACTTTAGAACACCATTCACAAATGCATGATGTAAAAAATAATTTGAGAACTATTTAATTGTTTATTGTTATTTATACTTAGGTGGATTTAACAACTCATTGGTGAAGGTCTCATGGATGAGGAGGGAGAAGTGGTGAAAGATTGGGCAAATGTAAGTTCCAAGGACACTATGTATCCTAAGACATGGGTGGAGAGAGGTGTACTGAATGGGAACTTGAGAGATGCCCTTGGTGGTTAGAATATCCACTTGGACAAGTGCCTCCAAGTGAGGAGCACTAAAGATATTTTCTCATGCAAAATTTTGTATATGTTTTTAAAGATAAATCTATAGGGTTTCTTAAATATCACTCCTTTCTTTTTTCATTCGGTTATATGTTTCATAGAGTTTGAAAGCATTGAGACAACTCGCACTAAAAGTCATTGAGATTATAAACCTCATGAGAACTCTCCACCAACTTCACCAGAGCCAAATGTAAGCTACCTACTACAACAGCCTCCACCTCACACCGAGTGGCTACATCTACCTCATCTCAGCTTGCGTGTGAGAGGCACACAAAGCGACGACTTGACACTGTGCATAAAGTTCAAGAAAAGACCACAAGTAAGAATAATTTATTGTCACAAACATGTGCTTGAGAAACTAATCTTATATCTTGTTTGAAATTTGTTGGCAGATGATGAGTGTTTGTCACAAATTTTGGTGGTAGACATCCACACTCTGAGCGAGGGGTCACATAGGTGGAAGCGTCGAGTCTCACTAGTCACATTGATTTTTTATGCTTTTATTACATAATGACACCTCTTTGATTCTTTTCATACAATGTTGACACTTTTCTAATGAAGGTAGTTGCATCATTATCTCACGCAGGCTCTCCCTCAGACACAATTTCTCATCTTGTGTGGGCTGATTTTCCTACGGGTTTACAAGTGGTAGATGTAGATGTGGATGATTGTCCTACATGAAACAAGATTAGCACATCTTTGATACGTGCCACACTTAGCTTTGCTGCCTTTTTCATGGCTGCTGAGGGATAGTTTGTTTGTTTGAGCCTTATGGATCACCTTCCTAAAATACACAAGGTGGGAAGGAAGGTTGGGGCTGGTCATGCATTGGACGATGTCTCTTCATGTGTAATCAAATTATTTATACGAGAATGGAGGACAAGTAAGTACACACATCTCAAATCTTAGCTTTCACCCATGTGTATGTGTTTATACTATGGAGATGATAACATGAGAAGGTTTTGTGTAGTTATAGGTTGAAACATTGGCACTAACTATGTTGTATCTTTCACCCATTTTTGTGTAATTGTATCTTTCATCCATGTGTATGTGTTTATATTATAAAGATGAGAACATGAGAATTTTTTGTATAATTGTAGGTTGAAACATTGTCACTATATAGCTTTCACCCATTTTTGTGTGAATGTAGCTTTCACCCATGTGTATGTGTTTATACTATGGAGATGATAACATGAGAAGTTTTTGTGTAATTGTAGGTTGAAACATTGACACTAAGTATGTTCTATTGAGAACATTGTAATCTTCCTCTTATTGATCGTGAGGTAGGTGAAGAGGTTGCAAAAAAATTATTCAATGCTCTAAGAAATTTAATTGTAGAGAACAAAAAGAAGAGTCCATTTACACGCACTTTGGTACATGGACACTATATTCGAAGTGGTGCAGAAAGGTCTCCTATCTTTTTTAGGTGAGATGGGAACTCATCATATCTATTTGTTGTGGTTTTAAAAAAATTCTTATTGTAGAAGATATTCTTTTGAAATTCTTTTTTGCCACAGATGGTTAGTGCGGACTTTCACGGATGAAGGAGATGCTGTTTTGGATATTTTTGCTAGATGTGGAGGCCTAGGACATGCATCTCGAGAGTTGAAGAGGCATTATCTAGGGAAAGAGCTAAAGCATGCCTTGCAGATATTGCATGAGATATGAGAGGACAAAAATGTGCTTTCTAGCTACCTTTTTTGGATTGAAAACCTACTTGTTTTTGATAACAAACACTCTTTTGAGGCAACTTTAGATTTTGTACCTTTGAAGGTTTTCATTAACTTATTTTGCTTGTGTGTGTATTTATTCATTCTTAAATCTTAAAGCTACATGTATATGATGGTGGTTACTCTGTGACTGAATATGTAGCGTGGACCAAGATCTTTTTCTTTACAAGAGACTTGCTTCTATCTTAGTGCTTATGTTTGTGAAGGATAATTAACATCTTTTCAGTTATAGTTTTTTATCTATGTTGGGTTATTCCTTGATTTTATTTCCTTGCATATAGGATGCTAATTGTTGCCTTGGGACATTTGGAGTTTGGAACAAGGGTTGTGTTTATATGAGGAGAGTCCTTGCATATATTTTGGCTTTTGTTATTTGCAATATGATTAGGTTCCCTTGGATTTTGTTGGGGCTCTTAATTATACTAAATGTAGAGCTTAACAGAAGAAATAAATAGAAGTAGTTTATTTTCAAAGACAAATGTCCTTGTTCTATATATCGAAGTTTTATTTTAGCGTTAGCCCTCATATGGAGTCTTATCATACATCGAGCAAACTTTATCGAGCAAATGGTAAAACCGACCGAGACCCACCGCAAAGATTGAACACTCGAAGCAATTGAACACTAGTTTTAGACAAGATATCCTCCCCTTTGTCCATGCTAAGGGTGTGGACCCATGGTTGTAACACATTTCATCTCTTACAGGTGCCTGACATGTGCATTGTTTTAATTGGATGACTTTCCTCTACCATATAGATCACTCTACATGGAGCATGTAAATCTTGGTAGCCCAAGTGTAGGCACACAACTATCAGTGGCGTGAGGACGATGCGTTCGTCAATCTTCTTGGAAAATTCAAGGAAAGGAATTTTGTCTGTTTGGAAAAATGATTCTTCCTGAGCACTGTCGAGAGGTGTTGTGGTCGTGCAAATTGGATGTTGGAGAAATGTGTCGGTCCTGGCTGTACTGTGGTGCTGTGGTCGATAAGTATGCCGGTTTGCAGGGATCTCTCTCTCTCTCTCTCCAATCATTGATGGCTCTCTCCCTCATTCTGGTTCTCGAGGTAATCATAACAGTGCTTGCTCTCTCTCTCTCTCTCTCTCTCTCTCTCTCTCTCTCATGCCCAATGGCAAAGCTCTCGTTGTCAATGCAGAGCACGCACAACACTGCAATCGCTATTGTCTCTGATCTGCTACAGTGATTTTGCTATGATTCAAGTATTTCAAAGCTCCTCAAACCAGTCCGCGGCACCGCAGATTGTTTTCAAGAGTTTTTAGACCTCTGCCAAAGAGAGACTAGAGAGGGGTTAGATCAAGGACCCCCACTGGTCCTCTGTAGCAGACCTTATGCATTGCTCGGCAGTTTGGAGATGCCTCATGTGGATTACACATGATGCCCCAGATGAGACTAGTGACTTATGACGACCTGTGAGTGAGAGAGAGAGAGAGAGAGAGAGAGAGAGAGAGAGAGAACTTAAAAGGAGATCACCACTCTAGCACAGTGGCAGCGCAGCTATAAGCACAGTTTAGCGGCGCCTTTGCATTTTGTGGAATTCTTGGCGGTGCCGCCATGGCCGTGCTAATGGGCTGCCCCTTTGACTCTCTAGAGCAGCTGCTTCTGGTGACCACCATCAACTCCTCTCTGCCAAACCTAACCCTAATGACCAATGCATTGTTTTAGACCAAACATTGCTCGTTTTAGACCAATGCATCCTCTGTCAATAGTCTCTTCTTCAATAACTTTAGGCTTCTGTTGCAATATGTGGTCGCGCAAGCTGGGAAAAATAGAATCTGTTTGGGAATTCAATATCTGAGTTTGGACTCCTTGGCAACCCAGGCACAAATGAAAACTTTGCCGGCTTGTCGATCTTGAATGGGCTTGCCTGAAGCATTGCATTACATAAGGATAGGATTTTTCGATAATTTATGCATTTCAAAACTCTTAAATATAGTCCACGGCACCGCGGACTGTTTTCGGGAGTTTTTGAACCTCTTTCACACACACGAGAGAGAGAGAGAGAGAGAGAGAGAGAGAGAGAGAGAGAGACTCCACGTTAGGCTTCCAGATTGGCCATGGAGCACGGTGCAGTTTGGAATTTCCACCCCAAGAAGTACGGTGCAAGCTCCCGCGCGTGTTGTGTTTGTGGAAATGTTCATGGGCTTGTACGGAAGTACAATCTGATGTGTTGAGGGCAATGCTTCCACATCTATTCCAAGGGCATTGGTATTGCAAACTATCATTGACATGCTCAACTGCAACGACCTTGGAATCTCTGACTAAGGTGGTTTTCAACATGTGGAAGGAGCATATGGACATGTAGTTTCAATTGATTAGTAGAGTTTTATTGTTTTCTATGAAGCGATCTCATGGGACCAAAACTGTTCTCCATGAATTCTCCTCTTCTCTTTCTGGGATGCTTGTGCCCAGTGTTGTGTGTAGGGGTGGATGCCTGATTGGTAATTTGTTTTGAGTATTTGCAATGTGAAACTAAAGTATGGATCTACTTGTTTTAATTGTGATCCACAAGAGAGAGAGAGAGAGAGAGAGAGAGAGAGAGAGAGAGAGAGAGAGAGAGAGAGAGAGAGGATCCGCACCTTCATAGCATGGAGGGAGACACAATTCTCCTACTTACGACTCACCATTCTTCATCATCCTTCTTCTTACGGCTCCTTATTCTTTCTATCGTCTTCTTCTGCTCCCTCTTTTGAGTGTGCCTTCTCTGGCACAAGGGCCGAGCAATTGAACAGAGAGTAGATTTTATTTTGAGTCTCTTTGAGAAAAATGGCAATGGCAATGTCACCACGAGAGAGCTTGGTATAGTGATGCGCTCAATTGGACAAAACCCAATAGAAGCAGAGCTATCAAAGATGATCAATTTTGAAGTGGATGCAAATGCAAACGGAAAAATCAATTTTCTTGAGTTCTTGAATTTGATGGCTCCCAAGATGAAGGATACTAACACTAAGAAGAAGTTGAAGAAGGTTTTCGATAAGTACTTGAATGGGTTTATTTTCTTTGAGCTTCACCATGTGATAACAAATCTGCCAGAGAAGTTGACAAATGAAGAGGTTGATGAAACAATTCAAGGGGTAGATGTTGATGGTGATGGACAAGTAAATTACAATGAATTTGTGAGGATGATGCTCTTAAAGTAGTGCTTTTGACAAGTGTAAAAGTTAAACCATGCTAAATAAAAACTTCGTTGTTGCTTTGGACTGCACCATTCTTCTTGTTGTTATAATCCACCATCATATAGAGCAGTGGTGGTTTAATTGTTTGTACACTTCAGATATGACATTTATTTATTGTTGCATGGTTTTATTGTGTGTGTGTGTGTGTGTGTGTGTGTGTGAGAGAGAGAGAGAGAGAGAGAGAGAGAGAGAGAGAGAGAGAGAGAGAGAGAGTCGGTACAAGGTTAAGAAGAGCATGCCCATCGGTAAAGTGTCTCTAGCTTTATAAGAAGAACTAGGAGGGGTATATTGAAGCTTGCAATACAACTTGTTCTAGGGCTATCATGTTGATTTTTGCATTCCTTCTCACTCAAACTTCATTTTGGATGGCCTCTATATGGGTTTGCTTAGGATGAGTTGTCTAAGAGACTCTAATGTTTAATCAAGTCCAAAATGCTGTTAGAGGTGGTAGGGCTACATAATCTCCTTGAGATTTGATTGGATTAGTTTGCTCAATTTTTAATTGCTCAAAAAAACTCGCTCGCTCTTTGGAATTGCTCCTCATATGGAAAGGAGAACATACATGTCATCCCTCCTCATGTGTTTAGAGTGGAGAAAAGCTCTCACAAAAAAGCCAATTGCCCAAAAAAACTCATTGAAGTAAGCTCACAAAAGAATATCCCCCCTTTACATCTTGGGTTGTTTTACCCCAAGGAGAGATTATTTCCACCTAATTTGCATGCTTTTTTGGACTCATATTTGGCTAGTTGTTATGACACATAAGTGTCTACAAGTGGTTTTTGTTTCATGGTTGAGCAAGAAGCAACCTACTATGGCCACTTCTACTTGTGAAACTGAGTACAGGACATTCTTCAAAGCTATGGTTGAGTGTGTATGGCTCAGATGCATTATGGATAATTTGAGTGTTGTATAGGA
Organism: Adiantum capillus-veneris; assembly: GCF_014529385.1. Taxonomy (NCBI): domain Eukaryota; kingdom Viridiplantae; phylum Streptophyta; class Polypodiopsida; order Polypodiales; family Pteridaceae; genus Adiantum; species Adiantum capillus-veneris. The sequence continues at coordinate 63,872,251 of NC_140942.1, read as the reverse complement.
CACTGCAAACATCATTTACACTGACATTCAAAGCGCATTGGCTCTTATGATAACCCAATTTTTCATGCTCGCACAAAGCACATTGAGGTGCATTATCACTATGTCAAGGAGAAACTCTATGACAAGGTCAACCCGTGCTTGAGTATCTCAACTTTTGTTTTGGATAGTTCAAGGCACTTAAACATATCGGCTTTAACCATTGAGGCCATTATTATCACCAAGGGCTTATCACTCTATTTTATGAGTTACGTGCATGGAATGCCAATAAGGTGGAATTGATTCCATTCAATCACCGTTTATGCTTCCACGATAACACCATACACCATCTACTCAAACAAGGATATCATTATCCACCTAATGGTCAAGGTGGATTCCACTCAATATGACCTCCACATGCACTAGAATTGTATGCTTCTTTAAGATGAGGTTATACCTAGTTTGATTATTATTAATGATTCTCTGGTTCCCGTTGTTGCAAGAGTTAACCATAGTTTTGTGACCTTCTACTCCATATCAATGAGGTTGGTATCTTTGCTTGTGTTTGTTGCATCTTAATGCATCAACATGCACCTATATCATTGGTTATATGCACAAGATTCAAAAAACCAAAGAATACCTAGTATGACTACCTTCGTTTTCGTTTTGGGAATCTGTCTCTTCTTTCAATGGAGAGAAACGATTATTTCAACGGTCTAGTTGTGAATAAGAGTCCAACTTGAGAGGATCTCCTCCTTAATCTATAGCACTGATTTTGTGTATAGGAGTGGTATTTTTGGAGGTATGACCTAGCTAATGACAAATCACTCCATAAGTGTTGATGGGAACTAATTGGACTCCTCAAACTTGTGCTTTCAAGGAAAGAAGTTCTCAATTTTCAAGGGCTGGCATTTAGGTTCACTTTACCAAGCTGCTTACAATCACTATTGGTAGCATGGTAGCCTATGCTGGACTCAACTTCTTAATGGTTTAAGTAGTTTCCTTTCAAAATCTGACTAAGGTGTTCAGATTTCCAAGGCAACACCAAGGGTTCTTAGTTAAATATTTTCTTATCATCACTAATCTCTACTTTTAGTGTTTAGCAAGTCAAAAAAATAGTAAAAATTTGGTGATATACCTTTGAAGCTTGAAATTTGCCCTTGCCCTTGAAAATCACCTCATAGTAAGCATATGATTTGGTTTTATTCTTTTTTTGAATATGCTTTGATTGAGCTTTACAAGTGGGATGCATGCAATGATTTCATACATTTAACTCTTCAGACACATGACAAGGTTATGTATGAGCAAAAGATTTTGGTACGGTAATGTGCCAGGTACCATCTTTGCAACTTGTTACTTTTCCTATTGAAACACTTATAGATCTAGAAGGTAGAATTTTATTTGCCACATGTTATTAGTCACAAGCTATGCAACATGGTCTAAGAACTCATGGAGTTTGTTTTAGCTGATGTGGAGCAAGATTTATGGGGGTCCCTCTCACTCATGTCGCGGCGTGTTTCTAGTTATCTCCACACACACAGGTACATCTCATACTTGATGGATGTCATTGTTCTTGATAGCATTATATGAGATATATTCCACATGTGGAGAATATGAGTTCTAGGATTGATAGTGGTGCTCATTTCTTCAATTATGTGTCACAACAGAGTCCCTAGATGTGCTAGTCAAATTTGTTTATTTAGACTATATTTTTCAAGCACATACAGAGTTGTCTACGGGATTTACATGTAGACTCTAGCATGGGTACGCATGCTCGCCTACCACTAGAGTTGATACGACTACGTGTAGATCAACAGAGTGAGCCAGTGGGCATAGGTTGAGAGAGTCTCTCACCTAGTTTCTTGTACATACTAGTAGTCTAGCTAGTAGGTCTCACTTATCGGCGCATTGCCTTTAAGTGGGAGATTGTTAGGGTAAAGATGCTACACCTTTGCCCGGGGTTGGATGTTCGATGTCCGGCTGCCCTCCCATTGTATATACGTACTTTATTATTCTTTATATACGTAAGAATAAGGAGCACCTCACTCACTTGAGTCACTTCCTGAGGTTGCTCCACCCACATTGCCTTGTGCTTCTCCCCTTCCCCACACGCACTGCACCGTGCACACATGTACACATCCGCGCACATGTGCACTCACTCTCCTTGCTCTCTTCTTCTTGAAGCCGAATCCAGTCATTCTGTGTAGGAGCTTCTAGGAGGTATGGAGCTGCTCCATTAGCTTGATATATGTGATTCTTGTCAAAGCTTCTGGAGCTGAGAGGTAGGTGAGCTTGGAATGTTTGTTTTTCTTTGTCAATAATTCAAGCAGGTATTGGGAGTGGTCGATGGTCAGTGGCGTGGTTTTCTTGTAGGTCTAGGTGTACATCATTGTTATAGTATGGTTAAGTGTGGTGTACCTTCCTGGCCATTTGTCGTGGATATAGAAGAATTGCATGAACATGCGGGTGGGTAGCTCCACTTCTTAACATGTCATATTTGCAAAGGTGGCAATGGCTCCCTTTTTTGCAAACACTTCTATCCCCATTTTCATCTTTCCTTTCATAATTGCTTCTTTGTTCGATAGTTTTAGGGTGGCTTCTGAAATCAGTTCAGATGTGATCTTAACTTGGACTTTGTCATTGTTGAGGGTAGATATTTTAGATGTTCCCTCCTCTCTGATGGTGGTGTAGAGCTCGTGGGCTCTTTGGATGTTGACTCCGCATGGGGGCAAGTGGAAATATTTGAACAAGTCTGCCTTTTCCAAGGCTTCTTCAATTGGCCGCTTGCTCACCAAGTTGTAGGCCTCTTGGAGGATCATGGGAATGGTGACCACATTATTTTTCGTGTCCCTGTATGTTGTTTCATAGACCGCTGCTCCTTTGAGCTTGAGTCTTTCCCTCTCTATGTAAGTAGAGGCCTCCTTGAGAGATTCTTTGAGCAAAGTAAAGGGTGGAATTTGCTCAAGCTTCTTCTTATGACTCATTCTCTTCTTGCTGCTTTTAGCTTCAAGCTTCATCACTCATGTGGACAGTTGTTGTAGTTCAAAGATTAATTAGAGACTGAAGTAATGTATCCTCATTTTTCATGAAGCTAACTAGTTTATTAATGTCCCAACAGTTCAGAACTTATGTATAAATGATGCAGTTTCTCAACAATTGAAATATTTCAATAGAGAAAAATTTGTGTTTTTTGCTCAGACCTATGCCCCGATGAGTTCTTTAAAGTGTTGACTACATGGACTAGATCTTCACTACTTCTATTGGTTCCAACTTCCAAATTTTATTTGATGTGATTTGGATAAGGGGTTTAGTTGTAGTCCAGGTTTTAGTCATGTACTTCGAGTGTTTGGCTCCATAGTTGATGTAAATGTGATTTTTTTTCATTTTCGCTTCATAGGGATGTTTTATATGATTCTTCAATCCTATAGTTTAGATTGCTTCACCTCTGCACTTGCTCACAACACTTTGCCAAAAAAAATTACGATTTTTTCCTCTTTTTTCACATGTGACCTTTGTGTGCCACCAGACTTGGTGAGTTTTCTTCTTACACTACCTAGAGACTATCCCTTCACTTGCATGCTAATTTTGATTATTGAACCATGGGTTAAGTCACTTCCAAACACTATGCTCAGTTTTAGTTTTTTTGGAGGGATCTACAGTGTCCCACTAGGTGTGATAGTCTTGAAATGGATCTTGATCACCTAGGATGTGATCTGTATTTCAAATTCCACTTTTAGTTGCAACTTGACTCTACCATACAAAAATCATGATTTTCTCACCATTTCCTGCATTTGGCTTCTGAACCATGTGAAATGCATGCCCGACCTTATACTTAGTGTTTGTAAGTTGGCTAATGACAATGATTTGTAGTTGGACTTACTTCCACTAGTTAGGTAGGCTTAGGGTTAGGGCTTGTGCATGGGAAATGTGGTCATAAAGCATCTCAAGTCTCCCCAATTTAGTTGATCTCCTTCAAGAGTGGATCTTACCCCTAGTTGGACATGGGGCCAAGTGTGCAACTCACAACACCACATGGTTCAAGGTAGTGAGAGAAAAAGGTGATTTTTTCACTACCTAACACAATAATGAACTTTCTCAACTAAGCAGGGATTCATACACAATTATGCACTTATTTCAAACATTTCTATGATAACTTATCGTTGAAATCATGGCCAAGTGGACCATAGGGCCACTATGTCCTCCAAAAAGATCCTTTGACTTTGACATCTGATCCCTCGACTTTGTGTAGTGCAACACACCATTCCACATTTCTTGTGAACAGTGTCTTGAATCTCTTGGTGAGTTCTCACCCATTTCACCCTTCCATTACTGCCTGCATTGATTTTGGTAGTTTCTCAAGCTAAATAAGATTTTCCATTGGGAAACCTTGAAAGTTGATTGGCTTGATGCCTCGAAGCTATTGGTCAAGTTTGGGTTCAATCTGACAACTTGCAAAATCACGATTTCTGTTGCAGGGTTTTTCTAGCATACCAAAACTAACTTTTGAAGCTGGAGAAGTGTACGTTAGTCTACCTAAAATTGACCCTCCCTTTGATTTTCTTGGTAAATGGTTGTACCAACTCGCGTAGTAGTCGTTTTTGGGTTTGGGTCAGGGCCTAGGTCTAACCATTCTTTTCCCCCATCGGCTTTAGCATGCATTGGCGTCAAACAACAGCGACGTAATAGGTATGGAACATACCTCTCATGTCCTGATGTCAAGGCTCAAAGTGTGTAGGGCATGGAGATTATGAGAACAAATGCTCCAAAGTAGCTCTCTCTCTATCTCTCTCTCTCTCTCTCTCTCTCTCTCTCTCACACACACACACACACACACACACACACACACACACACACACACACACACACACACACACACACACACACACACACACACACACACACACACACACACACACACACACACACACACACACACACACACACACACACACACACACACACACACACACACACACACACACACACACACACACACACACACACACACACACATTATTGACATATACACCTTCACGTTGAAAAAAACCTCACATCCGGTCGGACATCACCCACTAACTTTCCTCACATTTAAACATATATAGTGTTACATTGAATTACTTACTTAAGAAAACATCATGCCAGCAATGTTGTACTAATTTTCACCATGATGCAGGTAACTACATCACTAGGGAACGAGTGACGAGATGGACAAAAGCTGGAAGCAGATACCAACCCAGTTTTAATGTGATTTTTTCATGAATAAATAGCTTCAAGGCTTCTTGTAATTCTTTTTGGATTGCAACGGTTCACTTTGTTTGTGAGTTGTTCTGAAGGTGTACAAAATCTTATATCTATATTAAAAAGGCAGGAGAGGGTTGCCATGTGGCAGCAAATGCTCGCTCACAGCAATATACCCTCCCTTCCGACTAACGACGCCCCTTGCCAGCTCGGCACTAAAATGACATGCCCTCTCTTGCTCTCTCAGCGCCCTTGAGTTGCGGGCAGGCACTCGCCGCCCCCTTGAGTTGTGGGCAGCCCCCCCCCCCCCCCCCCCCGCCTTGCAGCTTCCTCTCTCCTCTCGGATTCGTAGCGCAGAGCCCTTGGATTGCGGGCTAGTCTTATATCTATATTAAAAAGGCAGGAGAGGGCTGCCATGTGGCAGAAAATGCTCGCTCACAGCAATAGACCCTCCCTTCCGACTAATGACACCCCTTGCCAGCTCGGCACTGAAACGACACGCCCTCTCTTGCTCTCTCAGCGCCCTTGAGTTGCGGGCAAGCACTCGCCGCCCCCTTGAGTTGCGGGCAGCCCCCCCCCCCCGCCTCCCAGCTTCCTCTCTCCTCTCGGATTCGTAGCGCAGAGCCCTTGGATTGCGGGCTAGTCTTATATCTATGTTAAAAAGGCAGGAGAGGGCTGCCATGTGGCAGCAAATGCTCGCTCACAGCAATAGACCCTCCCTTCTGACTAATGACGCCCCTTGCCAGCTCGGCACTGAAACGACACGCCCTCTCTTTCTCTCTCAGCGCCCTTGAGTTGCGGGCAGGCACTCGCCGCCCCCTTGAGTTGCGGGCCGCCCCCCCTCGCCTCCCAGCTTCCTCTCTCCTCTCGGATTCGTAGCGCAGAGCCCTTGGATTGCGGGCTAGGCTTGATTTAAACGAGACTCAAGCTTCCACAAGAGCTTTCTTGCCTCAAATGTTCAAGTTGCTGCGACCGCCTCCTCTCATCTCTGCTTCACTCTGCGCCCTGCGCCCCCCCCCCCCCCCCCCTTCGTTCACAAGATGACTCCCTTGGCCTAGGGCGCCATGTTGGTGCTCTACAGTGCACGCATGTGCAGTCCCGGCATCACCACCTCCCTTCCAGTTCCCAGCTCCCTCACCACCATAGCTGCACAAGAATCCTAGCCTGGCCTCAACTATCCCCCTGTCGTACAGGCACTAGACGAGGGCTGCTCCTTTGATAACTGCAGCGCACAGATGAGTGCGCCATTGGCCGGATGTGAATGCTCACTGTATGCAGAACATGTTTAGAAACTTGCAGCGCGTGAGTTGGGGATTGGGATGTGAATGCTCACTGTAGCTAGCTTTGCGGAGCAGGTTTAGAAACCTGCAAAATAATTAACAAGCTATTGCCTATTGTAGTCTACACCTCATCAACGGGATTTTGATTGCTGCAACCTAAACAAATTAAGGCTAGAGAGTTTTTTCTTCTTGATTTTTGCAACGAGTTGCTACGGCACTCTCTGTAGAGCGGGACAATCAATTGTTCAAGGTGAGTATTGCTTTTGTTAGAAAAGGGTTTGGGATATTGTTGATCAACAAAGCTCTCTCTCTCTCTCTCTCTCTCTCTCTCTCTCTCTCTCTCTCTCTCTCTAAGAAATTAGAACATAGTGCTGAACTGGTGGTGCTGCTACAAGGATCCACTCCGAAGGTCACCTCCGACACCTGCTCTGCCCAAGGCCACGTGTCGACATCAGATTTTAGCTTTTAATTTACTTCACTTTATTTTGTAACCAAACATTGTATTAGATCCACTAAGGTTATATTCTCATCGGCCATAATTTTGGCCTTTTGAAGACGGTTAAAATCCACCAAGTTTGTATCAATTTGCTCTCATTAGTCATTTTGGACTTTTGAAGAGGTTAATATAACATTTCATTTCATTTCTCATTCTCTCTCACTCTCTCACTCACACACACACACAAGGCTGCACACAAGTCCCTTTTTTTTCTCAGTGATTTGAAACACTCTCTCTCTCTCTCTCTCTCTCTCTCTCTCAACGCCTGATGCACGCATCCTTAGTCACTATTGTTCATTTTAGCTTTTATTTTCCTTTAGTTTATTTTGTACCCAGACATTGTATTAGATCCACTAAGATTGTATCAGTTTGCTCTCATCGACCATCTTGGCCTTTTGAAGATGGTTAAGATCCACCATGTTTGTATCGGTTTTCTCTCACACGAAGAGAGAGAGAGAGAGAGAGAGAGAGAGAGAGAGAGAGAGAGAGAGAGGCCGCCGAAGGCGGCCGGCCATACTAGTCTATGAATAATGCTAAAGCTATGAGTAATTTCCAAACCTTTGAATGTTAAATACAAGTAATAACAATAGTGACAAGTAATAATCAGGTACCAATTTATGATAGATTTGAGTGTAAACGCATTATTTCATAAACTTCTGGTCAAGTATTTGGGAGGTAATAATTAATAGAGTAGAAAAATGGTTCTTTCTTGTATAAATTGGCTTTTTTGGAATGGCTAAATTTTGAAAAGGAAAAAAAAGGAGATACTAGGTGGTTCTCTATTTTTTATATGACGTGGAAAAGCTTCTTCACAATACAATTTGTTCTTTATTGATGTTAACCTCATGTGAGGATAAAATACGGTGATCATTTGAGACGTTTTTTGAAAAAAGTGGTAAGATACAAAGGAGATGTTGTTGAAATTTAAAAAATTTATGGATCATATCTTTAACATAGAAGAGCGAAGAAAAGAGGTCACAAATAGGGACCACAATCTTTTCAAAAAACACACAGTTTTTATCAGGGTAGCAATAGTTTTTTCCATATATAGACCATAACAAATATAGCTTAGTTGACTGAAAAAAGAGAGATTGGTGTCCTCATATGAGGTTATCTTTTGGAGAAGAAAGTTTTATAAAATACTGTCAAGGTTTTAAGAATGGCGTCGAAGAAAAAATCTAAGAATACATCTCTCAAATAAGCATCAAGATACATAATATTGGTAACCATAGGTCCTAGCCAGAGATAAATGGATTACCATAATCATTTGGGAAAGCAACCGTCACATGGGTAACAAAGTAAGATAGTTGTCTCATACATAGGAAGTTAACCAAGTGTTTCTATTTCTTCTGCTAATAGGGATAGAGACAGATGGCTCGGATGAGCATTACCCTGGACCCACTTAAACCGCAACAAATTCGAGACAAGCTTATGGATGCACATAGTGGGCAGAAGAAAACCATACCAGTAGCAATCAGAGACCCTATCTCCATACACTACAAACCTCTCAATTTTTTCAAAGACCGTAATAGACCTTACTTGCATATGCGAGCTAAAGAAACATAATATATATAGGAGGGTAGTTGGGTTCTGGGATGTGATAATGATAACAAGAAGTGGGGTTTGCTTGGATACCTGTCACCCATAAAGTAAAAATTAGTTCTAATTAATTGTACTGGTGGTTGGTTGGCAGGTAAAGATGCCCCCTTTCATCTTGTAGGAGTTCCGGCTAAACCTCCTATTTTGTCATGTATCAAATTATCATGTAATGGTTTGTTGACGTACCAAGGAGTTTACCAATTTTTGAAAAATTTGGAATTTTGTCATTGAGTACACATTATGTTTTTCTCATAATTTAAGCAGTATTTAAGTCTCTCAATACATGATTTTGAATGATGGGATTTTAAATTCAAACACACACATTTTTTCCTAGGATACCTTTGGTCGGGTATCTGTCATATAACTAAGAAAATTTAGTACTATTATGAGAATTTTAGAAAAAAAACATATTAATTGTGTGGTGTTGCTTCATGCTTTTTTGATTCCGTCCCTCCCTTGTTTGGGGTATGGAGTAGAACAAGACATTCCTATCCCACCGATTGGTACGCAGTGTATAATTTCTTGTTTCAAAGGAGTGGAATTCCACAAAAAGCTTCTAGATTTTGAGAAACAAGCTATAGTTACTCATTCTGTCTCTGTTTTGAACACGGCTTCTGTCAATGACTAGCTCTCCTTGCTTACTTTATCTAGGAAAGAGAAGGAGAATCTTTTAGAGACGTTTAATTCCTTCCTTTTGAAATTACCCGTTATTGATGCACAAGATACTGCAGACCTTGATTTCTATTTCACCTTTTTGCCCATTATTGTCAACAAGTTGTATTTCATCAATAACATCCCTGCTATCTCTATAGAAATTAGACACCCCAAACAGGTTATTAATCCACTTTTGGATCTAGACCTTCTTGAAGAAGAAGAAAAGGAAGTCCTCACCTTTTTGTCTGATTCTAATAATCTGCCCCCAAAAGGAGCAGTTTCTAAACTATTTTCAGAAATGATCCCCTTCTACCACGTAGACAAATTGAATTAGATGCAGTTCGACTTGAACATAATCTTTGGGACTATGAAATTTTGAACCATCATCCACCATTTACTATATCTTCTCTAGGATTACTATGCAACATCCCCATTGATATTGTGGAACAATATAGAACCCTAGCCCTACACTCCAAGCATCTCTTAATCCAGGATGTACTCTTCAAGCTCAAGAAAATCAAACTATCGGATGTGGACGGTAAAAGATGTTATAGTTCTTCAATTATTGCTCGCACCAAAGGACTCTCTCTTATGGACAGAGCAAAAGATCAAAAATGATTTCTAAGGAATTGTTGGAATTCTTATAGGCCATTCCTTAAGTGCCAATGCAAAAGGGTGGATCCTACTTCGAGTTTTTCTTTGTCAATCATTTGGTTTGATCAATTCATGTGGTATGCGTTCCAAAAATACCAAAATTCTTCAATTTTCATCAGGGCCAGCACAAGTCTATGCCTTTATAGCTTGGATAGCATCGTTCCCTACAAAATTGAGATATGCAATTATTATCTATTATCATTTTCATGGGCACATGTTAGAAGTAGCCAAGGGATTGGTCCTATACACATCTGGGACTCCACTCCTACAAAAACTGCATAATACACCAATTTCCAACACAATCAAGACCTTACTCAAACCCCCAAAAGTAAAAGTACAACTAAAGAAGATTACACACACTTCAAGTAGTATGGCTTCTACAAGTAAGCAACCAAGGTAGTTCAAAGGATTTGAAGACTACGGGGATACTCCAAAAGTGTTGGAATACTGAAATTTTGAAGATTAGGTACGCTCACTTACCATAAAAAATAATGGTCTGTTACATTTTGAACGCAAGGTTAAGACTTTATGGATTTTGTCGATCCTAAAGTGTTTTTCCAAATGATAATAAATGATTTTGATATTAATAAAGGATTGTCTATGTTACGAGTTTGTTTTGGTTGGAAATACACCAAGAACCTTAATCATACTCTATACAAACCAACCTCGGTTTTTGCTGAGGAGTTTGAGGACACCCAAGAATGTGGATACTTAACTCATAAACGGTTTTCAATTTTTTTTTGTAAACTTTGAACCATTTGGAAAACACTTAATCACTACAGACCCAAACTTATCATGCACATATTCTTTAAAGAATTTATCAAAAAGGGATTAAATCACATCCCGTTAGTGCTTGTTAACCCTATCATAGTGATAAAAGAACTTAGTAGAGCATGGAGATCTTTATGTGTCCTTATAGATTGTGACGACAATAAGTCACATCATAACTACATTCAAAGTTGCATTATTGGAACCTTTATGCAAAAATTTCCCTTTCATAGACAAAACCAAACCCCTTGGTTTAAAAACACAGATTTGATGGATGAAATTCATTATGTTTTGAAGTATTTTTTTATTTGTGGGTTGGATAAATCGTCACAAACTCCAATTTTTATATGTTAAAAACTTATTCGGCTAGCAGCAAGAAGAAGATTCGAGTCTCTTGAGTTCAATCTCCAATCCTCAAACGAAGAAGAGATTTGTCAAGCCATAAGTTCTTATACTCAAGAAATTGGGATAGAAGAACCAACAGAAAACTCTCTCCCGTATCTTATGGGAAACTTTGAAATACACAAGATGGAGTTGAGATGGATCACCAATGCGCACAAGTGTGTATATACTCCTACTACAACTTTCATCACCAAACTGCTTAAGGGGTTACTAGAGGGACTTATTGAATACACTGAAAACATACATCATATACACCTTTTCTGGGATACAAACTATATATTGATGATCAATAATCACTATGATTTTTTGGTTAATCTACCAAAACATATCACAAACATCCATTCCTTTGACATAATAGCTTGTTATAAGGCCATTCCTCATAAAGGCACACATGGCCTACTTGAGGTATTATCTAACATTGCTAAGCTCATTAAAACTATTGGATATCATGGTTTTTAAAAAATAGATTACGAAGAGACTTTTTTTCCCACTTGTTGTATGACTATTGCGAGTTTTCTATGTGCATTGGTAGCTCATTTTGGTTGGGATGTACATCAATCAGATATTGTTACTGCTTTCTTGAATGGTGACACGTTTGAGGAAGTCTATGTAACGCACCCTCACAGTTTTGTTAAGAAAGGACAAGAGGATAAAGTGTGCAAATGTAAGAAAGCTTTGTATGGGTTGAAGCAATCTCCTTGTGCTTGGTATGAGAAAGTTGACACTCATTTGGTCAAAAGAGGCTTTCGTAACATTCCAATAGAAAGCATTTTATATGTAAAGTGTGAGGGTGTTGTACTTCTCATTGTTATTCTTTATGTTGATGATTTGTTGTTAACCCTCACGGCTCACGGACACCCTATTACCTACGATGGACGTTGTAACCTACGGCGGACATTGTATTATTTATTTGGTAGAGTCAGGTACCGGGCTTGTCGGTCCAATAGGAAAAGGGTAAGAGTGATCGCCGATGAGAGGCGCTCTAACTGGAACATTCAAGGGATTAGTTGGCTAAGCATGGGTGCCCAAGCGTGAATGGGGCGAGCTCATATAAAAGTCAACTAAACCTAAAATTCACTCATTCTCTCATTTGTGCAATAGAAGAGTGCTCTTGCTCCATCTCCATCTCCATCTTCTTCTTCTTCACCTCCTTGTGTATGTGTGTATGTGTGAGAGAGAGAGAGAGTGTATGCGATTGAGCATTGCGACGACGGCACGGCGGCGCGAAGCGGTTGAGCGCGGCGAAGCGGCGGCTCCTTCTTCTTCGCGGCGAGGACTCCTCCACAAAGCAAGCGTAGAGCGGTGAGTGACACACCATCGCCTTCTTTGAGCTTACTATTTTAGGCTTGTTGTGTGCTTGGAGCCATTTGTGGCTCGCACACGGTGTATCGGCAAGTTCCTTGCATTGACACGTGCGACATACGTGCACATTTTTGGCGCCATTGCCGGGGAATGCCGTGCATTAAGTTTGAGTAGCACTCTGTGCTTCTCCGTGGTGCAATTTCAATTATAGGAAAGGTAGGGAAAGAGTGTGTGTGTGTTGAGAAGAGGGATTTGGTGTTATAATGTGTGTTTTTTCTGTTAATGGAGATTTCAAAGGTACTGTGTTTATTCTCTGTGTATTAAGGTAGTTAGTTAGTTTTTTAATGGAGATTTCAAAGGTTCTGTGTTTATTCTATGTGTATTAAGGTAGTTAGTTTTCTGTGTACAGTAAGTAGGAAGTAGATTAGTGAGAGTTAATAGAGTGTGTTAGTGTGTAAGAGTAGGTGTATTAGTTAGAAGTAGGTAGATAGAGTGTGTGTGTGCTCTCGCGCAGGCCGCGGCAACCAATAAATTTTTTAAAAAAATAAAAAATTTTAAAGGTAGGACCGGGATCGGGAATATCTCCCAGACCCAAGCCCAAGCTCACGCTCAGGCCTAGGCCTCAGTCGCCTTTTAAAAAAACAAATTTTAGCTTCACACGTAGCTAAAAATCGATTTTTTGAGGTCCAACGAAACGTCACATGTCTAAAAATTGTGTTGTAAAGCACACAGAGACCCTCTAAGTGATACGCTCATTTCGAGCTATCACACACTTTAATAAAAAAACATCAAACATAAGAAAAAATCAAGTAGAAAACGGGGTGCAAAACACCCACAAAACAAAGCAAGTAACCTTTGAGGGTACTTGCCGACACTTGTAGGGCACCCAAAGCACATGTATCTACGCTCTGGTCGTATGCTAGAGTCCGAACAACTAGCTAGTGCTTTGATTTACGGGGGTACTCACTATCCTTCCACGCTAGGGTCTACGCCCTCGGCGGGGACCCAAGGTAGTGCAACCCAAGACCCAAATATAGCGGCTAGCGACTCTTCCTCTAACTACGATATTATAGAAGAGAATTTACACAAATCCCCGGGGGAACAAATGAAACCGTGCCTAGCTGGGCCCAACAACCTGGAACTAGTGTTTTTAGCCGTTTGATGGAAACTTTTAGTAGAGCTACGCGCTCTGAACCTACGGCTAGTGAAGTAAACGAAGGGGGTGGGGAAGTAGAATCACCATTCACATCTCCTGTAGACCCCACACTCCCTCAGAGTGTCCACGTGGACATTCTACCTACCTCATTTAATGAGGGCCCTACCGAGCTACCACCTTCCAAAGTCGCCTCTAAGGTAGCGGTGACTAAAAGTCAAAACACGGGAAGGAACATTGCATCCACCTCACGGCAACCCTCTAGTACACCAAGTTTGGATGGGGTATTTCTCAATTAAAATTGGGAATATGACCTACACACGAAGACTTTGACCGACCTATACATGGGCTACACATACCATGTGGGTTGGTTATAAGTTGTACAATCCACATCTAGTGCCACTAGTCTAGAGGAACAACAACACATGATCTGCAATGTCATCCATAGGATTATCCAGTCCGAGAGGCAAAATCGAGGAATAAACATACCTTCGACGGGTCCTATGCGATTTTTAGACACGGGCAAAGGGAAACAACCCACTCTATCACAAATGGAGACTCCCCCAGTGAGTCCCATCGATCCCCCATATGTTGTTTCGCCAGGGGTCTCTATGCAATCTGACCCCACAAGTGATAGCTTTACTTTTCCAAGTCTAGCTCATCTTTCCCTTGATGACACCACGACTACCATGCCTACCCCAATGATGGGCATGCCAAGAAACACGCCATGGACCTCGTTTGTTAGTAAAGCACCGCTACATGGTAGCTCAATTCCTGCAATAGTACCTACAAGTGCGAACCAATCGTATGCACCTATGGGTCCAAGTACTCATGTAGTCCCTACCCCTCCCATTGTTTCAACTACCTATGCTCCACAACCACAATACACAAGTTCTTATTTCCATGGGACTATACCGGCTAGCATTAGCATGTCACATCCGACGTCTGCTATGCCTAGGGCCACTCATATGAACTATGGACCACCACATGGCACAACATCGTACCCAACATGGAACCCAAGGGCTTCCTATGCGCCAAGCCCAATGCCAATACCTACTCCACATGTAGTCTCTGGAGCACCTTCACCCACGGTGCCTGCTCACTTAGGTGACTTGGCAACATTTGCTCAAGCTATTGGTCGATCTATTGCTGAGAATATGCGTAACACACCTGATAGAGAGCCTAGAAGCAAGGTAGTACAAATAGCCAAGCTCACACAAAAATTTAGTGGAGATAGGGATGTGAGAAAGCATATCGAAGTGTTTGAACAAATATGCGATTCTCTAGGAGAACACAATGACCTACATAAGAGCAATGCTTTAAGCCTAACCTTAAGTGGAAACGTTGGGGATTGGTATAGAACCCTAAGGGTGGAAGAAAAAACGATTTACCCTACTCTTAGGAGACTGTTTTTGAAAGAATACATACGAGAGGGAGTACTTTGGGGTGTAGCCTCTCAGCTCCAGAAAGCCCAACGAGAGGAAGGAGAGTCGGTGACAGACTTTATAAGTCGCTTGAAGCATTTGAACTCTCGTTGTAATCCAAATGAGCGCTTCAACAATAACCAATTGCTTGATAGATTTATTAGGGGATTACGACATGAGGATATCTACAATGGCGTAGTCATTAGAGGTATCACCACTTGGGAAGCAGTCACCACCAATGCGATCCAATTGGAGGATAATTTAATGATTCAAGGAGAAAGAGTGTCTGTTGAGCCTAAAGCTATTAGCTCACAAGCATCGGGGCATCAGCCAATGACCCTAAAGCCTATTGCTAAGGAGCCAAAGATATCTGAGATGACTTTAGCAGATCTCACCAAGGCTATTCAAGAGAGTCTTAGAGACAATCGTGCTCCGCAAAACAATCATATGTATCCAAGAAGGGAGCAACAATGGTGCTCAGTATGCTATGGACCGCATAGTACCAGTGAATGCCCTACTTCTAGAGTAAAATTCAATGGGAACTGCAATGCATGTGGAAGGTATGGTCATCCAGCTAAGGATTGCATAGTATTTAAGCGCGCGATGGCCAATAGACCAACCTTAGCATGGACAGACACACCTCGAGTGCCTGCATTGATGCCGGACCCACCTCTTGAACAAACAGCACAACACATGGTCCCTAGGGCCCAAAATGTTGTTCAAACAACACCCTTACCACCTCCAGTGCTAAGACCGCAACCACCACATCCGAGAATCACTTCTGTGAATCAAGTGGGTTGTGAGTCATCTATTTCTTGTTTGGAAGGCTATGAGGAAGATATAGATCCTAATATCGCCTATGGGATGGATGTGCTTGAAGAAAGTCCACAATACTACATGGAGGACTATTGGGGACAAGTCAAACCTGTATATCAAGTAGCTGCTCTTGCGGCAAGAGGCCAAAATATCAACTACACTGCTAAGAGACCACCTCTTCAATGCTTTGAGTGTGGAGGTCCACATCATGTAGCCGAGTGTCCTATTAGGCTACAAAAGAACGCCACACTAATGCAAGCCAATCAAGTCAGCACGTCTACAATGCCGATACTCATGTGTAATCGATGTGGCATAGATCATTTGATTGCCCAATGTCCAAATAATCCAAATGCACCGAAGATCATGCCATTAAACTTGATTGAAGTTACCGAGGAGCCATCACCAAGTACACCCGTGGTACCACACGATCGATGCTCCAAAAACAAAATTATATTCTTGAGGAAAGAGACACAGCATCAATTGCCCAATCTCAGAAAAAGAAGAAAACACGAAGAAAGAGATCGCAAAAAGCAGCAAAGTCAGATCCCAATTCAAAGACCAACATAGGGACTGGTGATGACCCCGTATATATGAACAACGCTGAAGAAGATTCTGATTCAGGTGAAACCATGGAGACGAACACGACCACTAACATAGAAACCAGCAAGGAAGATCTTCATGAGCCACAATGGCCAGGATCCAAAAAGAAGATAGGAACTTACCCAAACCCTACAGAGGAGATTGAGCGAGTCAAGCAATTAAGGAGTTTGGTAGAAGATACCCAAAGGGATCTAGAACCACCGTGTTCCCTACGCAACAACAACCTCACCAAGTCCATAGACCCTTGGACATACCTAGTGTCATCCAAGAAGAAAGTGACTTAAAGTCATGGGAAAGTGGGCGTACTCACTTCTTGATGGAAAGAATTTTTACAGAGGGACTACCTGATCCTATCGAAGAAATGAAGATCCCATCTTCCCCACGTCAAGGGACTCAAGGCCAAAAGGTGCCGTTAAACATTGCCAAATTGATGGATTTCATGTCTTCAGAAGTTAGAACCACCATCATGTCCAAACTATATAAAGACCTCGAGCTAGTCTCAGCTCTTTGAGCCTTCCTCAATGGAGAACTGAAGTTTGGGCTACCACAATTTGCACAGATGGATGGAGCTAGGGAGATGCCAATAGAGGAGGAACACTTAGATCCACAACCCAACCTAGATGAGAACCTTGTTATAGAAATACATGTTAACAAGTTGGGACAATACTTTGAGGGTGATGAATCCAATGCGACCATACCAATCACTACTAAGGGATTAATTGTGAAGGGAATCCTTGATGGTGGCGCTGGGGTTAGCATTGTGACTAAAAATTTCTGGGAAACTATGGGGAGACCTCACCTTGCGACCACAACCATAGTAGTGAAGATGGCCAATGGGTCTATTGTTAAACATATTGGGATGCTAGAAGATCTCAAGATCAAGTTCTTTGGACATAAAATAAGAGTTACCTTCATTGTTATGGATTTCTCCAAGCACACTATGGCATCGGAGATGATCTTAGGACGTCCTTTCATGAGGGAAGCAAAAATGGTGCATGACTGGTCTAAAAACCATGTCTACTTGCAGTTCCAAGATTCTGTCATTCGAGTAGATCTTGTGACTGGTCGAGCACATCCTCTAGGAAACAGGTTTATAATTGATCATAGATCTGACACCAAAGTTCACTCGGCCCCATTGCAGTATTGTTACACGTGTAAAGCGGACACTGATGTTGGGGAAGATTTTCCTTATATGGATGTACTACCTGGGATGACTGAGTCGGACAATGTGGATTGGGTCCACCTAGCAGCAACCATAGACACTTGGGGAAACAGGGGGACGACCTGGGTAACACCTGAGGGGGATGAAATGCCACCACACGTACCCTTAAATATGCTACAAGCAATGCATATAACTTTTGACAAGACTCATCCTCATATGACAAAGAAAACATACAAGTGGGTCCCTAAAGCTTCTTTAGCGACCATAGCTAGTCCTAAAAAACAAAAGGCTTGTAAGAAACATCCCACTCGCTCCAAGAAATGTAAGGAAACGTGGCGTTGGATTCCTAAACGACT